>NC_000075.6:35433885-35763885 GCF_000001635.26 Mus musculus
GGAAATGATCATAAAGATTATTTGAAGGAGCCTCTCAGTGTGTTACTTCTTAATTTGAGATTTTTCTTCTCAATATAGTAGATTACTAGGGGAAAGATAAGGAAGTGGTTAGCCCCATAAGCAGAAACTAACATTTGGTTAATTTCTTGTTTTCTTAGCTAGCTGTACACACACACACACACACACACACACACACACAGAGTTGAGAGAGCATATTTCACTAGTTGGAATTATAGATTTTAGCAGGCATGGAACCAAAACAAGAAGGTCACACATACTAAAATTCTATAGCTCTTCAGCAACCCAGAGTGAGAAACTGTTCTGAGCAGTTCTTGTACAAATACGGTTCTTTTTTTTTTCTTTATGTTGAAATGTGAGGGTTTTGGGGGCTGGGGGTGGGAGTGGACTTTAACATTTAGTAGGCAAACAAGATCCCCACTTGCTTATAAAAGTTCTTTCTAACTCACTGAAAACTACTAGCATCTTTTGTGTCTCAGGTCACCTAGAGTGAACGCAGCCTGTGCACTCGGGGAATCTGACAATACATAAGACTGGGACAAAGGAGTGAAGCATTGCTTTTGCAGAGCAAGGCTCTTGTCTGTTGGGGTGCCCTGCAGACTCCTAAGAATGGTGCCTCCAGGAGATAGGGAAGGAGAGGTACTGACCTAGTCTGGTCATTGCACGCACAGACAGGCCCAAGAGGAGTCATAGACACCCTGTCCTCAGGACCCCTGATGAGCAATTGCAAACTCTTGTATTGTGGTTCTTTTTACTCCTTATATAGAATACCTTTCTCCTTCCCTGTGTTTCTGATGCTGACCATCACTTCTTAAATAATCTCAACAGAGCCCTTTCTACTTTACACAGCATCTCACGGCTGCCTTTTCTGCCTCTCTGCTTATCAGAAATGCGTGAGATAGAGTTTTTGTGAGCAAGGACATCATGAAGGCCATCTATGAGCACTGATATCAGATGTAAAAGTTGTAACCCAGCTCAGAGTCAGGTAGCCATTCAAACTCTCCCTACTGAGTGCCGGCAAAGTATTATTTGAAATTTCTAGCTTTCTTTTAAAGACTTATTTTAGGTCAATGTGTATGTCCTTGGTAGATGAAAATTGTTAAAATTCTGAGTCTTTCTTTTGCCGTTGATAATTCTAAGCCACAATTTCTACATCCTAGAGTCGATGGACCTCACAGGAAACACTGAAATGGATTTTGCTAAGCTGAAATCAACTCCTCAGTCAATGTCTTGTATTTTATGTCCCTGCCTGGACCCCAGCTTTCTAACCTTTTCTTTGGAGCAGGGGAACCACTTGGATGTTCATTCATTTACAATATTGTCTGGGCGGAGTGTGAAGCTTCAAAGGCTCTCCCTGTTACAGTAAAAGCAAATGCAAAGGAGACATGTGAGAAGTAAAGTTATTTTTTTTTTCTCTTTATTGTTTGGTTGTAGCACAAATACAATCTCTAGATTGCTATGTTCTGCCTCTGATCTTACTGGTTATTCTCTGGTATTCTCTGTAAAATGTGAGTGGTGATATTGGGACCAAACTTTGCTTCTCATCTCTTGGTTATGTGCGTGTGCCGTTTCAAGCTTTGTGGGCTCTGAGTGATTCAGTGTCACCTTGGGCAGTTGTTAACAATTTCTGTTTTGTAATGCTGGCTAAGACAGAAGTCAGTGTCGAAGCGTTTCACCGTGTCTAATTGGTGTTGTTTTGGTGTAGCTCATCAAAATACTCATTTAGCTGCTCACTGACATGCTTTCAAATGGTTGAGAAGAAAGGGGAAAATAGATATCCTTAGGGTTGGAAGTTGCCCCTCCTCCTCCGGTGGAGAAAGCTGAGTTGTAATCACCGCCCAGTGCAGCTCCCAGAGCGAGGTGTGAGGTTGTTTATTTTCACTCCGGAGATGTATATACTGCAGAAGGAAAACTCTGGCCTGGCTTAACCTAAGCAAGTCATTACTTATCTACAATCTGGCAGGCAATTTGATTAAGGCTGACAGAGCTCATATAATATCAGAACCAGACCCTCCTTGTGATTGATGACGCTGGCCTGTGAGATTTTCGTTTTTTTTAATTTAAAAAGAAACAAAAAAACTGAACAAGGATGAATACTAATTCCGATTTGTATTTGCCAAGTATAAACTGTCTGATGTAATTTTATCTATAGTAACATGCATTAATATGCATGCCATATCTTAAATATGTCAGTTAAATAGTTCAACAGTGTCTTAGTTTTCAGTCTGCAGGTAACTTGTTTTTGTACTCTCTCTGGTCCTGGAGATCAGCCTGGAGCCTTGTGCATGGTACTCTTGCTTGGTGTTCTTCATGTATCCCCAGCTCTGCATTTGAGTTCCTGCTTCCTAGCAAAGCAGAGATTGCTTTGATATTATATATTCCTTAGTATAACGGGATTAACTTACAAAAGTAAAAAAAAAAAAAAAAACCCTAATAAAATTAAATCAATTTGGGAATGTTTGACTTTAAGTCATTTTCAACTCCTTGTTTTCTAATTATAAGAAACCTATTTGACCTTTGTAGTAGCGCATATCTGGTCCATGGAGGGTAGCTGCTGGCCTCTATACTGGTCTATAGGTTCCATGTCTCAGTCTTATTGACATGGTTTGGCCAGAATATGCTGAAAGTTCTACCTGCATTTTTCTGTGTAGCGCGTTGAGTCCGGCAACACTCCCACTCCCCAGCCCCCACCACACACAGAGAACCAGGAGTGCACACTTGCAGGAAAGCATAGTCATTTTTGTAGTGGTATTGAATTTGGACTCTGGAGAAAACATTGTACCACAATTCTACCAATGCACAGGTTTTAAGATACCCATTTGGGGCCTATAAAAGAGAGGATAAAGCTGGGCTATATTGCATTTATAGAGTTTTTGTAGGGATGTGGTCTTGAGGCTTTGGAGTTAGGCAGCATTTACAAGATTATTTTAGCTTTTATAATCTCGGGAATGCACATCTTGTATTTTTGAAAATAAAGTTCTTGCTTCATCTCCTAATGTCACTCTCAGCCTGAAGTTGTGAAGATGTGTGTGGTAGCCCCACTCCCTCCATCCATAACCCATAGTTACCTCTGGGAAGGTGCCATAAAAACTGACCAAGAACTACTGAAGAAAACAGTTGAGTCTTTCCCTTTTAGCTCTGATCTAACGACAGTATTTTAAATCCTAATTTCATACCCACAAATGAAGATGAAGTTTTATGTAAATAAATCAACAAATCGATGCTGCCTGCATTGACAGAAAACAACTAAATTGTCACTTGTAAGTTATGCTTAGTTTTTCCTTAGATATTTGCCACGTTCAAGACTGAAAAGCGGGTGTAGGTAAAGAGATCGACCTGATAATTATAGGCATATTCTAGTCACACTGTGTCAATAGGAGTGTGACACTTACTGTGGCTGGAATTTTGTGTGTGAGTTACTGTTCTCTTGTATACTGATGTACTCCAGAGATCTGGCTGCTTCGTGACTATGGCTATATAGTTCATATCAGAAACCTGGCCGTTGTGTGTGATAAAATCCTGCGTTCCACCCAGTACCTGTCATATCCCATATTATCCCAGTCATAAATATCTACATGAAGATAATCACACACGTACTGAGTGTATTTGGCTACAAGGCCTTATGAGCGAACCTAGTGTTGAGGTTTCCATGTATCCACTGCTGTTTCAAAGCCTTCTGGTGTCTATTCTGTAGACTGGTGATTCAGGTGCTGCATTGTTGAGTCTCGGGCCCCTGGGTATTCCTCAGTGCCATATTATATACTTTGCTAGTCAGTCCTCTTGGCACCTGTCTTAAACTATGTGGAATGAAAATGTTGGCTATGGGTTTTTAAAGATTGACATAAACACTGGCATAAATAAGTAATGCAGAAAATATAGATTCTTATTAGAAGACACAATTCAATGGTGAGGTACAGAGTATTAATAATGATTTCTCTAAAGCAGCTAGCAGCTCTCTGATAATGTTCAACCGTTTTTTACCGTTTCTTGTTGGCTTAGCAGAACTTTTTTAAACACACAGGAAATGGGTAGTTTGTCAAGTAACTATGTCTTGCATTGTACGTTTATTCATTTATCAAGTGTATGGAGACTTACTTATGGACAGTTTCTTCCCTGAGTTGGACTTACAGTGGTGAGCGAAACAGATAGAAATTCCTCTAGCATGGAGCTCACAGGGGTTCAGTGGACCCACTAGAAAATGGTTTTTAAAAGCTCTTTATTTTTACAGCTGGTTCATGTACAGGTGAGTGGAAGGGATAAGGATTTTTGACATACTCTCATCCCCAAATAATCTAGCCTAGGTCTTTTCCTCCTCTTGCAGTGTGGCAGTCAGATAAAGTGAGGGCTGTAGATTCCCTTCAAGAAGTTTCAGATCAGTGTGTAGGGAGATTAACTGGATAGTTGGGGGGCTTACTTACGTTGAATATAGGGTTGGGTGTGGAAGTGTCCTGCCTTTAAACCTCCAGCTTCCCTGAAGGATGCTGGGATAGGTAAGCATGAAAGTGCATGATGAGCTTGTGGTATGGCTGGTTCCCTGTGAGTGGCAGAGACCTGTTCTTCTGAGGGAAGCAGTGGTGCCAATGTGGGGGTGAAGGCATGTGTGTGTAGGAGAAAGCAGGCAGCCTGTTTCAGAAAGATAGCATCGAGCTGTGATGTAGTGATTTAACGCAGTGAACACCCAAGTCTTTAGCAAACAACAGTTATTAGTTTAAAAAATTAATATTCTTGCTTGTAGATTATGGCATTCATACACGGGAGGTTTGAACACCTCTCCCCTCTCCCCTCACCATCATCTTCTCTGGGGCTGTGAATTGAACCCACGGCCAACCCACGGCCATGTTTGCGTTAGGCATCTGTCCTGAGACTGAGCCACAATCTCAGCATCTGGGTATCCCCTTCTTAACCTGGCAGGTGTTGGCTGTAGTGTAAGTTCAGCAAATCATCCACACATTTGCTGTTGTTAGGATGTGGCTTCTTTGCTGTTCCTGTGGGCTAGGTGTTTGTCTGCAGATGCCTGGTAAGTCAGTATGATGCCTTTGTGTCATGTTTGGTTCTGCCTGGCCCCAGACTTCTGTTGCTTTTTATCCTCCTCCAGCAGAACCTGGGATACCTCAGCTAGTTTTAATGGCATGCTGGTTGTTCTGTATCCCGAGGTAAGGAGGCAAGCTCCTAAAAGGCCCTCTCTCTATAAAATCGTTGCTTTTTAGATGTTTTATTAGTACTGCTGCTGGTTATTTTAATTAGCAGTATGTTTTATTTGCACCCCCAGGTCGTTTGAGCCAAGATTGTAATTCAGATAAACAAAACAATATCTGATGTTCTGGAACACCCACACCTGCCATCTGGGCTTCTCCTCTGAGCTGCTTATGTTGGCAATGAAGCCAGCAGAGAGAAAGGAGGCGGTTATGTGGCGTGATGCGATGCCTCAAATGTAGATTCTTGGAGTGCTTGGTACCTGAGTGTTTTTCTCCCCCACCTTCAGTTTTGAAAATGAGTATCATTTGTTTCTATTTCTTTTATTAGCGTGTATTAGTTGCATATATTAATGTGTTTCTGTATAGGCAGTGGCATGCGTGAGTTAAATCCAGCTTGCTTTCTCCCACTTGAGTAGTTTTCAAATGGGTAATATTCTTTTGTTCAGTAATTTTCTTTTTAAAGATAACTCCCAAGTCTCGAGAAGAACTTTGCTTTCACTATATACACATTTCTGACAGTGTTTGTAGAATTCCATGGATGCCTCACTGACGGTTTATCCGTGACATGGTGGGTACCACTTACAGAACAAGGGTTTACCAGGCAAATTTCTACAAGCATTTTGTTTTTGAGTATAAAGTAAAGGGGGTTCCCTTCATTTAAGCTCTTACAATAAAACCATGAACTTCATGTCTCACACTTAATAAATAGCTATTGTTTGTTTCATGAGTACACATAAACTCTGCCTTGTTCATGGAAGCATTGCACTTCAGTGTTAGGGCTAAGGTTGCCTTTGGCTTGCTCTCCTCTTTCTCCCTTAGTCAGTGCAGTTTTGGCATTTGCTAAGGATGAGGAAAGATACATTGTGACAGGAGAGAGCTGCAGGGCACACTTCCCTGGTCTCTTTCCTTTAGATAGAGCAGTTACAAAATGTCTGTTACAGAATTCTGAGGCTGGAGAAATTATGGAGGATTTTTTTTCCTTGCAGAGAGAACTCCCATGGTACTAAGTTAGAGAATGTTCCCTCTGAACATTCTTTTTTCAGAATGCTTTGTTTTGTTTTGTTTTTAAATAAATTTAAGTAGTGATGTATGCATATGGGTGTGCATGCGGTGGTGTGGCTGTGGAGGTCTGACGACAAGCGTGTGGGTGGCTACCTCCTTCCACCTTTACCTAGGTTCCAGGACTTGAACTCAGTAGCCTGGCTGTGTAGCAACTGTCTTTACTCACTGAGGCATGGTACGGTTCCCTGCCTGGACATGCTTTTGTTCAAAAAACGTTTTTACTACATTTATTTAATTAGAGAGTGAGAGCGAGAGCGAGAGCGAGAGAGCAAGAGAGCGAGAGAACACAGACTGTTCAGATTCAATTATGTAGAATCTGGGATCTAGGATCAAATTCAGGTTGTCAGCATTGGTGGCAGGTACCCTTTCCCTTCTGAGCCATCTTGCCAATCCCTACGTGCACATAATTATGGAAAGGGTAACACACCAGCTTAGTCTATCAACCAATAATTTTGTTTTAAAACATTTACAAATGAAATTCTGTCTCTTTGATTTTTTTTTTTTTTATAGTAAAAACCTCTGAAATTTCCCTGGTTATATAAAAGTGTTAATGCCAGACATATAGCATTTTAGGAAATGGGGTGTCTATTATCTATCTATACCTATCAATATGTTGTCCAATTCCTTAGCCATACTTTATTTCTGAGGCCTTTTGGCTATAGACACTTGACATGGTTTCAGTATATGCCCAGAGTAGCAGTGAGCTGTGGGCTCTCTAATGGGTGCTTAGATGGTGTGAAAGCTCCGCCCCATGAGTGGACTAATGCCACCCGAGATCCGAGTTGTCCTATTTGGTATTGGGTATATGATGCCCCTGGTGCCTGTTGCTCCCTTGCTTTTCTTGCCTTTTGTCATGGAGTGCTACAGCACAAAGACCTCACCAGATACCACACTGATCTCTTGACCTTTCTAGCCTTCAGCCCTGTGAAAGCCAAAGAGATCCCTCCTCTTTATAGATTATCCAGTCCCAGGTATTTTGTTATAACAACAGAAACAGCCTTTTGTTGTAACATTTAAATGGATTGTGTGTGTGTGTGTGTGTGTGTGTGTGTGTGTATGTACACATGATGTATCCATGCTGGGCCACACATGTCATGGGCTGCATGTGGAGGTCAGAGGACTCTGTGGAGTCTCTTCTCTCTTTGGACTTTTATGTGGGTTCCAGGGATTGATCAGACTTAGCCGCCATGCTTGTGCATGACTTTATGGGCAGGACCATCTCTCCCACACTGGCCCTCTTGGTGGTTTTTAGTCAGAGGTAGTGGAAAAATTAAATTATCAATCCAATGTACAGCTTTCTTGCTATCCCCACCCCCAGAGAAAAAGAAAAGAAAGGAAAAGAGAAAAAAAAACCTTGTAAGTGAAAAAAAAATCACTATAAAACAAAACCCCTTCATGTTATACATGAAAGTCAACCATCACAAGTGTCAGGACCCACAGGACTTTCTATGTGAAAGTATACCCTACAAAAGTAAGACAGCCTGATCCAGTACTACTATGAAATATCAGTAGTAGATGCTAATTTAAAATTTTTATTTACTCTCATATTGCTGTTACTGTTTCAAGGAACTTGGAGCTTATCATGTATCGATTATAGTATGTTAAAACTCAGCCGGGCGTGGTGGCGCACACCTTTAATCCCAGCACTTGGGAGGCAGAGGCAGCAAATTTGTGAGTTCAAGACCTGGTCTACTGAGTGAGTTCCAGGACAGGCAGGGTTACACAGGAAACCCTGTCTCAAAAAACCAAAAAAACAAAACAAAACAAAAACCAAACAAAACAATAAACCCTCTTTATTCTCTTGATTGTTTTTGAAATATCCATTAATGAAAATATTGGGTTATAATACTGAGGTTGAGACTTTATGGGGTTAAACACAGGTCTAATAATGAGGATGATTTTTGTACCTCATCTATACATTGATGCCGATAATTAATAGAGAATTAAAAAAAATGTTTTGTGCCACGTAGCATCATTGGAATGTTTGTTTTCCATGCTGGCTCTTGTATCTGTGTCTGTGTGTACATACACATGTCTTGTCTCTGTATCCAGGTGTGTTTCTTTTAGCTACCTTGTTTATTGGTGCCCAATGTAATGTTACAATGAGGTAGCCTCTGGTTGGTTTAGGTTGAGTCTAACAGAGTTGTTCCAGCAAATTCCGCCTCGTTTCTTATAGACAGGCTGGCCTTGTGTCATTGATGAACTTTTAGGCTTTTCTGGTTGGATAAGCACTTCATGCTATATATAAAGTGCTGTATTTACAAAGACACTGTAAACTTAATTGACCTGTTTTCCTATTTTCTTGTTCATCAGGGCATTCATTGTAGCTTGATCATTATTTTGTTTTTAACTGCCTGTGATGGCAGAGTCTTTTAAGGTTTTCTGAAGTGCAGCTTTTCTTGGTATGGACCACTGTGCTTTTACGTATGCTTTGGCTTATCAGTCACGTTGGGCCCCTTATGTACTGACTAGGTGGTAATCTGTGATTGACTTGTGTGTCAACTTTTGAATAAGCCTGGAGAGCCCTATTATCAGTGCACAGCTGCTCGTCCGTGGTAGAGTGGCAGGTTTGATGAAGCTGTGTCTGACCTAATTCTCGTCACTAAATGGAACAAAGAAATCTAGGGGTCTTCAGTTCTTTTGTATAGCCAGGTTTAAAGAGGAAGGAGAAACCCTGAAACTACTAAGATCAGTATGTTCTAGATTCTAGAAATCATATAACTCAATAGGTAGAGAGGTAGAAAAGTCACCACGATAGATCTGTCCATCACAGGCACTGACCCAAGTCGTCTAAGAATTCTGATCCCCCTCCCACCCCCCGTCATTTATTGTTTCATCATTGCTTTGTCTGTATACTTTAGAATATACTTTATGGAAATTAGTTTCTCTTTAAGCTCCCCTCCCCATATTATTAAAAATATAACCTAAACCTAATCCAGTGAGGGTCGTGCTTTGTAACTGCCAAGGAAATTCTTGTCTCGGTGCATCACGTGGTCTAAGCGAAGCTCTGGACTTTTAAATAACAGTATTAATAATATTACCTTAGCATTCTTTTTCGACTCTTTCCATGTTCTTCCTTCTCATCCCCCATCAAAGGAGGCTAGCCAAGTGTCTGATGGCAGCATTACACCACCAGTCTAGTCTCTTCTAGTTTAGCTAGTTTGTAGCAAACTTAAAATACTTTTCTTTGACCATTTGTTTTGCGGTTACCATAATTCTGTTACTTTTTCCCCACAAAGCCAGTGCCAGCAGTAAACTGGAAAATCCACTGAGCGTTGCATTTAAGGCAAGGGTCGACTCTGCAGTTTTGCACAGTAGTTCCTTGAAATTCGCTGTATTTTGTCTTTTCATTGATCTTTCCCAAGTTGCTTTTCATCATTTCACCATTTGTATGCAAGCTTTGTAACCCTCCGGTACCTTCACGATGAATGCCAGAATTATCTGGATTCCACAATTCTTGGTTTCCTGTGCTCAGGAGCAGGAAGGCGTCATCTGTTAGAAAGAGGGAAAGGAACTCTTGATGTGTCCTTTTAAAAAACACACAACTTTTGTGAACAGAGCCTAAGCCTGCCCTTAGAGTTTCTTTTGGTGTCTAATTAGGACCACATTGACGCCTGTTGCAGCTGGCTGCTCCTAGCTGTTGCCTCTTTTTTCACTGTGACCCTTGATCCTTGTGACCTCTCGTGGGGTTAGTCTTAGGCCCTTTCTATTGTGTCGGTGCTGGAGTGGCTCATGCGGAGTTGATTATTTCTTTGCTCACTTGGCCTTTTTGGTGCCACGGCTCCTACGTCACTTCCATTTTTTCCCTTCTACTCTTGCTGGTCCTCAGTGGAAGGAGACACTTCTGCAGGCAGCAGGGTTGTTTGTATGTTTGTTTGGCTCAACTGAGACCCGGGGTGGGGGGTGGGCATTGGGGAAAGGCTACAGAATCTGTGGGTGCCAGCCTAAGGTTGATCTGAATGATGTCAGGGTCATTAAGAAGTGTGTACAAATGGCACTGTCCAAATTTCACACTGAGAGCGCTTCGCTCACCTAGAGAGCAGGCAGGATTCCAGAGTAGGTAGCTTGGAACCTTCCTATGAGATTGGCAGATTCCTTCTCCCACCTCCAGGCTATGCAGCAGGTCACAGAATCAGGGATGCTTTAGTTTGTAAGTGTATTTCCTCCCCCAAGCCCACACCAACCAGAATGACACACTATTAGATAGTGTGTTTGTTGTGACTAAGATGATGGCGCTTTCTTTGCTTCTCCTTGCCTCGCCCTCCTCCAGTCCCTGTAGTGAGATTACTGAACAATGAATGCCAGCTGTCTCCTTTTGGGGGTCCTCATGTACACACAGTGAGGAGACCGATCCAGCAAAGCCTTTGGTAGTTAGAGTGACTGTCTAGGGACGTGGAACATGTTTGATTACCTCGCTCACAGCACCTTTTAGAGGTACGTGAGAGGCGTGGGGAGGGTGGGACTTGGTGACATTTCAGGACTGGTTTTCCATCAAGCCTCTTCAGTCACATCCCTGGGCAACCGGTTCTGCCTCCCCCTTTTTAAGTCCCTCCAGCAGCAGCTTTGTTGGGATCCTTAGTCTTGAGTGAGGAGTTCCTGCTGCTTCAGATGAGGCTTTTCAGGACTCAGCCTGCCCTCCTCTATTAGGCCGGCAGTTGTGTTTGCTGTTGACCCCCACGTTTGTACTTTGCGCCACAAGTCCAATCAGCTCTCTTAGATCCCCACTTACACCTGTCTCCGCATCCCCACGGGCGCCCCCATCCCCTGCAGCACCTTCTGGACAGGAAGCACGAAGGCCCTGCTGCTTCTCATGGATTTCCTGTAGGAGAAAATGCAGACCGTCCACAGAGTCACTTTGTAGTCAGAGATGTAGCCTGTCACTCTGGTTCCCTCTTTCTGGTCAGAGCAGCCAGGAAACAGGAAGTGGATGGACAAATGGATCCCGGTGATGTCTGAGCTGCACCTTCTTTCCCACACTGCATCGCTTGTGAACTTCGTCCTGTCCATTTTACCGTTCATATCATTTAAATATGTCCAGATGTTAGGGGCAGTTTCTCTCATGCGAGCCCTTTTCTCTTTCCTACCTGCTTCCTAACTCGTCTTCGACCGTTTTCCACACTGTAGTGTAGATGGCACTTCACAGGTGCAAGGTCTGAGCGTGTCCTCTCCTGTGGAAAGTAGTCCTGTCAGGATGAAAGCCAGATACCTTAATGTGATGTGATATATATGTGTACGCATACGCACACACACACACACACACACACACACACACACACACACACACACACACGGTTTCTGTGTGCCTTTGTACATCTCTCGGAATATAATAACCCCATGCTCCAGCCCATAAACTCTCTCTATATAGATTCTGTGTGCACGCTGTCCATCCTTTCTGTTTATAATCTGTTCCTTCCTTTTCTTTCCTCTTCACCATTCTCCCAACTGATTCCCTAATTTGTTACTTTGATTTCATCTAAGTTGACCTTGAACCTGCAGCATTTGTCCTGCCTCCTCTGAGAAGCCCTAACCCCAGATCTAGGTGAAAGAGATCTGTCCTTCCTGTGTCACCTGTACAGGTGACTCTGTTGTTCATCTGTCTCTCCCTTCAGTGTCTTTATGTGTTGATATCTTTTCACACTTAACTGTGTTACACCCTGAAAACTTTCATTTCTTACAAACTCAGTCACTTATTGGAGGTGGTCTTCACTGATTGCAGTGGAAACATTACATTAGGCTCCAACTCGATAAAAGCAAGCTTTCATAGGTAAGAAAAAAAGAAGTCTACTGGTCACTGAGAACCGATTTGTAGAGGTGATAGACAAGAAGGACTATGGAGAAGTTCCTCGAAGGTTTTTTGCTTGTTTGTTGTAATGATTTTTAGCTGTCTTGTGTTCCTAGTTCACTTAAAGTTCCAGCAGAGAGAAAAGACAGCAGATGAAGTATGGCTGTTTCATGACCCTTAGAAATGGGGCCACGGCTCTAGACAGATTAGAACACTCTCACTGCCTTCCTACTTGGCACCGCCCACAAAGCCCCCTGTTTTTGAGGACAATGCAATTCAGTTTTTTAGTATGGTGCTTATGACGAAATGAATCAGAAACTGGTAGTTTCTTTAAAGGTGTAACGCCAACACATGACTTTTGAAGGGTTTTGCTTTAGCCTCTTAAAAGATACACTGCATAGAAAGGAACCATCCACAAAGGGAAAAAGCTGTTCAACAGCCACTGTGACAATAAAAATTGTTATCTGAATTGGTTGTAGTGGCACAAGTTTTTAATCCCTGTGCTCAGGAGGCAGAGGCAGGCAGATCTCTGAGTGTCAAGCCAGCCTGGTCTTCAAGAGCAAGTTCCAGGACAGCCAAGACTACCCAGAGATGTCCTGTGTGTTGACTAATCAATTGCAGGGACTTCTGCTACAAGAGATGGATTCTGTGACAGCTCTGTATAGGAAACGAAAGCTTCTTCACTAAATTATTTAAACATTTCGAATGAAGGAAACATTGACAGGTAATATGTAGGTAGTTCAATGTGGTTGTTTGTTTGTTTTTTAAATGTCTTGTGTTTGAATTCTCTGTAACTGTGCAGGATTAATCTTCCTGCACTTAACCGAGGTCTTCCCCTCAGCATACTCTACATTTTAGTTAGTGCAGAAAAAGATTTTTTGTTTCAACAGTTGCTAAATGGCACGTTTTGAAATTGATTGGAAATAGGAATCAGTTCTCTCTTTATTTAAGATCACATTTCATGAAGAATAAGATTTCCTTTAAAATGCAAACTAACTTAAAGAATTTCCGATTTTGAAGAACCATACTGATCCCAAAGCCAAGTTTTTGTTCACAATTAGGGCAAGAGAAGGAGAGGGGGGTCATTCAGAAAGAGCCTTGATCAGCCTTGGGGGACTTGGGGTGTGCTAGGGAGCAGGGTAATTCAGAAAGAGCCAATCAGCCTTGGGAAAGCAGACGTGATGCTTCAAAAACAAAGTAATCAAATCTAAAACCTCAGGAAGGGCTTTCCCCAAAGGGCTGTTCTGGCAGCATGTCGAAGAGGGGTTAGAAAAGCAGTAAGTTCACAACCTGAACAATGAGTTAAGCAAACTTTAGGGAAGTATTTCCTTTCTGAGCTGAGCTGAGGCGTACCTTTAGCCCCCTGCTGCCAGAAGAACCCAGCTGAACCCAGCATGGCACAGAAACTGTGGCTGTTATACACAGTCACCTGTGTGCATGGGGAGGGAAAGGCTCAAATCTCAGCCACTGAGGATACAGCAGTTCTCCCTTGACCCTCGTGATCCAAGGAGAGGAACTGTGCTCCGTGGTATCGAATCTGTCTGCAGTGTGGAGGAAAGAGTGGACTCCATTTCTAGACAAGTGGGCTGCTTCTTGTAGCTGCTCTCCTTTCTCTTTGGTGTGTGTGTGTGTGTGTGTGCATGTGAGTGCATGTGTGTGTGTGTGTGTGTGTGTGTGTGTGTGCATGTGAGTGCATGCACTGCCTAATTAATTGAACCTAGTTTATTTTACTGCCTCTTTAAGTTAGGAAAATAGCTGCATATACTTCTATTTTATATGTGATGGATGGAGAAAATAAAAGCAGGATGGGAGGGAGATTTATATTCTTGGACAGCAGATTGAAATTTTGAGTACCAGCAGATTTTGCATATAATTTTATTTTTGGAGAAACACATGTTATAAATTAAAACTACATAGTAACTACACAGAACGCAGTGATTCTTTGCCTTCCCTTTTGATGGATTTAGGGTTGAAAGCAGATTTTTTTCCCCATGATCTTTTTGTCATGGAAGAACAAAGGTCAACAGTGTGATGAATGTTTTCATGTACTTCAGTGAGTTGGTCAGTTATAGTTTATATCCACAGTTGACTTATACAGTACATCAATCTACACCATAAACCGAGGAGACAATTACTTAACTGTGCAGACAGTAGTTGTTAGGAATGATGCTGGAAACTGGTTTCTTTTGAGAAAAACACCTTGATGATATGTATTTAAAAAAAAAAAAATCCTTTGGGTCTGAAATGATGCTCAGAGGTTAAGAACACTGTCTATTCTTCCAAAGGTCCTCAGTTCAATTCCCATCACCCACATGGTGGCTTATAACCATCTGTAATGGGATCTGGTGCTCTCTTCTGCCCTGCAGACATACATGAAGACAGAACGCAGTAAAAACAAACTAAAATGTCCATATCCGTGATGTGGGAATTCTGCTTCCAAGAATATAACCTCAGGACACGTAGTTAAAAGAGTAACTAAAGATTTATGGACAATATTCACTCATATGCATGAGATGTATGTGCACAATATGGCTTATTTAAAGTAACTCTAAGTATGTGTAAGTTAAAAGTTAGTTTTTATTAAAGTAACTTTATATGGATATTAAAGTATTCAAAAAGGGTAATTTATCTATATTAAGTGTATCCACTCAACAGAGTGTATGGTGGTTTGAGTGAAAATGCCCCCCATAGACTTATAGACAATGGCATTGTTCAAAAGGATTAGGAAATCCTCTCTAGTCTTGGAGTGGGTGTGGCCTTGGAGGAGGTGTGTCACTAGAGGTGGCCTTGGAGGCTTCAGAAACTCAAGCCAGTCCCAGTGTCTGTTTCTCTAGACTTCCATCCTGCTGGTCACTAATGTCAGCAGAGAGGGTGAGAGGAGGCTGGGATGACAGACAATGTTGTTGAGAGAATGAGGGATGCTTTCTATCGAAGGTAACATAAGTGTCTGTAGGGGAGAGATGACATTATGGTAAGGCCACTGTGTGCAACATGGCAGGAGGAATAAAGGGGGAATTGTGTGTGTGCGTGTATGTGTTGGATGGAGGGAGGAAGGGGAGAAGGAGAGGGGCAGAGACAGTAATAATAGTAGTAATGCTAGTATTTGACAAAGATGAAACTTTGGAAAGTGACATAGCATTGGGTGACTTCTGTCCCATGCTGCTCATGGGTCTCCTCTGATTTGAACTGGTCTCACCTGTGTGACGTTTAGTGGCGAGGCTGATGTGAGATTCTGTTGTTTTTCTCTTCAAGTCACCTGACCTATAGATGACATTATCCCTATGGTCCTCTAACCTGAGCTCTGCACACACAGAAGTCAAGCCCACAGATGTTTAGTAAGAGCCTCTTGTGGATATAGGTTCTCTCTAACTTTCAAAATCACCTGAAGCCGGGCGTGGTGGTGCTAGCCTGTAATCCCAGCACTTGGGAGGCAGAGCCAGGCGGATTTCTGAGTTCGAGGCCAGCCTGGTCTTCAGAGTGAGTTCCAGGACAGCCAGGGCTACACAGAAAAACCCTGTCTCGAAAAACCAAAACCAAAACAAAAAAAAACCCCAAATCACCTGAGATCATGTTAAAAGTAACCTTGTGGCCAGGCATGATGGATCAAGCCTGTAGTCTGAGCATCAAGGAACTAGAGGTAGGAGGATCATTGCAAGTTTGAGGCTCGCCTGAGTTACATAGAGGGTAGCCACCACTATACAGTGAAACCTTGTCTAAAAGTGCAACAGAGCAGCCCAGTAGGCTTTATCAAGGAAGCTTCCATGTGATCGTATTTAGGTAGAAATAATGAGCTGTGAAACTTTTAAGAGCAGCTATAAATTAGGTCCTGTGCCAGGGTTAAAGTTCACTGTAAAGTCCGTGTCGCTGTCTTTTAATAAATAAATAGTTGAAGAAAGACTTGGCCAAAGGAAGAAACAGTCCTGCATGTCCGCATTTTCTCGGAGTGTCTCCTGTTAGCAAGTCAGTGAGTGTTTACTTAGCCTTCACCACTGCTGTCTGTCCTTAGCCTTAACTAGGATAGTTCAAATAAACCAGAAAAGTTTTCACACAACTGACCCCTTCTGCCAGTTCATCGGCTCCCACTTCTTAAAGGGGTCCCCGGGAAAAGAAATGGAGAGGATGTCCGAGATGGAGATCAGCTTGCCTTTGTAGGCTTTCAAGCCCAAGGCACAGGTGAGCAGATCCCAAGCCACTGACTCAGAGGCTCACTGCTATGCTTTCTTTCACTGCCCAGTTTTCACACGGTGAATATGGCCCTTCTTAGTGCAGACAACTGCTCACTGCTGAGCTGCTGTTACTATAGCCAGTCATTCTGTTAGGTTGTATTCCACAGTCCGTCTCCAGCCCTGGCCAACCAGGAACACAGGGCAGGATCTGCAGAGGTTCCTGATGACCGTGCCCAGCATAACGCCTAGCACAGAGGAAGGGTTTAGTACACTTTTGCTGATTGTTTTTAAAAATTAGGCATAGGAGTAAATAATGAGTGAAGGAACAAACAGGATAGTTAGAACATACTTAGTGCAGTGTCAGATTTTATGAAATATGATTGCACACATGGAAGTTTCATTATATTGGAGTAGTACTTTTGTTCTAAGGGACACGATAGAATGCTTTTTTTCTGGAAAGTGGAACTTTATAACATTAAGTATGCTTGGTTTTAAGGAGGATACATCATGTCATCAGATTAGACGGGTGAGAGCAAAGCAGAAAAATGTCCAGGCTTTAGAAGGAGTTGGCCATCTCTAGAAGATACATTGTTAAACCGACTCATTTTATTGGTATCTTCTCATTGTCCATTTCCCCCACTAGAATGTAAGGCTTAAACTTATGTCTGTTATTTTATTTCTATGTTTGTAATAAAAATCGCCCCACATCTAACTCTTAGGATGATATCTACTATTGAAAAACATTTGCTTTGTGAATGAATGATTTTGATACATATTTCTAAATTGTCTCCAAAAAGAACTCACTGGTCCTATTTCAGCCATCATCTATGTGGTGGTTTGTCTCCATGTCCTTGCCAGCCCTGAGATTTATGGACTTCTTGAAAGTTTTCTAAATGTACTCTACTGTCTCTAGCTTAAAAACAACCACAACAAAATCAATCAGAGAAAGCGCCTTTCCCTCGGGTGATATCTGTCAGAGCCATTCATCTGTCGGCTGCCAGTTTCTCCCAGTTTTCCTGCTGCATGGCAGAATTTGGGAAGTGTCTGTCCTTCCTTCTCTCCCTTTGTCTCCTGCTATCTACATGTCCTTCATTCCCATTAAGTTAGCCTCTCTCTGCTGAACCACTCTTGTCAACATTACGGGCCATCTGCATCGTACCCTTTGGATAGCAGCTGAGCTTACTCTGCTGACTACTAGAGGGCATTCTCCTGGGTTTGTCTTGTTCATTGCTTCTTTCTTTACATCGCTGTTGCTCCTTCTCTGTTCAGTCTCTAAAGGTGCTTGTTCTCCAAGCATATTCTCCATAGAAAGCCTGAGGTTATGTCCGATTTTCTTACATCTGAAATCTACATTTCCAGCTCTGACTTCTCCCTATGACTCATTTAAGCAACTTTGGACTTTATGGTAGCAGCTATATGCCCAGTTGATAATCTTACGTGTTCTTCAGGCACACAGAACTGCTTACTCTCCCCTTCACCTTGTATCACACTTTCTGGATTTTCTACTCTAGTAAATAGACATTCTTTATACTGTTTTATACCAAACCCAAGAGTTACCCTTGGCATGGCTCTGCACCTCAGACTTCATCTTCTGGCCTGTGTTAATTCCTTTGCTTCTGCTTCTAGATGGTGTCTCAAATACAATCAAATATCTTCATCGCCCACCTTGCCCTATCCATCTCTCAAGGGCCCAGTGTCTCTTGGTGCTTCTTTCTTGACCCACTTCAGTGTGATCTCCACTAGCTCTGAGTAGTTCACCAGTAGTGGAATATCCTAGTCCCCAGAAGAAGGAATAAAGCTTCTAACCCTTCTAGTGTCTAGTCTCTATGTGGATTGAGAAGACAGGGGTCATAAGGAACCTAAGATGAGGTGATCAGTTTAAAGATGCTGGGATTCTTAGCATTTAAGTTTTCTTTCTGTTTTGAATGTTTTTCAGTAAGCGGAGGCCTGGGCTTTCTCTGCAAGTCTTCCCAGCCTACTTCTGTAATTGGGCGATATGCATCCAGACCTCGGACCCTTATGGACATTGCTGTATGTTCTTGTGATTCTGTGTTCTTCTGTGAGCTCAGGTAAGAGGAGAATGATGAGGCCAGGGCTGATGCCTTTCTTCTTAATCTTTTTGCTTTATACTTATGTGAGGATGTGTGTGTGTGTGTGTGTGTGTGTGTGTGTGTGTGTGTATAATTCATTGAGCAGCATTTATTACCTGTTTACAAAAAACTGTACGGGCCTGGCATAATGGCACATCTTTAATCCCAGCACTGGGGAGGCAGAGGTAGTCGAATCTCTGTGAGTTCAAGGCCAGCCTGGTCCACCAATCAAAACCAGGACAGTCAGGACTCTTATATAGAGAAACTCTGCCTCAAAAACTGGGGGTGGGGGATGGGGAAGATGGACCTATGAATTATCAGGATTAAGAGCTACCACATATAGAGATGAAAGACTGTCTTGGTCATAGATGCAGATGAAAAGTATTTAATGTATTTTTTTCTCTGTTTTCTGAACCTTCCTCCTTGTATCTCCGGTTTACACCCGGGAACGTTCCGTTGTAGACTTGGCACCTTATTTTATTTCTGAGCCACTCTCTGCTGTCCAGAAGCTTGGTAGACCCGTGGTCCTACATTGTTCTGCTAAACCTGTTACTGCCCGAATCTCATGGTTGCATAATGGAAAACGGTTGGACAGAAACACAGAACAGATAAAGATTCATCGGGGGACTTTGACCATTCTGTCTCTTAACCCTTCCCTTTCTGGTTGCTACCAGTGCGTTGCCAACAACAGCGTTGGTGCCGTTGTGAGCGGCCCCGCAACAGTGTCCGCTGCAGGTGAGTGTAGTTTGATCTTGTTATCTGTTGTTTTTCTTGAAATCCAGGAGCTTTCTATTCTGTGCTGCATTTTTCATAATGGGAAAAACTTGGGGCACTGATGTGAGACTTGTATGCGTCCGAGTTCTTACCCTAAGCTTTCTTTGACTGCGGATAGCTGGGGAAAGATACTGGAACCTCTGTAGCCAAGCCTAGTGGCCTAATCTCTAGTCATAGTGGAGATGATTTCTATAAGTTAGCACAGGACAGTTTTCTAGTGTGGAGTCTGGGCAGTCTCTTGGAGCATCTTTTAACGCCCTTAATATCAATACAGACCAATCAGTTGGCTTTGACGCTCATTTATGTCATGCAGCCCTCCATCCTTCTTTCACATCTAATTGTTTTATTTCCCTCGATTGCCAGGGTATTGTAATTTATGTAATTTAAACCAGGCCAAGGGAGCAGGGAGAAAAAAAAAAAAAACTGACTGTAAAGAAAGGAATGTGAAGAATTGAACTTATGGAAAATCTGGAATGCGTGGTTTTTCTTAGTACGTTTGAGCCATCTGCCTCTCAAGTGGCGATGGCTGCCAGTAATGGAAAACGGCTTTGTGAGGGCACCCCTATTTACAGAACCAATCTGGACTGCCCTGGAGTAGTGAGTTTGTCATAACTGAGAAGAGTAAATGTTTTTGTAGAGCTGTGACCCATGCACAGCTCCAAGACACACACTGGAGGGTTGATTTCCTGGAGGCAGGCAGCTGGCTTCCTCGGGTGGTGAGGATAATGAAGAACCTGCTCACTCCACAGTGAACTGTTTAAACTGAGAGGAGGCAGCACCAGACCAGACCGGTGCATCCAGGTGCCGTGGGCTACTGTGCTTTACAGCAGCCTGGGTTCATTCCCCGAAGCCTGAACATCCCTGTGGATAGGAAAGGATTTGTCCGGACAGAATGGGAGTCAGTATGCTTTGCAGTTCTCTCTGGTGGCTTTGGAGCAGTTTGTTTTCCTTACAGCTCCCAGAAGGCAGTGGCTTTGAAAACCTCTGTGTCCTGACGTAGTTGTCAGTCCTCAAGCACGCCTTCTGCTCCAGCGGCTTTCTCATATGGAAAAACAAGAAATGTTATTTCTGGCTGTGGGGGTACACACCTGTAATCCTAGCAGCGGGAGGCTGAGTTAGGAGGATCACAAGTTCGAGGCTAGCTTCAGCCACATGATACTGTATAATGAAACCTGCCCACAAACAAACAAACAAACCAAAACCAGAAAACCAGAAAGATCCTGCCGTCCTCAGGACTGGGATCGGCTGGCACAAACGGCCATTTCACGTTTCCAATTTTTACGCTTCCTTTGAATTGTCTTGTATTCATTTGTTTACTTGTTCATTTCAGCCCTGGGTGATTTCGATTCATCAACAATGCACGTTATTACTGCAGAAGAGAAAAACACAGGCTTCATTGGCTGCAGGGTACCAGAGAGTAACCCCAAAGCTGAGGTGCGCTATAAGATCCGGGGAAAGTGGCTGAAGCATTCCACAGGTGAGTCCTGTTTGGGGTGTGCTCTCAGAGGAGGAAGCTGAGACAGCTGGTTACATTAGACTGTTACATTAGTACAGGTTACTCCCAGGACTCGCCCCATAATCTCCCAGTGCCTTATTTAAATACCACTTCTTTGAGAAAATGTCCCTCAGGGGCGTGTATAAATAGGATGATCTGTCACTTTCTTCCCTTCATTTGGTAAAGTGTATCACACCTGGTGTGTGCCGTACATGTTTTTGTTTGTTAGGCTGTTAGACACCCCTTTATCTGCCACCTCATCCTCCATACTGGAATGTTAAGTGCATTTATGCAGGGCCTTTGTCTGCTCTCTGCATTGCCATGCCATGACTGGCTGAGGACAGCTACTCCTCGTGTATTTATCGAGAAACATGTTGAGTAGCCAGTGGCTGAACACTGTGTGGCTCTAGGTTGTGATGTGTCCACATGGATTTGTGCTCATCGTGTCTTGGTTTTGGACTTTCTGGCTCTGTGACTGTCTGCTAACGGGTTTTGAATTGGGGTGTTGCTATGTGAGGATTGCTGGGCTTGTCTTTTCTTTCTCCTTTGTAACAAAGCTGCTTTGGCTGTGAAGTTACTGCTAGTCTTCTGTGTAAAGCTCAACAGTGGCTGTTAGTTCCAGCTGAGTTGTGGGGTCTGTAGGAAGGAAGAGCCTGGAGCTCTGCAGGTGAGGATGACCTTGGCCCTCTGACAGGCCTTCCTCTGCCTCTCACGTGCTGGGATTATAGACGTGTGCCTCCGCGTCTGATATCATGTGGTGGATGCTGGTGCTGAACTCGGGGCTTTGTGCTAGACAAGATTCTCCCAGTCGAATTGCATCCCCAGGCCCTGACTACATCCTTCTACCTTCCCCAGGGAACTACATAATCCTTCCCTCAGGAAACCTTCAGGTTCTGAATGTGTCCTCTAAGGATAAGGGATCCTACAAATGTGCTGCCTATAACCCTGTCACCAGTGAACTGAAGGTTGAGCCCACTGGCCGGAAGCTCCTTGTGAGTCGTAAGTATTTGCCAGGATGCTGGTGGCTTGGGAAGGAAGAGTCCCCACAGGCCTACCTCAGGCAGCATTGGCAAAGGAAAGCTCAGCACGGTTTTCAGTCCTGGTTTTATTTATTTATTTATTTTAACGTTAAATTTATTATTTTTCTTGATGCATGGGTATTTATTTGCCTGCATGTATGTTAATGCACAAGGTACATACCTGGGGCCCATAAAGGCCAGAAGAAGCACTCATATTCCCTGGAAGTAGACATACAGATGGTTGTAAGCTTTAATGTGAATGCTAGGAGTAGAATCCGAGCCCTCTGGAAAAGCAGCCAGCACCCTTAACCACTGAGTCATATATTTCTGTCCATTGGTGTGTTATGGATAGTCCTATACCTGTTATTATTGTAGTTTTTAAAGATTTGTTTATTTTATGAGTGTGTGAGTTTTGCTTACATACATGTATATGTACCATGTGTGTGCCTGGTGCCCAAGGACTGTATGAGATCCAGGCTTGTGAATTATGGATGTTGTGAGCCAGCATGTGGGTGTTGGGGACTGAGCCTGGGTCCTCTGAAAAAGCAGCAAACTGTTGAGCTATCTTTCTGGCTCCCATTTTTTAACATTAAAAAAAAAACCATAACAATCTTACAGCAGTACTAAACAAAGTGGTGGTTAACTGTGAAACCAAGAGATGCTGTGCTTTCTATCCAGTGTGACAAAAGCCGTGGCTGATTTGTGATTGTCACTGTGGAGCTGAGGAAGAGCGTAGTGGCTTTAGACTTAAAACCCCTATGTTTCCAAAATGCCAAAATAAAAAAAAATCCAAAATATTCTTATTTAGGCTATCAGAGAAAAATGATTTTGCTATGCATAGGGCCTCGTCACACAAGGGAGAATTGGAAGCAGCAGTTCCCCGTGGTGTTCACAGCCCAGATAAGGGAAAGGGTGGACACGAGTCATTTCTAATGTTATTTTGTTTCCCTTCCTTTCCCAGGTCCTTCCTCGAATGGCTTTCACATTCTTCACCCTGCTCTTTCTCAGGCATTAGCTGTCCTTCCTCACAGCCCCGTTACCTTGGAGTGTGTGGTGAGTGGGGTTCCGGCCTCACAAGTGTATTGGCTGAAGGACGGTCAGGATGCCGTGGCAGGAAGCAACTGGAGAAGGCTGTACTCTCATCTGGCCACAGCTAGCATCGACCCAGCGGATTCGGGGAACTATTCCTGTGTGGTGGGCAACAAGTCCGGAGATGTGAAACACGTCACTTACATGGTCAATGTACTGGGTAAGGTCTTTCTTATTCAAAATGGAGTTTCATTTTAAATAGCATCATTTTCCTAGTCTAACTGGTGTTTGAAGGATATTTGTGAGCGGAAAATGAGACATAGAATATTAAGAACTAGCCACATCAGTAGCCAGAACTGGGTTCATTTCTGTAAAGGGATGCTGAGTGGACTGTATCTCTGGGTGACATAGAACATTTGGCATAATGTGTTCTTGGGCCCTCATCCTCACTACATGCAAAGATGGGAGAGTGGTGCATGTGTGGTATGTGCACGTGTGTGTGTGTGTGTGTGTGTGTGTGCATGTGTGTATTGTGTGTGTGTGTGTGTGTGTGTGCATGTGTGTATTGTGTGTGTGTGTGTGTGTGTATGCATGTGTGTATTCATTGGTGTTGGAGTATATAATGAGTTGACCCATGTAAAAAAGCAGACTCTAATATAGTAGCCACATATTTATTTATTCTGCTGGTGAAAGTTAAAAGTAGATCTCTCAGTGTTTCTTGACCACAGCAGACAGAAGGATGTAAATAAAAAACACGGAGATTTCACTACTCAGTGCTAGAGGCAGATTCTCCGTATGTGTGTTACATGTGCCTGCTTTATTGTCAGAGCTTGCTTCTCCGTGTCTTATGTGATAGTTACACATGCCTGCTTCATTTTCAGAGCATGCGTCAATTTCTAAAGGGCTGCACGATCAGAAGGTGTCCCTGGGGGCCACCGTACATTTTACCTGTGATGTTCATGGGAACCCAGCCCCCAACCGCACCTGGTTTCATAACGCACAGCCTATCCACCCCTCCTCACGGCATCTCACTGAAGGAAACGTGCTGAAGATCACCCGGGTTGTCATGGAAGATTCTGGGCTATATCAGTGCGTAGCAGACAATGGCATTGGATTCATGCAGTCTACTGGGAGACTTCAAATTGAACAAGGTGTGCTTTTAGGTCATGTAATCACAAGAAATTTTACTTCATAGGCAGGCCTTTTTAGTAATTAGAAATGAAGTCATGTTTTTGAAAGAAAATCATCCTGTGACTGTCTGAGAACTAGGTTTGTTTTCCATGGTCCTTTGTAGTGACAGACTGGGATTTCCATGATGAAGCCACCCCATTTAATCAAGCTCATAGAAAACATTGTTTTAGGATAGATAGATAGATAGATAGATAGATGGATAAATAGATAGATAGATAGAGGCTTAATGGTTCACAGCATTGGCTGAGAGCACCTGTATGACAGTTCACAACCGTGTACACTCTAGCCTCAGGGCATCCAATGCTTTCTTTGTGCTACGTGGGCAGCAGACATATATAGATATACATGCAGACAAAACACCACACACATAACAAAATTTTAATGAAAAACTTGTGTCTGGGCTGTAAGTATAGCCCCAGTGGAATAGCAAGTGTGATTGACTGGGTTCCTGTAGGCCCTAAATAATACACTGTTGCAAAATATGCATCTTAAACACTTTCTAAAGGTATATAATATAGTAAAGTCTACAGTCTCTCTCACCCTCCCCATCCCGACCGCCATCCAATAGCTAGTCTTTTCTTTAGAACCAACTGGTTTTTATCAGTTTCTTGAATAAACTTCTATGCACACATACAAGAATTACACACTACAAGTGTGTGTATGTGTATATGTGTGTTTTGATTGTCTTTTAAAGGTGTAAATCATGCTAGAAGTGTTTCCTTTAAAACTTTTGCTTAACTATAGTTTGAACTTCTTCTCATATGATATACCAAACCATATTTTTATTCTTTAAGATAAATGGCTGCTTACAATTTCATTTTATACTTGCAGTCATTTGACTAGCATCTTGTTGATAACTGTTTGAGATATGATGAACTTTCAATTTTTGTCATATGTGTGAGTGTCTCCAAAAGAAACTCCTAGAATTGATCTTGCAGATTAAACCTATGTATACATTAGAAATTTTAATAGATACTATTGACTTTCTCTTCATAATTATCATGAGTTCATACTTTTGTGAGCATTTTGTATGCTGTTTCTTCACACTCTCACCAAAACATAGTAGGATCAATGTGTGTGTGTGTGTGTACACATGTGCTCATGGAGTCTAGAGGTTGAAGTTAGGTGTCTTGCTGAATTCTTGTATGTTTTGAACCTGAAATTCATTCATTGGGCTAAGCTGGCCGGGCAGTGACCTTTTGGGATCTGTCTCCTTAGCCCCATTCCCTGCACTGGGCTTGCAGATACTAAGTACACACCTGCACCCAGCCTTCATGTGGGTGGCAGGGATCCAAACTCATCCTTGTGATGACTTTGCCAACTAGGTTGTCTCCCAAACCCACCTTTTTTCACATTTTTATTATATTTTTATTTCCCCCAATCTTTGAACTCTTTTTTTTTTTTCCAAGACAGGGTTTCTCTGTGTAGCCCTGGCTGTCCTGGAACTCACTCTGTAGACCAGGCTGGCCTCGAACTCAGAAATCTGCCTGCCTCTGCCTCCCGAGTGCTGCAATTAAAGGCATGTGACACCACACCCGGTGCCAATCTTTGAACTCTTATGAGGAAAAAAAAATACTTTTTAGTCTGTACTTCTTTTATTTTGGGTAAAATTAGGCATCTTCCCATGTGTTTGCAGGACATTTAGACTTACTTCTTTACGTATTAACTGTCCTTTTGCCCATTTGAAAATTTAAGTTTGGGGTATTTTCCTTATTGATTTATAATAGGGAACTTATTTGTGGTGCAAGTTTTAAATATTTCAAAGTTCAGAGCATCCGTGTGAGACAACACCTCTTTGATCTTAGTATGACAAATTTAGAAGTTAATAATAAAAACAAACATTTTAAAGAAAAATTATCATGCATTTGGAAACATTAAATTACACTTCAAGTCATAGTGATAGCTTAAAGTACTTTAAGCTGAATGGCGATGAAAATGCGACAGATCAATGTCTTAGTTACTGTTACTATTGCTGCAAAGAAACACGGTAAGCAAAAGCAAGTCGGGGAGGAAACGGCTGATTTCTCCCCCAGTTCCGTGTTAACAGTTCATCAAAGCAGTGAGGGCAGGAACTCAAGGACAGGAAGCTGGAGGCAGGAGGTGATGCAGAGTCCACGGAAGCTGCTGCTTACTGGCTTGCTCCACATGGCTTGCTCAGCCCGCCCTCTTATAGAACCCAGGACCACCAATCCAGGTGGCACTACCCAGACTGGGCTGGACCTGCCCCATCAATCACTAAGAAAATGCCTTTCAGCTGGATCTTATGGAAGCATTTTCTCAATTGAGGGTCCCTCCTCTCAGATGACTCTAGCTTGTGTCAAGGTGACATAAAACTAGTCAGAACAATCAATCGTGCCCTGTGGGAAGACGACCAACGTGCAATTTAGGACTTTTATAGCCTTATGTGCTTACCAAAGAAAACAAGTAAGGTTGAAAAGTATTGAGTAAATCAAAGGAACATTAGATTCGAAGAAGTCAGAAGAGAGGAGAAGCAAAGCCAAGAGCAGAAAGCATCTAAGAAAAGAAAGGTAGAGCACAAGGTAAAAAGCATAGAAATTGGTTCCTGGTAAAGTCTAATCCAGTGGCCCAATCTCTGGCAAACTCAAGTAAAAAGGTGGAGATAAAGGGACAGTATTAAGAGAAGGAAATTGCAAGTCTCAATATAAAGATTAAAAGTATTAAAGTAATTGATAGGACAACATTACTACTATAATCAGCTGTGGTGTTAGCTCTGACCACTAAATACTTGAGATGATCAGTTTAGAAGGAAGAAAGCTTTATTGAGCTCACAGCTTCAGACATGGTCACTTGGGCCTGTTGCTTTGGGCCGATGGCAGGCAGTATAGAGAGAGCATCCTGGCTGAAGTAAGTCTAGAGGAGACCTGCTTAGGTCATGGCTTGGAAGCAGAGGGACAGAAAGGGGGCAAGTTCCCAGTCTCCCCTCAAAGGACACACCCCTGGAGACCTAACTCCTTTTTCAACTAGGCCCCATCTTGTTAAAATGTCATTATCACTCAAGCAGCCTGGCAGCCTGTTGACCAAGCTTTCAATTCATAGGCTTTTGCGGGGAACTCCAGATTTGGACTATAACGGGCAAATTCTAAGGGAAAATAGAACTTAGCAAAGCTGACTTAAAGTAAATAAAAAAATCTAAGTAGGTTTTTTTTTTTTTTTTCCTACAGCTATGGCAGAAATTGAATTAGGAGTTAAGTTTTTCCCACAAAGAAAACATCAGGCCAGATGGTTTTGTAGAGTAATAGACCATTCCAGATATTACACAACTCTTCCAGAGAGAAGGGGAAATGGAAAGTCTCTAGTCAGTATAATCTGAAGTCCAAAATCACAGAAAGATGGGATCAGAAAATGAAGCAAAGGCAGGTCTTATTTTTGTGAACATAGGTATAAGAATCATAAATAACATATCATCAAGCCAGGAATGTATAAAGAATACATGCCTTGCTGAAGCACATATTTCAGAAATCTGCCATAAAATGTATTGCTTATCCTATAAAGGAGAGAAAAAACATGATTATCTCATTAGAAGTAGGAAAAATGAGATAAATCTATGTTAGTCAGAAAAATGGAAATAGAACTTGATAAAAGATATCTAGCAAAGACTTAGATTAAAACATCTCTTACCATGAAAATGTATGAGAAAACCCAGCCAGTACAGAAAGACACAAAGAAATTAGAAGGAAGTAATTCAAACAGTTATTAATTTATAGTCAGTATTGCCATTATATAATATCCAAAGTGCTTGCTAGCTCTTACTTATATATTTTATTATTAAAATAGTAATATTTAGCAAGAAGCTAGGTGAAGACCTAAATAAGCACAAATGATTAGCCTTTCTGTATACCAGCAACAAACAGAAAATATTATTTAAAAATCTCTTGCATATTGGTAACAAAGCTACATATGAAGATGCATTCTAGGTTATGGATAGTAACATTTGGAATTATATGGTAATCTGGTCTTTTCAGACTTTTTCTGTAGATTTATGCTACTCCAGTTAGAATCTTACCAGAATATTTTGGAGACCTGGGCTCTACTGGCACCTGCCAATATCACCAGGACTTGGAAGGTAGAGGCAGGGGAATCAGGAGTTTTCAGGGTCATCCTTTGCTTTGTAATTATTTTGAGTCTATCCTGGATTATATGAGAATGCATGCATCTCCGTGTGTGTATGTGCCTGTGCATGTTTGTGTGCCTAGGCGTGTGTGTGTGTGTGTGTGTGTGTGTGTGTGTATGTGTATATATATATATATATATATATATATATATACCCATGAGAAAAATGATTTAAAAGTTTATAAATGTAAGCAGAGGACCCAGAATAACTAGAATATTCTAAAGGCACGGGGAACTTGCTGTAAACGTAAAGAGCCAGTAATAATTTCAAATGCATTATCCTGCTGCAGGAACAAATAGATGCTTTGACATGACAGAGTATGACAAAAGTCTCTAGATGGAAAGGACTAAATGGACTGGCGTTGTGTACTGGAGGATATCTGTTTCAAGTTTTGACTTGAATTTATTAATCATCAGAGTGAAGTAGAAAGTAAAATTGCCTCTCTAACTCACATAGTACATAAAGATAGATTCACAAGGGAAGGTTTTTGAGGGATGTGTTGGAGGGAACCTGTTTGACCTGTGAGTCAGTGTTTTAGCCCATCATGGATGGCATTTATGAATGGCACATAGACCTGCCAAGCAATGTACTGCTTCTTCAGTCCTCGGGGACGTACACGTTCTAGCCAGCGAGAGCTGTACCCATTCGTGTGGGAAAATTCAGAAACCATTGAAAATCCAGTGTCCTTGGATTTATCAGAGATGGCAAATAGGTCTAGAGAGAAAGAAATGTTCTGGAAAAAAATGTCTTCTGTATTGATCAATATTTTATTGTGGCATTAGTTAAAAATCCCTCCAGAAAATACCAGGACCAGGAGGGAAGACTTGGTGCCATTTTGATTTAGAAACAAAATGGTGTTCATGCCTATGATTAAAAAAAAAAAATGTCAAATTGCATTTAAGACAGATTTTTTTTTTCTCTCTCTCAGACTTTATCTAATGAGATTTCACCAGAACTGACTGTTTTCTTGAAGGAATATTATGTAGTTTTATGTTTCTTTACCTCTTTCATGTGATGTGTGTACTTACCCTTCTGTATTTACAGCAGTCTAGTAGGCACAGTACACCTGTTGGAATCTCAGTAGATTTGTTTATATACACTCCTTCCAGGAGGACAGGAAGTCTATGTAGGAAATTTGATGAATCTACAACTATGAAAAAAATCTACTTTTGAAAAATTGCACAGTGTAATCTGAGTGTGGGCACTCCTTTAATCCCTGAATTCAGGGGCAGCCTGGTCCACAGAGCAAGTTTCATGATAACCAGGGTCACATAGAAAAACCTTTTTTCCACACTGCTCCCCTCACACACAAAAATTACACAGAGCATCCTGCATGGCTTGGTGCTGGAGCCCTGAGGGGCTGGCGAGGGAATCAAGAAAGGGCAGGCACACACAAACACATTCGGAAAAGCTGGAATTGCATGGGTTGTGCCCACTCTACTGCAGGACACCTAGATGACCTCAGGAGGAGGATTTCCAGGGAGCAAACTCAGGCTATGGTCATCCCAGAGGCCAAAGCTGTTATTGTTTGTGTTTTTCGCGCATTGTCAGTATTCACATGGGTACCAGAACAAGGCTTTGCCAGTACCCTTAGCCTAACTCACCTGGGAATGCTTTGCAAATTCCTATGGGTTTTAGGAATTGAGGTCCTTGTAAGTAACTTGTCAGGACTTCACCCTCCCCTTACACATTTGCTTGGGGGCTTTCTCTGCTTCTCAGAATTATGTTTTTTTTTAAATGTATATGTGTGTGTGTGTACATATGTGGAGGTCAAAGGAGAACTTGTGAAAGTTAGCTTTCTTGCAATCATGTGTGTTGCAGGGATGAAACCCTGTCATTAGGATTGAAGGCACGTGCCTCTCTAGGCTCTGAAACATTCTGCTTCCAGTTGTCAGTTTTTCAGGGTAAAAGTTGAGGACAGAGCTAATCAGAAAGGGGATATCTTTGCAGTATCATTTCTGCAGTAGGATGAAGTACTTTGCAAGGCAGACACTATCATGTTCTAGTTTTGATTATGTAACTTGTGTTTCTCATAGACAGTGGATGGAAGCCTGTTATTGTCACCGCACCAGCAAACATAGAGGTGATGGATGGAGACTTTGTGACTTTGTCTTGTAATGCCACCGGAGTGCCTGTCCCAGTCATTCATTGGTACGGCCGCCATGGATTGATAACCAGCCATCCATCTCAGGTCCTTAGGTCCAAACCCCGAAAGTCCCACCTGTTCCGGCCTGGGGACCTGGACCTGGAGCCTGTCTACCTCATCATGTCCCAAGCTGGCTCGAGCTCTCTGTCTATTCAGGCAGTCACTCTGGAGCATGCTGGGAAATATACTTGTGAAGCTACAAACAAACATGGCAGCACACAGTCAGAAGCATTCCTCACAGTTGGTGAGTCATTTTCAGCATTTTTTTCCTCAGTAGAACAGTGTCCTTTTTAGTAGGGGAAAAGATGATTTGAAAGGTTATTTTAATGGATGTATGTTTTCCCTGTGGCAATGAAATGCAGGACTGTGTTTGGGGGGCATTTTGCTGTATGGGAACCAGGTGGGCCTTGGTCTCCATTTCACATTTAATTCTTAGGACTGAGCTCAAAATATAGTCTGTCTGTGTTATTAATGACTTGGGGCTTTGAAGGTACTGAAGAGGTTTTTTTCACATAGTTTTTGGAGGAGAACATAAGAAGCAAGATTCAAAGTCTGAAGGGTTATCATGTATTGACAAGAGACTTAGGGTCCTATCAGATTCCCGTATATGGCTACCTCAGTTATCTTTCTAATGGAATATGTAATGGTATTTATATTCCATTGCTTTGTCATGATGATGACTTTGCAGTTACACATGATGTTTGAAGTACTCCGATTCTGACCTTGTGTCAGGGGGCACGTTGAACAGTGTTCCCCAATGTTAAGGCAGTGGGTGGTGGAGTGGTTTATTAAGCTGGTTAGTTATCAGTTGGTTGTCAGTCAGCTGAGTAGATTGTTGCTGTGTTTGTCTGCTGAGATGTAGGGTTTCCAGTACTGTTTTAGTATGGGGACACTGAGGTTCCTGCCTTGGACACTCCTCCAGGGCTTTAAGTGACCTTTTTCTTCCCGGGCCCTCTGATGTCTCCTCTGGTTATAGAGCCTGTGGGATCCAGGTCAGTGTGTATCCTGGAGTTCATGTTCTTCTCTCTGGATAGTGGCTCTGGGCTCCAGAGTTCCCTGCTTTAGTTAGTTCCCAGGCCCTGCTCTCCTGGGTGTTCTTGCCTGTCCTGTCCTCCATAGATGTCCTTAAAGCAGAGAGGAGCCTTGGGTGGTCTTGGCAGAAAAGTACTGGTGCTAGAGTTGGCTGTTAACATTGCTGTTTGTTTGCTCTCGTAAACAAGGAGTCTCTAGCTCTGGATAAAGCTAGAGGCTAGAAGAGAAGTGTGCAGAATCTAGGGACCTGCGTTCTCCTATGTGAATGTGCTATGTGATGCCTGTTAGATGTGGTTCACTGTGTGGACATGAAGTCTGTAGGCTGTGCTGGAATAATGCAGTGTGCCAACCAGAGGCCAGTTGCTGAACACTGCTTCTTCTGATGCCGCTAATGTCCTGTTCATAGGATTCATATACAAGTCCAAGAGGCCAGGACAGGAAAGCTCTTACAATGGTGTCTGGTAATAGAAAACATTTTTATAAATTTAACATATTGGGTTATGAGTATTGCTGTCTAATTACAGATAAATTATCGTTATTCATTGTGGCAATGTGGTTATCCATTGTGGCAGGAAGAGGTAGTTATTGACTTTAATAACTTTCGTTTCAGGTAGAGACAGTTGAGTATTGTTGAATTTAGATATATGAACATGAATATATATATATATATGTATATATATATATGTATACATATATACATACACACACACACACATATATGTATGTATGTATGTATGTATGTATGTATGTATGTATTCCTCCAACTGGGTAAATAAGAATGGCACAGTTTAGTATTATTAGCTGCTAGCAGCTCTGTAGGAGATGCCTGGGTAGAACTTAGCAGGCACATGATTATTTTATGCAAATGTACTGCAGTACAAAGAGATATAGATGTAGACAGAACTAGTTATTTTTTCTTTCTCATTTTAAATATGAGAAACCTGAAACACTTAAATTTCATTATCTAACGTGCTTAGATTAGATCTTTAACATTCTCTGCTCCAGAATCCTGTCCCAGTAAATGCCGCTTTAATGAGCAAGAACCCGCTAGCTACAGCCTACCCACCTGGGCTTTTCCTATGTTCTAGAAGATTTAAGACCTGGTTGAGTCTATTAAAGCACAAATAGTACACAGTAGTGCACTTCTCTGCATAGAAACTCGAGCCTCGTTAAACTCTAGCATTAACGTCAGTTCCTTTGTTTATTGTGGGGAGGGTAAGCTATATCTGAAAGTGGGTGACAACTCCTTCTCCCTTCTTTCCAGACCTTGAGCTTTTGAGGACCTGGATGTATAGTATTATAGAGTTGAGTTGTATCTGCTCCGAACTTTGATGGGGGCTGGGCTAGGTTCCCTGCAGTGTGGTGTGGATGTGAGCAGTCACATGGGGACATGTTGGTCAGGTATAGCTGCATTTCACATTATATTAGTTTGTGCTCAGACGTATTAAGTTCAGTAACATTGTTACATTTTTTTCCTAATTCAAAAGCAGTCTACCTTTCAGCTGAGGGGGGTGGGGGATGGTTCATGCTTGGAATTGACAGTTGGGAGACTGAGGCAGGAATATTGCTACAAGGTCAAGGCTAGCCCAGACTGCGGAGTAAGAACCTGTCTCAAAGAACCAAAGCAAAGCAAATCTTTCCTTAAAATAAAAAAAAAAAAAAGTAGGACATGAAGCTGGGAGAGAGATGAGTGGGGGCACTAAGAATTGGAGGGTGTGGGAGGTAGTGATGGACCAATGGGATCAAACACAATGTATAATGTAAATGTGGAATTTACAAAAAAATAAGCATTATTTTTAAGATACAGAACTAGAATTCTGCCTGTCTTATAGAGTTCTTTTGAAGGCAAACTGAGAGATACTATTCATGAGCACCTGAAAATCTAGACAGTCCCCAATTGAAGATGATTCCACTTAAAAATTTTCCATTTAAAACAGTGATATGAGAGCGATGCACATGCAATAGAGACAACTCTTTGAATTTTGGCCTTTTCCTGGGCTAGCAAGAAGAGCTTTGGTACTCTGACACTGGGCAGTAGCAGTGAGCTGTTCCTCCCAGTCAACCATTCCAGACAAGGGGGATGTAGCTGCTATAGTGTGCTGTTGCTAAATGACAGTGTCCAGTGGTGTCCATTAAATGTATGTTTTCAACTTAATATTTTTAATTGATGGATGAGTTTATTGGTATAAAATGAAGAGTGTGCCTGTGGCCCAGATTTTTAAACAGTATCTACTATAATTTTTAAATTGTATTATTGCAAAATGTTGCAAATTGTTATGAAATATATATTTGTGACAGTAGAGATTACTCTGTTTTCCCCATTTTAGAAGTTGCGGCAGGCTGCCTTGCACCTGGAGTAACAGAAAGGGAGTTGTGATGCTCTTTCAGCACTTAGGCTGCAGAATGGTGTTATTCTTACACTTCTTTATAAACTGAGGCATGTGGTATGGAAACTCTTTTGTGGCCAGATACCACTTCCCAGTGGTCAGCTGCCGGGAGGATCCAGGAAACTACTAATGAAACAAGAGTCCTTCCCCACTATCAGGCCACAGCGACTCCCCTCCGGTTGGAGCTGGTTTTTCAGCCCCAGCAGGCACAATATCCACCCCGAGTGTCTACTCCTCTCTGACTCACTAGGTAAACATGCTCCTTCCATGAGCAATATTTTCAAGTTGTCTCAGTGAACTTAATTAGTTTTCTTCTGCACTGCTTCACACTGGCTTCTTGTTTTCTTTGGTGGAGGATGATTCGAGGACATTCTCTCATACGCTAACAGAGACCTGACCTTACACTGTTCGTCTGGGTCTTGTGGGATTTTTGTTAATGTGTTGTGGTTCTAAAATCACACCCACTTCTTTTTAGCAGAATTCTGAGGTAACCGTCGTGTGTTGTAGTCTCCGTAGTGTCCCCATGTCATGCCTTCCCTTTCCTTCTCGAAGGAGTGAATAGTGGGGACCTTTTGTTGCAGGTATCAATAGCACCAGAGAGGAGCCAAGCTGTCAGTCCTTATGATTTATAACACTGGCAGTCTGTCTGTCTGTCTCCACCGAGCTCTCGCACCTTCCCCGTTCTTCCCACAGCTGCCTGCTAACATTCTGAGTTTTGAAACTCCGTCTCCTCATCTGCACTGCAAAGCAGAAGAAAGCACTCCTTCTCCACCTGAAAACTGAATGAGATTATTTATATTGAATATCTTGTACAGTTCTTGGTATAAAAGTGTGCTCAGTAGTTTTGACTATTTGAATCCTTTTCTTAAAAGTCAAATACATTATTTTTACCTTCCTCTGTATAGTCTAAATGCTGTTGGAAGTAGGTGTTAAGACTTAGCTATCTTTAGTCTGGCAATTTTTAAGTGATATTTTAATTCATTGAGAACTTTATACCATTTATTTTGAACATAACTACCCTCTTTTCCCCAATTGTTCCCATAATGACCCTCTCTACCTTACCATCGTTTCCCACCCAACTTTGAGATTTTTTCCCCCCTATCAAGTGCAGTCTGTGTTGCCCAGATAGCTTTGGGAGTGGGATCGGCCCTGGTTTGTGGTTTACCTACCAGAGGCCACACCATTAAGGAAAACCAAGTCTTCCTCTCCCATGGCAGTAGCTCCTTGGCTAGTGGTAGGATTTTGTTTTACTTTCTCTATGCTGGGATTTCATCTGGTCACTTTACATCTACAGTCAAAAAGTAGAGAGAGAGAGGAAAGTTGGTACCCAGCTGGCTTTCCCCTTTCCTTTTTCAGCCCAGGATCCAGGTCCCCACTGTAATTAATGCAGCCTAGAAAGAGCCTCATGAAGGTGTCCAGAGGCATGTTTCTGTGGAGATTAGAAATTCCCGTCCAGATGACCCATCATAAGAAGGGTACCTGTTGATGAGTACTGACTGCCTGAAAGATTAGTGACACAGACCCTTTGCTGTTTTGTTCCATTCTATTCTGTTATATTAGCTACATGCAGCTAGGCTGTTCTTTCTTGTGCTTGTTTGCTTGGAGTTAGTAATTTGTAACTTGGCTATAGTCAGCCAAAGTGGCTTTATTCTGCTGTGGACTATTGCAGAAATGCTACCTCATCTCCACCTCTGTCTGGGAAATTTCTACATAAGACCAGCTGGCACATGCCTGTGTGGTGACCAAAGCCTAAGACAAAGTGTAAGCCAATGAACCAGGACTTCCTAAGGCTTAGGCTGAGATGCAGGGCTGGAGGGTACTGTGTAAGTAGAAATTCTGGGAAGGAACTTTGGAAACTAGCTTCCCAGAGGGTGTGAGAGCAATGCTGACCATTAAAACTCAACTCAACCCAAACCAAACAAAAAACAACAACAACAAAAAATCACATTTATTTATTGTGCGTGTGGGGAGGGGCCTACATGTGGAGGTCAGAGGGCAACTCGAAGGAGTTGGGTCTAGCCTATTCTTGAGGGTTCTAGAGATAGGACTCAAGTTGTCATGAGTGGTAGCAAGTGCCAGTTTCTTTGTTCACAGTGATGTTCCATTCCATTCACTCTCTATTGTGTTAAACTTGCCAAGTCTTTTTATATTGAGTTAGTAAATTGTTATTGCAGAACTTCAGTATTAATGCAGAGCTAGGTAAAAATAAAAGTCTGCTCACCAGCATCATGCATGCTACTGGTTCCCCAAACAACCCCTTTGCTTTCCAATGAGCAGACAGATTGACAGTAGACATCAGAGGTCACTCTGAACAAATCAGTGAAAGGTTACTCAGTTTAAGTTCTCAGACTCGCATTTGCTCCTAATGTCAGCATGGGTGCTGATATTAAGTGGGTAGAAGATGCTGGAAAAGTAAACTTCTTTAAGCAGTCTCCCCTTATTCCTCTCCCCCTCTGTGCAGTTCCTTTCGAGACAAACACAAAGGCAGAGTCAGTCACACCTTCTGAAGCTTCTCAGAATGATGAGCGAGACCCACAAGACGGTTCAGAGTCCAGCCTGCTGAACTTGTTTCCAGTGAAGGTGCATCCCAGTGGAGTGGAATTGCCAGCAGAGAGAAATGCCTCGGTCCCCGATGCTCCTAACATACTGAGCCCCCCACAGACTCACATGCCAGACACGTACAACCTGGTGTGGAGGGCAGGGAGGGATGGCGGAATGCCCATCAACGCCTATTTCGTGAAGTACCGAAAGGTAATCCATTTTCTGTTCTCATTCCTTACCCCTGGGTATGTGTGAGACATTTGCTCATTATGTTTTCCATTTGTGGTAGAGTAGAAAGTGAGAGTGTTCCGGAATAAGTTTGTCAGAGGTATCCTCACTAGTCATTCAGGATTGCCAGATCGTAGGATATCAGGATATCTGTCAGGATGGAGTATAAATAATTTTTCCGAAGTCAAAGTCTAATCCAAAGTAACCGTAACATTTTTCCTTCCTCCCTCCCTCCTCCTCTCTCCCCCTTCTTCCCTCCTCACCCTGTGCTGGAACTCAAGGTTTCAAGCTAGGCTAGTGATTTGCCTGGGGTCTGTCTCTGGCCTCCATCACTTACCATTTTCTATCAAACCTCTTGTTTTCATCTACTGGGCTTCAAACTCTGTAAGCTACTTTGAAAACTGTAATTCTGCTGTTTGCTAAGGTTGTAGAATACTCTTCAAATAATTCCTGTTGGGGCAAGGTCCTCTGACATCATCTGTGACCGTTGCATTGTAGGCTGGCCTCTTACTAGTACCAGACTCTTAAATGGTTTGGTTATTTATTTGGTCATGCTTGGGCCTCTGTGTGTTAATTCTTTGGGTGATAGATATTTCCTCTGCAAGCTTATATAAAGCAAAATTTAAAAGCTCCTCTTACAATCTTAATGAGATTAATACATTTCACAAGATGAAGGGCATTGTAGCTCTTGCTCATGTTAACAGATCACTTCTGCAAGCTCCTCTAGAATTAGATACAAGCTACTTTCTGTGTAATTGGGAAGACATGTTTTCTGCCCTCCGTCTCTCATGATTCTGGTTTCTCTTGAGCAGCTGGACGATGGTAGTGGTGCAGTGGGCAGCTGGCACACAGTTCGTGTCCCAGGGAGTGAAAATGAGCTGCATCTAACTGAGCTGGAGCCATCAAGTCTCTATGAAGTTTTGATGGTGGCTAGAAGTGCAGTTGGTGAAGGACAGCCTGCCATGCTTACCTTCCGGACCAGCAAAGGTGAGTGTCATCTGCTGTCAGAGTGAGATGGCTACTTAACGCCAATTTACTTGTGAGAATTTGTGAGGATTCCTATTGGATAGTAGAAATCCTAAGCTATACATCTATGAGCTATGCATACCCTAGTACCTTTTGGGAGGCTACATTTAGGTAGCTTTATTATTGATTCCAGTGTAATATTCCGTACATATTTTTGGAAGTGCAGGATGAGCAGCATCCAGATGGCTGAGGCAGGGGGATGAGAGACAGTCAGGTTGAGATCCAGCAGTGGAGCATTCACGCTGATGAAAAGGTCAAGAAACAACTGTAGACAAAATTCAGTTCGGTCCTGGGATTTTTCGACACTGACGGTGCACTGGGCAGTGTAGACAATAGACAAAGCTGATCCTCATGGAGCTCTCGGTCCAGGTGGGAGGAGCCTAAGTTCTAAGTATGTTAGGGGGCGGTGTTAACAAAGAACTAACTTCAGGGGTAGAGTTACTGTAAGTAGGTGGCCAGTGATGTGTTTAGTATTAGTCAGCAGCAAGATGTTTAAAGAAGGGGAAGTTGAAGGTCTCTATACATCAGGATGGTGTCCGTTCCTGGCAGACCGACTGGTGTCCACCAAGGCATGAAGAATGATGTGCTGAGTGTGTGCACCAGGAACACCAAAGGGCCCCTGCAATGTGTGTGTGTGTATGTGACAGGGTGCCTCGGTGACACGACACTCTGTGGAACTTGCCATGCCTTTCTGGTGACAACTCATGAGCTACGAAAAGATGGAACATTTGGGCCGGAGTTATGGAATCAGGAGTAGTGGAAGAGGGTAGGGTAGGGAAAAACAGAATAACATGAGTCGTACCATGACAGAAGTGTTCCTGGTGAGCATCTGGAGAGAGGAGTCCAGGTAGACAAGGCTATGCCGAGGTGGCCCACATAAAGAAAAATGCTTCAGGGATAGAGAGGGAAACCCTGAAGAAGCCAGTGCTAGAAGAGAAATGGCCTCTGGAGACTTACATGCGTGCATTTGGTGACTTTGGGAAATGACCTTCACTACTCACTATCCATCAGAAATGAGTACTTCCCATTTTAAATGAATCATCAGTAAAGTTTTCACTACAAGGTCTTAGTTATTCATAGTCTACCCTATAACTACTGAATAGCTGTTTCAGTTTAAAAACTAGAAAACAACAAAGAACCAGCTTCATTTTTGCTTGTTAAAATGTTAAAATTAGTATGTTATTTTCTGTGGAACAGCTTTAACAGAAACTTTCTTTTCTTTTTTTAGATTTATTTATTTATTTTATGTATATGAGTAAGTACATTGTAGTTGTCTTCAGACATAGCAGAAGAGGGCGTCAGATCACATTGTAGATGGTTGTGAGCCACCATGTGGTTGCTGGGAATTGAACTCAGGACCTTTGGAAGAAGAGTCAGTGCTCTTAACCACTGAGCCATCTCACCAGCCCTAACAGAAACTTCTTAATTATAATTATTATTTTGGAATGAATATGTGCATCGAAAGGAAAATGGGCTAATCAGCCTCTGCTCAGGTCCTCATTCAGATTTCTTGCTCTGGTTGTTTTAGTAGGTAAGGTTCTCTAGAGGAAGAGAACCAATGTAGGCACATAGACATGACCATAGACACACAGACACAGACATAGACAGACACAGACATAGACAGACATAGACAGACACACACAGACATAGACACACAGACACATACATAGACAGAGACAGACATAGATAAGACAGAGACAAGGACATAGACATAGACAAAGACATAGAGACAGACAGACATAGAAAGACATGGACATAGATGGGCATAGACAAGGACATAGACAACCTGGAAGATTTCAGGAGAGCTGCTGGTTCTCAGTCAGTGTCAGACGCTGACAACACTGGAATGAACAGCAGTCGCAGGATGAATTCACTCAGCAGCAACAGGGAAGCTGCCTGAGCAAATCTGGACTGCCAGCAGCCTCAGGGTGGGCCTTCAAGCTTTTCACAGGATGCTCCATTCTCAGCTGATTCTAACTTGTGGCACACTTACATCAAATCCAACCATCACGTGTGTCAATTAAAGTGGTACCACAAAGGCACAATTAAGAGTTCTAATAACAGTACTAGAAAAAGACAAAGCATTTGTCCTAGTTCCTGACACCAGCTTAGTATAAGGGAGATGCTGTGTTTAGACACAGACACATGCATCTTCATGGCTACTTATGTTTCATAGTAATTTTTGTTTTTATTTTGCACATATAAGCTTATTGCTTTTTAAAAAATACTTTACAGAAAAAATGGCGTCATCAAAAAACACCCAGGCCTCCTTTCCGCCTGTGGGCGTCCCCAAGCGGCCTGTTACTGCAGAGGCTTCCAACAGCAATTTTGGAGTTGTGCTTACGGATTCCTCCAGGCATAGTGGAGGTAAAGAGTCTTCATCTTGTTTGTTTATCAATGTCACGGTCCTGTTTCACTGTGGGGGAGGGGAGGATAGGGACATTAGTTATAAAGGTTGTGTTCTATCCTGCATAGCTATTTCTTATATGTGTGTGTATATGTGGTGTATGTGCATGCGTGCCTGTGTTTGGGCACATGTAAGTGGGTGTGTGTCGGTGTGTCTGCATGTGTGTGTCTGTTTGTGTGTGTATTCGGTTGTGTATGTGTGTGTCTCTTTGTGTGTCTAGGTGTGTGTAATGTTGGGGGTTAAACCCAGGGCCATGTGCATGCTAGGCAAGTGCAGTACCACTAAGCTACATGTCCTGCCTTCAAGCCACTTTTTGGAATTATACTAACATGGGACATGTCGAGAACATTTAACATTTACTACTATGATCTACAAGTTTCCTTGCTTTCCTCCTGTTTTTTATAGTTTACCATGAACTGATATCAAACAAAACAGATCCTAGTACTCTGAACTGCCCTCTCCAATGGCATGAACCTTCCTTACCTGAGGAGCCTCTCTTCAGAGCTGCTTGTCGGTTACTTAAACACGCTGCTACGTGAACAGCTGCACTATGAGAGTAAAGTCGACCCCTCAAAGGCGAATACTCTACTGTTTACTTAACCCAACATGTAGGAGGCACTAGCTGCCAGCAGAGCAGGGATGGAATAACCCTTGATCTGAAGGATTTACAGTGTAGTGGGTGATACAGATATCCGCGTACACACCAGTGAGCTGACTGCTAAAAAGAAGGGACAGCTGAGCCCATAGCAACAGAGTGGATCGTATGCACAGGAACACAGGGCAGCCAGCTTGTCCATTCTGCCTGTGCTTACATTCCTGGTATTCTGGAATTGATGGAGAGATACCCAGCTCACCCACTAGGCACAAAGGAGGGCATATAATGGTTTGTACAGCTGCTTGGCACTTGAGTGAAGCCTCAGCAGAGAAGAATGCTACCTCATATAGCAGACGGGCAGATGGTGCCAGGCACTCAGGGTAGAGATTAGATTTTGTTTGCTGTGACTCATTGCTGGTAGGGATGATGACAATATAAGGCACAGGCAGGTGCCCATGTCTTCTACGATACTTCTGTGAGGACACTTACTGCCTCACAGCCCAAGGACTCACATGGTGAATGAAGGGGAAAGGCTCTTACAAACTGTCCTCTGACCTTCATATGAGTGCACCTCCACATGTATGCTGTGTCCCATGTCTCTACTTATGTCACAACAAATAAATAAATAATAAAGTAAGACTTTTAAAAAATGTAATCTTTTCCTGAGAGCTCTGAAGAGCCCCAGTATTAACCTAGCAAGGGAGATACCCCAGGGTCATGGTTTCCCCAGGGCAAGGTTCCTATATTACACTTGGGTCTGTTGACCCCTATGATTGATTCCCCAAATGCTGGAAACTTGACTGTACAATTTGTGGTAGTGGGGGACTGCATTCACGTTACCCCCCTCAAAAAAAAAACCAAAAAAAACCAAAAAAACAAACCTCTAAAAGAGTTTCTTTCTTTAAGAGTTTTCTTCTCTTAGAGAAGAAGAAATGAGAAAGATAGACCTAGAAAATATGAAGATGACTTTAATGTATGGAAGAGGAGGGGAGGGGAAGCCGAGGTTAGAGTAAAGCGGGGAGGGGACAGCTGAGGTTAGGGTAATAGAATCTGTGTTGAATGAGAGGGAAGAAGCTTGGGTGCGGGCAGCAAGGAAGCATTTACAAGAGGCATGGATGGTAAAAGATTGTAGGCGAAGAGTATGGATGTGGGTGAAGATTATGAGCCTGGACTCCTCCGGGCTGAAATATACGTATGAAATTATTTGCTTGCTGGTTATAACAGCTTCACGAGGAGGAGATCATGTCTGCTTTCCAGATAAGGAGACAGGCTCCCAGGTTTCAGTGTGTAGACAGTGGCCGGCCGAGCTGCTGTTGGAGCCCACGTGGTTTTCAGTGCACCTGCTGTTGTTGCAGAGTCATTATGTGTTGGTCTCTGTAGACATGTTCTCCTCAGTAACTTTCTCTTCCTGTTTGACCTGTGGCATTTGGTGAGTGTGCGCCTTGCACAGTCACCCTGAGAAAGTCCTGTGATTTCCTGTAAAGATCTGCATTAACCTTTCTGCCCGTTCTGTTTCCATTGCTTTCTAGTGGAAAACAATATAGTAAGTATCATCCACAGTTACGTGCTAATGCTTTCTCCTGTTTATCCCTTAAGCCATTTGTCTTGTAAAACACCCTGGTTTTCTGTGTACAAATAACGATAGGCCTCCTTCCTTAGTGTCTTCACCAATACTGTGGCATTGGGGCCCAGGCTGCCCTCCCATGTCCATTTCAAAACTCAACTGGCTACACACCAAAAGGCCTACTGGCCTGCTGAGAACTGGATTCCACAGGATTCTCAGGCAGCTGATGGGGAGGTAGGGAGGCAGGGTGGCAGTTTACTGGGGTGCATGTAACTATTGTGTAGGCCATCCTTGTGGGACACAGGAAGGAAGCCAGTAACGACCACTAGACTGCTGGTTCAGCGAGGGAAGTTAGGCCCCTGATTTAAATGCAGGTGACCTCACTCCCAGTGGTTCCACCTGCCACAGGTTCTAGTCCTAACGTGTCACATAGGACAGCTCGTGCTCGGCAGTGCTCCCTGCAAGCTCTTGGACATGACTCTCTGACTTACTTTTCTCTGTGTCATCGTCTTTCTGTGGCACTGTTTCTGTCTTCCTCACATCTTCTCCCTCCCTTGTTACCTTAGTATTGATTTTGACATATTGTATCCATGCACGCACTGACAGGCTTGGTTTCAAATCAGCAATTCCTGAGACCTTGGGTCACCTGTTAAAGGAAAGTAATAGTAACAGTGTAATAATCAATAGGTTTTTGGCTTGGCTTATGCAACTTGAAAAACATTTCAAATAAGAAAACATTTGTGAGAATTGTTTATATGCCATAGCCAAAATCAAATAATTACTTGTATACTGCTTTAGCCATAAATCTAAAATAAAAAAGCATAAACCATCACATTCATTAACTTTTCCTTCTTTGTGAGTAAATTATATCTGTAATCATTTGACTTTTTCTTTCCTCCTTTCAGTTTCTTGTGTTTCCTTTCTTGTACATTTTATTTCCCACTTGCTTTTAGAGAGGACAGGGAGACAGGCTGTAATATTGTTAGTGATGACAAAAGGTTGCTGAGGGGCCTTTTAACACCAGGTCTGGAATTACCTACCCCTCAGAGGATTTTAGGTTATTCCTGTCTCTGACATCATGGTGACGGAAAAATAAGTGTTCCAATTTTCAGTCCCAGAGGCACCAGATCGACCTACTATCTCTATGGCGTCGGAGACCTCAGTCTATGTCACCTGGATTCCCCGAGCAAATGGTGGCTCTCCCATCACCGCCTTCAAGGTGGAATATAAACGGATGAGAACTAGTGATTGGCTGGTAGCGGCTGAAGACATTCCTCCTTCCAAACTCTCTGTGGAAGTTCGTAGTTTAGAGCCAGGTAATAATGCTTTGTTGTTGTTGCTCTTGTTGTTGTTTGTTATGATAACAATTTATTATTTTGAAGATAAAATATGAAAAAAAAGTTATATCAACTCTACCCATTCATGCACAGTATATATTTTGTTATATTTCTTTCCAGCCTTTTTTCCCTCAGTGTCTTTATATACCTTGGCATCTTGTCATAAATACAATTTCATATGCCTCATTTTATGTCTAACTTTGTAAGTGTATCATACTTTGCTTAACTATTCTTTTTTATTTTATTTTATTTTATTTTTGGTTTTTTGAGACAGGGTTTCTCTGTATAGGCCTGGTTTTCCTGGAACTCACTCTGTAGACCAGGCTGGCCTTGAACTCAGAAATCTGCCTGCCTCTGCCTCCCGAGTGCAGGGATTAAAGGCGTGCGCCGTTATTTCACTGGTGGAAATAGAAGCCAAGGCCCTGTCCATGCTAAGCATGCACTCTACCTCTGAGCTACATTTCCACCCCTTAACCAGTCTCCATTTCTGGATTTTAAATTGCTTTTCCAATCCCAATTCCTGAGTCTATTAAAAATATTATTTGTAAGAGAGAAAAATGTATAAATAAGCTTACACTTTTTGATTGGGCTCATGGCCATTTTTGCCTTTGGAATCTTGAATATGCACAAGTGTTGTAGATGTCTGTGTCTAACTTAGCTGGGAGAAGGCAGCAGTTTTAGATATGGGTGGAACCAAGTAACATTTTCTGAACTGAAAGCTTTCCAGCTTTGTATTTGGGTGATAAAGAAACTTGGTTTAGGATTTTAATTTATTCTTTAGATGCATCATAGCCTTGTTACAATTTTTTTTAAAATTATATGTGTTTTGTTTTTGCCCCATCCCCCAAGGTTCAATATACAAATTTAGGGTCATTGCTATCAACCATTACGGTGAGAGTTTTCGGAGCTCAGCATCCCGTCCTTACCAGGTGGCCGGCTTCCCAAATCGTTTTTCCAATCGCCCAATAACTGGACCTCACATCGCATACACAGAGGCTGTTAGCGACACTCAGATCATGCTGAAATGGACGGTATGTGAGCGAACACCTTCTTGGTGAGATTTCATGTCAGCAGCGTAGTGTTCTTATGGTGTGATGCTTGAAGCTGTTGAACATTTAATTGCAGAGAAATGGACAAGCAGTGAGGTTTGTCTGCAGCACATAAACTAAGAGACAGGGTTAAAAATGGCACCACAGTTTCTTCTGCTCTCATCCAAATGGTGCTAATTAACATTTTATGCTTTATTCTCTTTGAACCAGTGTGCATTTTTTTGAAGCTAATGAAGTGTGTACCATTTTATTTTTATTCAGTTTTGTAGTAAGCTAATTGCTCATATACCTTTGAATATCTCTGAATCAGGTTTAAAAAATGGTCACTGCATATACTGCAAAACAAAGCAAGAAAAACGTTGCCATACAGATAGGGAAATTAGGACATCACTTTTATTTTTGCTTCTGACAAGTCTTCGCTTCTGTTTTCTAGTATGTTCCATCAAGTAACAATAATACTCCCATTCAAGGATTCTATATCTACTACCGGCCAACAGACAGTGACAATGACAGTGACTACAAGAGAGACGTTGTGGAAGGTGAGTGTTTTGGTAAGATGGGGAGGTAGGCTAAACATCACAAACCCATCTTCACGGGCTAAGACTGGGTTACACATGAGCTGGTACATGCTGATGGATTTGTTTCCATGTAATCCAAATTTCCCAGTCTCCCCTCTCCTGCGACAGTGCCCTGATTTTGTTGCAGAAATAGTTATAATAAAAGTATGGAAGAAGATAATTTGTCAGTAGTTCATCTGAAAAAGATTTTGACTTTGTTTTTTACTTTTTTAATGACCAGTGATCTGAATGTATAAATCCTTTGGAACTTCTTACTAAATTAAAAAAAAAGAAAAAGTCTTGCTCAGTTTGTAGACCGCTATACTCGGACGATCGCATATCAAGCATGCTACCCACCTTTAGAAATGTCGAGGAGTTGGAGTGTTTTGTAGAGGAAACAAGCAGCAGCCCAGGTGTGAAGGGTGGCAACACTGCTCCTTGGCTGCATTTCCAGTACAATCTCGAACGCTGCCTGTGGCCTGGTAGCCTCTGTGACCACTGGCCCACGTCTCTCCCGCAGCCATGTCTTTTCACAGGGGATGTTGACCCCAGCCTCGGGTCCTCGATGCAGGATAGTTCCTGCTGCCCACCTTTCCCCTTTCCTAATGCTTTGCATAGGTATTCTCACACTCCTCTGTTGGAACTTTGTGTGCTTGTTCTCAGACCAGATCTTCCCTGAAGTTCTAACCCAAATTAAACCCTTTGTGCTTATTTCACAGCGTTTGATCGAAGTCTAGATATATGAGTATTTGAAATTATATATTTTTCTTACTAAATGTGAACTTACTTTAGGCGTGGGATCTTTGTTCCCTCTACTGGATTCCCAGCTCCTTCAATGGTGAGGCAATCAGTATTGGATGAGTTGACGGAAGTGTGAATGGAGCCCAAAAAAGCAATAGAGTGTCTGCGGATGGGTTGGAAATAGGAAGCAACATGAGAGCGGGGTTCAAACTGGCAGACTTCTGTGTGGGAGGGAAGCTGCTTCAGTCCAGACAGATGGTTATGAGGAAGTGATGGTTATAAGGAGGAGAATTTTCTTATATAAAAGTCTAGGTTCCCTCACAGTGTAAAAGGTTCCTTGGGTCTGGAAGCCTCGAGTATAAGCCGGATGCTTCATTCTTGGTACTATTTTAGATTGGGATTCTTGGTATTAGAGGAAAACTTCTTCCAAGCTCTGTTGTTAGTCCAGAAGTCTGACCTTTTGAGATAGTAAATGTCTTGGTTGGATGATCATGTGCTTCGTATGTGCCAGGCCCTGAGTTCTATCCTGTATATACATACATCCCTGTGTATACATATTTATACATGTGTATAAATACATATTGTAGCAAATCTTGTCAGAAAATTGCGTTGGGCCTAGGATTTGCCTTATGACTTCCTGCCATTAAGTAGTTTTTAAAAATCAATTTAATTATGCTATCTCATATCAAATATTACAGCATTTTGGGGACTTTATTTTTTATATTTATGAGTATTTTGACCACATGTGAATCACATGTATGCCTTGTACCTACAAAGGTCAGAGGAGGGCATCAGATCCCCTGGCACTGAAGTGTGGATAGTTAGTTGTAAGCTGCCATGTAGGTGCTGGAACCAAACCAGGTCCTCTAAAAAAATGATCAAGTTTTCCTCATTGTTGATCGATCTTTCCAGCCCAGGTAGGATTTCTTTTAGTACATATTCAATGGAGTTACTTTTGTAACATAATAAAAACGTTATAGACATGACTCTGTTTTGAATGAAAGAATGGTTCTTTCTCTTTTTCTGTAGCTTTCAGTGGCAAACTTGTTCTGTGCTCTCAGAAGTCAAGGTGGTAGCCATCTTGGGGGAGAGAAGGAAAAATGAGGACAGTGGGGTGCAGCGGTGTTCTCTTGGTGGTCTAGACATCAGGGCCTTGGAGGTTTGCTTTGTGAACATTCAGTGCAGTGTACTTAGAGTGTGTGTCTCTTCAGTTTGCATATTTTCTGTCAATCAAAAGGCTGTTCGAAAAAGCAGAAAGATAATTATGACTTCTGCATTTTGTTCTGTCCAAGTCTTTGTTTTAGTTCAGATGATTTAGAAGAATGGGGATATCAGATTTTTATTTTTAAAACTTTTGACATTGGTTAAACATTTGGCATAAGATGGTTCTAAGCAGAGCAGATGTTAGGTGACACGAGCAGCTGTCTGTGTCTCTCCTTCACCCTCGCCTTCCTTCTTTACCTTCTAGGAATCCCTGTGCATTAACGGTTTCTAAACTGCTCTTTAGAGGAATCTGAACTTTTCCAAACCTCCGTGATAGGAATGTGAGTCTGGGAAGAGCATTTAACAGCACATCATGTATAGCGGTGCTCATGGATGGGAGTCTCTCTTAGTTCTCAGCAAGCTTGTTTATAAATGTAGCACACTGAGCAGTTAGATGTTTAAGTGGGATCCGCTGTGCTGTGTAATTTGCGTATTGCTTATTTTCATTTCGAAATTCTTTCTGTGGCAGTTGGAGCTATTGGTTTATTCTTCCAAAACCAGGAACAAAATACTTCTTTTAAATATGTACCTAAAATTTTCTTAAAAGATTTGGATACTTATGTGTGTGTTGACCAAAATTTAGCGCCCCCCCCCCCTTTAATGAGTCCATTATAAAGACTACAGTAAGAACACTTATATTTCATACGCTGTCTGATCTTCTAATTCTTTGCCACATTTAGATAACTACAAATGTTCTCAGCTTGACAGTGTTTTTCTGTGGAGTATCTTTATCTTGTTAAGTGGAGTGGCAGGGACACCGGTGTGTAAAGCTTACTCTGCTGTGCAGCTCTGAGGGGGATGCTCTGCAGAGGGTGTACACTCACTGATGGGGCTTAGACCCAACAGTGCACATAGCTGCCTCACTCATCAAATATAAACACTCCTTCTCTTTACCAACCTATAGTGTTTGCTGTTGGAAAGATTGGACACAACAATAAAATATAAACCTAAGAAGGTGTAGATTGTAACTGTTTTCTCCTAAAAACAAGTCAGAAGCTTAACCCACTGTTACTGGTTCTCTGAAACCTAACTAGTTCTTTGGCTCTAATGGAGATGCTTGTGGATGGGAGGTAGCACCAGGAAAGCCCAAAAGGTAGAGTCAAGAAGTAGTCCTATGGGATGGTTTCGCATTTTAGAAATAGGCCCATTCTAGCTTCAACCAGTTCTTTGATGAAAGAAAAGCCAACCAACCAACCAAAACAAAACCAAAAACAAGTTGGGACAGAGGGGAGGTCTCTTTACAAGTATACACACACACACACACACACACACACACACACACACACAAGCATGTATGTATAAGTATATACATAAAGTCTAGAACCCACTCCTACAGCTCTGCAGAGACACTGGATCTTAGACAATCGGATTTTCTCTCCTGTAAGGTGGGAGTCTGTGTGAACGAGGGTTTTCTATGCTAACGGCTTGGAAAGGGGCTGACATGTTTCTGTCTGTGTTGAATTAGAAAGGAGCCTGTGATACTGGTCCTGACAGCCAAGCAGATTTGACTTACGCATGTGGTGTGCTTTTTTGTTTTTTCTTTCCCTTTAATTAATTCTTACATCAGTTGGTGGCATGCTTGGATTTCTAGGAAACACTGGACACAGTCTGAAGAGTCATTTTTCTAAAAGGGATTAAGAATACTTGAAGAGTTAATTAAATCTGGCAAAAGTGTCCCTGTTTATGAAACTTTGTCACAGATCCATGAAAGTGAAAACGGAGGGTGATTTACACTGGAGTGCTCGGTTTGGGAGTGTTTCTAAATGAAACCTTGGCTGCATGCCACAGATAACAGAATCCTAATAGTGGAGACACTTGTGTGGTTCTGAGACCCCGACTCAGAAGAAACGTGGCCTCAGGAGTGGCAGCTGAGGGTTCCCACTGCAGTTTGCCTTCTGTGGGATGCTCAGACCTTTATTAAGGTGTTTGACTGTCAGCCTGGGATGTGTCCGTGGCAATGGAAGAGAGTTCTGGGAAAGCCTTCCTTGCAGCTGCTTGCCTCCTCAGCACCATGCACTGCCTGCTGTCGTTTGTACCGTGGCTTTTTTAGCGGATGGGCATAGTGACCGGGCTTGCTGGGCTGAAATGAGGCTTTGAGATGTTTTTCCTCTATGCCACTAATTTTTAATAAAACCAGCATGGCTACCAATTCACAGATACCCTTTAATTAAGTTTATGTCTTCACCTCCTTTTCACGTCCTTTACAAGCCACTTAGTAGAAATGCTATTCATCCATGATGCACTAACGTGGAGTACATTTTTTTTTTTTTGTTCACAAGCTGTATGAAATGGCAAGGGATTCTATAAATCTCTTTCTGAAAATCCCAAATCGATGTCATGCAGGCTGTGTGATATCTACAGCTAGTCTCTCGTTTCTCTTCTCTAGGCTCAAAGCAGTGGCACACCATTGGTCACCTGCAGCCAGAGACCTCCTATGACATTAAGATGCAGTGCTTTAATGAAGGAGGGGAGAGTGAGTTCAGCAACGTGATGATCTGCGAGACTAAAGGTAGGAGAGCATGGAGGCTGGTGTCTCTCCCTGGCCAGTTACTAGAATTCCAAACTCTAGATCACGTGTTTCTGTGTGGGGAGTTCTGCTCTGGATGAGTTCCTAGATGAACTTACATACACATGTACCCTATAGAAGTCCATGGTGTCGGCTAGAGCATTCATCTAAAAACATGTCTCTGTGAACATTAGTGGTGCCCATTACTTCCCATGTGACTGTATGTAAGTCACTTCTTTTTTTTCTGTTCTCTAAGAAGCGAGTAGACATATTTGCTATCTACTTTCTATGAAAATTGCAATATTAATAGAACTGTAGAAAATTAAGAAGTACCACACATGTGTTACGGTTCTGATAATTCATGTCTGAGGCTGGGAACTTCGTAAGGAGAGGGGGATGCTAGCTAGTGTCAGTTCAGCTCTGTGAAGACCTGTGACAAGTGACATCACCATGATAGGAGTGCATGTAAGAGGGAGTGATCAGCTGCCAGAAAGCCAAAAAGGCCAGACAGGGGTCAGACTTGGTCTTTGATAACAGCTCTCTCATGAGAACTAAGTAGAACCTCAGCAGTTCCTTTTGAGTCAGGGATCCCGGACTCTCCTCTAGTCTCTCTGCCTTTTTAAGGTCTCACCACCTCTTAACATGACCACACTGGGGACCAGGCTACCAGCACAACAATCTGCTTAAATCGCTTTCTTGAATGACAAATTCTTTAAGTATGTGCTGAATTTTGCTTAAGTTTAAGGTAACAGTCACAGATTCTAAATTCTCACTCTAAACTCTACCTACACACACAGCATACCTATAAAAGGAGAAGACACACATAAGAATAGAGAAATAGCTAACCTGGATGTTTATAAAGCAGAACTGAAAGTCTGTGTGTCACCTTGAGGCTTTTCTCAACTATCGGTAACACGAAAGTCCCTGCTGGGGATTTCTGTTGTCTCAATGCTTAGTGAGAAGTAGAGAACGAGCTCTGAGGTCATTTAGGGCATTCTCTGTGTTCTCTTTCCTCTTTGCCTTCTCCTGGGTGCAGCACTGCTTATAGTGAGCAGATCTGGCTTTACATGTAGTCATGTAGAAATGCTAAGATCTGGCAATGCCTATTTCTAAGTTCCTCCTACTCCTCCTCTTCCGCTTCCTCCATCATCATCATCATCATCATCATCATCTTACACTGGGTCTTATATATGCCAGACTAGCCTTGCACTCACTACATAACCTTGAACTTGCAATCCTCTTACCTAAATGCTGAGATTATAGGCTTGCAGCATCATGCTCAGTTCATGGTGCTGGCACTCAAACCCAGGGCTTTGTGATATCCTACATCTTCAGACCTTAAGGAGGATCTTTTAAAGAAGGCTTAGGTAGCACGGAAGAAAGTTGTTGAGTATTCAGGGTAGCCATCAATGTCTGCTACAATTATTTTTATTTGAAAATAAGGAAATGAGTAAAAAGCAAGGGAACAAATACTTGAGGTTGAATTGCAAAGCCAGGCTTACTTCGCTCTCATAAAGTTTCAATCATGTGTCTTTCTGCTGAAAAAGTCTCCCGTTAAGTCCACATTAAACATCTGTTCACCTGGACCTGATTTCAACTTTCATATGGCTAACATATCCATGGATATCTCTATGAAGTAGACACTGGACTGGATTCATTCGGATGTCTTGCTTGTTTCTAGAGTGCTGTGATACTCAACATAATGAACTATGTCATCTCTTTACCAGGAACATTAAAACTTTTACCAGTCTGCTTCTTGCAGAGCACAGCAGTTGGTTCCCAGTAGCTATGTAGGGTGGTTCACACGTGCTGTAACTCCAGTGCCAGAGGATCCAACACCGTCTTCTGGCTTTTAAGGGCATTGGAGTGCGCACGCACACTCACGCAAACACACATACACACTGTCTCATAAATCTTGCCAGGCATAATAGGAAACAATTCTGGTGTAGGGTTGCAGCTCTGAGAGAAGGCATCTGCTTAGCATGTAGAAAGGTGTGTTCCATCCCCGGCACTGCAAAGAGGAAGGGACTAAAACAGTGTTATGTGTTTTCTGGTCATACAGTGGTGTTCAGAACAGCATACCTTGTTATCAGCTGCAGTTTACAGCCAGTAGAAATGTATTGACTGGGGGCTGCGAAGTCAAAGCAGAGTGCTGACAGTCTGGCAGGGACCTCCAAATGCTGTGTGGTGGAAGAACAAAGGAGCGAGACCAAACCAGAAAAGTCCAAATTCAAACCCGTTTCCATATGACCAGCCCACTCTTGTAATAACGGCATTGATCTGTCAGTGGGGGTAACGCCCTTACGACCTAATCACCAGTTCCACTTCCTGATGCTGTTAGCATGATGGTTAGGCTCCCACCTGGGTTTGGAAACAGCCAAACACAGGACTCTGTTACAGCCTTCAGATGAATCTCTGCTGTGTGGTTCGTGGGGTGGGGGCAGGGGGAAAGTGTTGGAGCAGTCAAGCTCAGAAGGATCCTGCCTCCCAAAGATGGGCTGTCAGCCACCATAGTCTGCTTACGACAGAGTGGGACTTTACTGTGACATTTAGAGCATAAAAACATGGGACTCACAGATGGAAGAATGGGATGTGGATCACACTTGTGGAATGGCATTTGTGATCACAGTTTCCCAGAGTGCCCATCAAGTAGCTAGGAGGACTGTGGTTTTATTGGGGATGCTTATAGGACACATGTATTTTAAAAAATTTTAATTTAATTTGTAATTCATTTTTTACACTCCATATTCCATTCCCCACCCCTCCCCATCCACCCTCCGACTATTCCACATCCTATACCTCCTCCCCACCCCACCCCATCTGACCTCTAAACTCCCTGGAGCCTCCAGTCTCTTCTCTTGAGGGTTAGGTGCTTCATCTCTGAATGAGCACAGACCTGGAAGTCCTCTCCTGTATGTGTGTTGGGGACCTCATTCCAGCTGGTGTATGCTGTCTGTTTGGTGGTCCAGTGTTTGAAAGATCTCGGGGGTCCAGATTCATAAGACTGCTGGTCCTCCTACAGAATCGCCTACATGTAGATACTATGGTAGTTCAAAGCTAATTGTTTAATGTTGAGAATTCCTTTTTTACACGGTGGAAGAATAAGACAATAATTCTATGTCTTTTTGAGAGGAAAATATATCACATAGAATAAGGGTTTTTATTTGTGTTTGGTTTTTTTGTTTGTCTGTTTGTTTGTTTTATATTTTTCTGTCCATAAGTTGAAGTATTTTATTTCAACCCTGGGAGTCTCTGCGAGTACAGTTCAGCAGATCATCATACAGCTGTTTAGGTCAAACCAGTTTGTATGTTTCTTGGCTCTTAGAATTTCTCAAAAATTTGTGGACCAAAACTTTGGCAGATCAAAATTTCACATTTGGATCCTTCTCTGTGACTCACTGGTGGTCAGATCGTCTCTGTAAGGAGTCTAAACAGACTGACTTGCATTCCTAGCCAGACCTCCTTCAGAGAGCCTATTTCGTAAGCTCTGTATCCACTCTAACTTAATTTTTAAAAAAAATATTCCATGCAGTAAAACGTGTTCCTGGAGCTTCCGACTATCCCGTGAAAGAGTTGAGTACCCCTCCCAGTTCCTCGGGAAACGCAGGGAACGTGGGGCCTGCAACCAGCCCCGCCAGGAGCAGCGATATGTTGTACCTCATCGTTGGCTGTGTGCTTGGGGTTATGGTCCTCATTCTTATGGTTTTCATTGCGCTGTGTCTGTGGAAGAGTCGCCAACAGAGCACCATACAGAGTGAGTCATTTATAAGTATTTCCTTGTATTTTTCTAAAGATGGGTAGAAAAAATATTGTCAGAATAAATATTGATTCCTAACACTCTCACATATTTGTGCCATGGAATGAAAGCTGTTAGCTGCTCTCCACTCAGGGGAGGTGACTTTAGAACCATTCCTGCTGGCAGCCGAAGCCTGTGGAGCATCAAATTAAATTGCCCAATAGAAATAAACACCAAAGCCAAAGCTAAGCAGGTCTCCAAGTAAATAGCTGTGTTGGTGCTGGGAAAGCCTGGCTTTGTTGGACCACCAAGGAGGCTCAGTCCTTGATCATCAGCTCTGGAATCCATGGTAGAAATGTCTTCAGGCTGGTGCAAGTCTAGTCAACAGGAAACAGAAATGGCTTGATGGAAAGGAAGGTAGTGAAGACTTTTCTAAGTTACTGTCACTGTGTGTCGTGAGCGGAGATAACACTGTCCTGCCTCTGTAACTGCCGGACCCAAACAACTCTGAGGCTGCATATTGTCTCCCAAATACATCGAGTAAAGGTAATGATGGTACTGCTTCAGTACGAGCAGTCTTCCTTTCCTGTCCCTAACCATTTGAAACACTATAACCACATCAAGTAGGGAGAGCAGACTTTGATGAGGAGAAGATTCTCCTGTTTGCCCAAAGAATAAGGAAATAAAAGAAAAGCAAGAGGAAACCAATAGTGATAAGTATTCCCAGGGACCACTGTCCACTTGTCCCCTTTTAAGTTAGTAGCTCACGAAAAATAGAACCATCCATTTTGGTTGGACAGCACCTTCCAAAAGAGGTGTTAATGCATTGGGGATGTCAGGCTGCAAAGTTTGCGCCATGTTTTAAATGGTTCTGTTGTGTTACATTAAATTGTTTGTGTGTTGAATAATAAGGCATTGTTCGAGTTATCTGAGCAAGATCAATCTGATAAGCAGTCATTTTTCTCAGTGATGATAATATCTTTACAAAACAAAAAGTTCTCATGAGAGTGTTTATTCAGCCATTTATGGCACCAGAAGAATCTCATTGTCTCCTGCTTGTCAGACATTGCTAAGCAATGGCGAGCAACCGAGGGCCTTCTCTGAAGGAGTACAGATTAGCTAGCACAGGAGGATATGAACCTGTGGGGAGAGAGCAGGCCAAGGACGAAGTTGGAGAGGACTTAGCAAGAACCAGGATGCAGATCAGTATCGTTTTGAGGTTACGATTCTTAGGATTGGTTTGGCTTTTCCTAAATGTATCTGGCAAATATGCCTCGGGAAATCAGAATTTGCTCAGGAGCTTGTAACCTAAGGACTAGAACTGCCTTTTCTGCCTTTGGTACCTCACACCCTTGGCATGCAAAATGACAGGAGATACTACTGAAGAGCCAGCAAATGGACACACATCATGCTGGTTTTTACCTAAAAGCACTGCTTCCTGCTGTTTAAAATGTTAGGTTTTTTTTTTAAGAAGATTTATTTATTTATGTGTATGAGTATTCTATTTGCATGTATGCCTGTATGACAGAAGAGGGCATCAGATCCCATAACAGATGGTTGTGAGCCACCATGTGGTTGCTGGGAATTGAACTCAGGACCTCTGGAGGGCAGCAGTGCTCTTAACTGCTGAGCCATCTCTCCAGCCCAAATGTTGGCTCTTCTTCCTCATGATTCTGACAGTTGTTTTGAGCTCTTGAAGTGTGTAGGAGTCTAAGCTAAGCACTCCTTGCTTGGAGGATTCGCCCCGCCACAGTCTGCTCCCTTGGGAGTGATTCCTCCCTGGTAAGCTTCCTTCTGTTAGCAGAGTCTGAGTTAACTCAGCATTCCAAGCTACTCCTCACTGTAAAGAAAAAGCCGCAGCAACTTTACCCAAAGCTTTGTGGGAACAGTGCAGCGTGTTTTAGTTTAGCCTTGCTTGTAGTTTCTTAGTGATTTCATGAATACAAGTTTTCAGCGGGAAGATTCTTCTTTCAGTGTCTGACTTTGCTCTTCCTTCTGGATTTGTTTGCTCTTTTTAACAGAATATGATCCTCCAGGATATCTCTACCAGGGGTCAGAGATTAATGGGCAGATGGTAGAGTATACCACTCTCTCAGGAGCAGCCCGGATCAACGGGAGTGTTCACGGAGGCTTCCTCAGCAATGGCTGTTCTCATCTGCACCATAAAGGCCCCAGTGGAGTCAACGGGACCCTGAGTGGAAACATAAATGGAGGCCTTTATTCTGCACACACAAACTCCCTGACCAGGGCGTGTGTGGAGTTTGAGCATCCTCACCATCTAGTGAATGTAAGAGATCTCATTATAAATGATTGCTTGTCTGGGTTCCAGTGTGGCAGGGTGCAAGGCCTAGTGAGCAGGCCTGACTTCTTTCACTACTAGAGACACCCCTGAGTCATGCGTGTAGGCATGCTGTGTGTCTCTAGCAGCTCCCGATCCAGAGTAGTCTTCATCGGCTTTCAGTCATCAATCATACCTGACTACTGTCAGCTTTTTCTAGCTTTAAATTATTTACCACAAAGTGGAATGCGGGCAAGAACACACTGAGAGCTATTCTTGAGACAAAATGGAACTACGGCTGAGCGAAGACCAAGCCAGATGGTTCATATTTGAATTACTCGGAGCTGAGTCTGAGAACTCAGTACTGTTAGGCTTGGCAAATGGAGGAGTGGACTGCAGCACTCCGAGATGCTCCTGAGTAAGGACGGGGTAGCTGCTGCTCCTCAGGGAAGAACAAGTTCCAGATTGGTACCTGCTGTTGTCATGCACAGTGCAGGCCCTGGTGCTACTAAGCTTCTTGATCTTTCAAAACCCTTGTAAATGTAGGGGAAATCACCAGATGCTAGGATAGCACTCAGGTTCTCTTTTCTTCTGTGCTGGAGATGGGACCTGGGGCCTCTCCCATAGCAGGCAAGCATTTTACCGCTAAGTCACCCGCAGCCTGTGAAAACCATGCCAAAGACCTCCGCAGGCTGCCAGCTTATGACTCCTGACCCATCATGAGTCTGGTTTTGTCCAGTATTTTTTTAAAACCCTATAACTTATAAGCTTTTTACATTTAGAATATTAGTATTCTTAAGCCACGAGAGTTCTGTTGCAAGCCCTTGAAACTTCCTTATTTCTGAGACATGTAACACTGTTTTTTGTGAAGGGACTAGAATGACTGGCATAGTTTAAATAATGCTGCATATAGGGCTTATGCAGTAGGAAGATTGATTCATTATATTCTCTGCCTGGGCATCCATATTACCTTTTAATCAAATAATTTGTTCAGTGGCTCAAGTTAATCATTGGTTTAGTTTTTACTGTTACTCTGATTACAAAGACATTTGCTACATCTGGAAAAGTTAAGGGTTGGTTTTTTTTTTCTTTTCATCTTTAATTTAGTAAAGATATTGAAATATTAGATTTACAAAACAAAACGTTAAGGAACATTTGTATCATAAAGCTAAAAAAAAAAAAAAAAAAAACCAAACCTATGACTTTGCGTGACTTTTGGATTTTTGTACATTCTACAAAGTGTATCATTACCAAAAGATAATAATTCCATTATTTTATGGAGCAACTCATGGCTTATGTTCAGACTTCCTAATTGGCTTTGTCACCGTTCCTAGTGCACGCCTAGCCTCAGTCAAGGAAGCTGATGGAGAGAGCATTCAACTTGGAATAGCGTGCACTGTTTCTAAGAGAGGAAGGAACCCTAAGGAGATGCTGCCCACACGAACTGATTTGCCACTTAGAGGATAGCTGCCCCATTAGGTGACAGGTTTAGAAGTTGTCAGCTGTGTTTCAAAACTTCCCATTTTCTTACTTTTCTCAAAGGGAAAAAATAAAGAAATTAAAATCTTACTAGTCATCATGAAAATCACTGATTTGATTTTAACAAATTCAGCAATTCTTATAAATGACAGCATTTTTCTGAACTGCTGGAGTTTGCCCACATGTACTGAATGTAGTCTAGGGATAGTCTTTCTGTTTTTCTAATCATTCCTGTTGTTAGGTGGATCAGAGTTATGAAAAGAAGTTTCTGGTCTTGGTTTGCTTAGGTTCTGGCTTTTGTTACAAGATAAATGAAATGGAAAGTCTTCTAGCAAGAGCAATAGCCTGAACTGTTCTAACCTCGAAGGCCTGCTTGAGGTTTTGGGTGCACTGAGCTAACGCCACCCCTGCCCCCTTCAAATTCAGCTCTGCTGTTTCTCTTCAGAAAGCAGAGCCCTGAATCTAAGGCCAGCCAGTCTGTAACTTCCTGTTTGCCATTCTGTATGTCAAGTGAACATTTTACAATGAGGTATGTGTTAATCTGGGCATTTTCTTTAATTGCTGAGCATTCTCCGCCAAAAGCAACATGGGAATATTAATATTCCCTCTAAGTCATTGCTGGCTGAGAGTCTACTCCATCTGGAAAGACATGACGTTTTAAAACAGTGCAGTCAAGTGAACAGACCCAATCGAAATAATTACAGGAAAACGAAGATGGGTTGATTTTGTGACATCATTCAAACAAACTTTACACCCTGTCTCTCTAACGGGCATCACATAAGCTTTTTCCATGACTGTTAGAAAAGAAAACATAAGTGGGCGCTTACGATGTATAATATGTTTTAAGGCATAAATTTGAAATACTAAAAGGAAGTGACTAACCTCCCTCCATTTAGTTGCTTTTTCCAACACAGAGGCACCTGGAAGAATGTAGCAGTTCAGCTGTAGGGGTATAGTGTAACATCGTGTGGGGCTCACTTGTGAATAAGTAGTATCCATTACATTGCTCAGGCAGTGTGTGACAACAAACCATGGACTCACTTGTTATTGACACGTGTCTGTGATTATTTGGCACATGGTCTCTGGCTTCTTCAGCTCCTTCTTTTCTTTCTTTTCAAATGTTGTCCTGACCAGAGTGGAGGAGTGTACACAGCCGTCCCTCAGATGGACCCACTGGAATGCATTAATTGTCGGAATTGCCGGAACAACAATAGGTATGTTCGTGTGTGCCCAGCCACAGTGCCGTGACCCATGCATTCTGTGCTGCTGCCTCGACGGTTTCCTAAACTTACCCTCTGACACAAAGCTCCACCACCCTCGGTGTAAGACTGTTAATGTTGTTCTTTCCTGCTCTATAATTGTCATCTTTCTGTGCCTCGGTTTCTTCAGACATGTAGTAACAATTTCTGAAGCTTTCTTTCTTCACACAGCATTGTTGAAGGGCAGGGTTCTTCTCTATATAAAGTTTTTGTCTTTTCCCATTTCTTATTTTCATGACTGTGCTGGGATGAGGATAAATGCAGTTGATCATGTTCAAACAGTAAGCAAAACAAAACAAAACAAAACCATCTCTTATCTATACCATAGTTTTTCCCCATAATAGTGATTTTCCTACTAGATTATGTTCCTCTTTCTTTCTTTCTTTCTTTCTTTCTTTCTTTCTTTCTTTCTTTCTTTCTTTCTTTCTTTCTTTCTTTCTTTCTTTCCTTCCTTCCTTCCTTCCTTCCTTCCTTCCTTCCTTCCTTCCTTCCTTCTTTCTTTCTTTCTTTCTTTCTTTCTTTCTTTCTTTCCTCCCTCTCCCTCCCTCCCTCCCTTCCCTCCCTCCCTCCCTCCCTCTCTCTCTCTCTCTCTCTCTCTCTCTCTTTCTTTCTTTCTTTCTTTTTCTTTCTTTCTTTCTCCTTTAATTCTTAAAATCTTAAGATACCTAAGAATTTTTACTTGGAGCATGGTGGTGTATGCCCTTAGTCCCAGTACTTAGCAGACATAGGCAGGTGATCTCTGTGAGGTTAAGGCTAGCCTGGTCTACTGAGTGAGTCTAGGGCACTCAGGCTACATAGAGAGACCCTATCTCAAAACAAAAACCACAACAAAATTGTGTGTCTCTGTGTGTGTGTGTGTGTGTGTGTGTGTGTGTGTGTGTGTGCTCATGGGTATGGATACACATGTGTGCATGTGGAACTTAAAAGCAACAGAAAATAGGCATGGTGACACATGTCTATAGTCTCAGTAACCTGTAGTTTCAAATTTTGGGAGCTGTGATCAGGAGAATTACAAATTCAAGACCAGTCTGGGATGCATAGTAAGACCCTGTCTCAAACACAAGCAAATGAAAATTTACCAGCTTTGACACACTGAATAGCAGAAAGCTTTAATAGTATTTCCTATAGCAGATATTTGGATAAGAATCTTGATTTTTAAAAAATAAAAATAAAAAAAGCTGGGCCTAATAGTGTAAGCCTGTAATCCCAGCTACTTGGGAGTCTGAGGCTGGAAGTTCTATGTTCAAGGCCAGCATGGTGTGGGGGTGCGGACTCTAAGCTCTTTCATATACTTCTGTACATATCAATTCCAAAGGACTGTTGAAGTTGCATAAGAAATCTTAGTTCTTTTCCGTAATGATGATATTGAATTACATAGTTCTAAAAACCCATCCCACTGCTGAAATCCTTTAACTTGAAAGCTTAGTCCATAAGAAAGCTGAGGGTGGCTTGACATTTGGATCATATATTATCCAGAGGGGTTCAATCTGTAGCTTTTAAATGAAGGAAGAGTTAAGTGTTATCGCTGGGAGTTAGTGACGTCAGAAGGATCTAGCCAGTCATGCAGTCTAAAGCTCGTCCTTTCAAGGCAGGCAAGCTGAGCGGGCTGGAATGAAAGCAAGCCTGGGCTATGCACGGAGACCTGTCTCAGAAAACAAAGAACACATTGTTTTAGAAATTCTCAGAACAGAGCAGTAAATCATTGCTACTTTTTGTTATTGACTTACCATGTAAAGGCTTATATATTAGCAATTGCTGGCTGGCTATTTTGTGTACTAAGAGTATTTTAGTTCTGTGACACTCATTTTGAAAATGTTCATATATCAAAGCTGCAGCTTTGTTCAGAGCTGTCACAGGTCGTTAAGAAACGTGTGAAATAACTTGTAAACCTAGGTGTGGTGACTCTTGCGAGTAAATCCGTACTTGAGACTCTGAGATGATCAGATTGCCATGGGTCAACTTAAGTTACCTAGCAAGATCTTTTTTGGAAAAACCACAGGGAGGAAGTTCATGAAGCTGGCTCACATACTTGGTGGTAATCAGGTGGTTTAATGAAACAGTGGTAGGCAGAGGTTTTGTGTCTTGAGTTGTCCTTTGTGGTTCTTCTGGTAGTCACAGACCTCAGCTCTCCTTACAAATTAGAGTCTTGTAATTTGGTCTAAGAATAAGTAGTCCTGTGTTTTGTCACTGCTTCAACTTGTAATCTTGGGAAATGTACACGGGATCTCAGAGTTAGCATCCTCATCTGAACAGCGAAGGTGTGTTTCAAGTATTGGAAGACTGATCACAGTACAATATAAAATTTCATAAAATATCTTTATGATGAGATTCCGTCTCAGCATCCAAAATAGATCATGTTTCTTTAAGAGAACTTAAATGACCGCTGGCAGCTTCGGTTTGGCCATTTGTATGCACATCTGTGTAGAATCCGGTGGTTTTATTATAAATTGTAATTGTATTTCTTTGGTTTTGAGGTTAGTAACTTCCTGAATTTCAAGTTTGTTTCACTGCTATCTGGAAACAGGTGAATTCTCTTCAGCTGTGTTTTTCTCTAGCTTAATGTTCTTCCTGGATGAAGGAACACACATAGACACACAGAGAGACATATATACACATGCACACACATACAGATACACACAGGGACAGACAGATACACACACACAAACACACATGGAGTAGTATTAATGAGTAGCTACCATCCTCTCCCAGAAACTAGAATTCTTTAAATTCCCATTTCCAACGCTGTGATTGACATTGTGATTGAGAATGGATATCTGGTCTGTCAGCCTAACACTTCTGTGACAGACACCTAAGAGGAACAGTTTTAAAGAAGGAAAGGAGACAAGCCTTGCAGCACAGACCTGCGGCAGGAGGATTTTAAGTTTAAGCCTGCCTGAACTACAGAGTGAGTTCAAGGCCAGGTTGGACAATGTCATGATACTTTGTCTTAGAAATAAAAATTTAAAAAACCCCAAAGGGCTGGGGACAAAACTCAGTGGTGGGTCACTTGCCTGCTGTGTGCAAAGCTCTGAGTTAAATCCACAATAGCCCCGCAAAGTGGGGAAATGTATCTCCCGGCTCACAGTCTCAGGACAGTATTTCTGTCACTTGACACCATTGCTCCTGGGCTCTGATGGCCGCCGGAGGTCATGAGGGAGCTAAGCAGCTCATGCCATAGTGAACCAAGCCATCCAGATCCACTGAGGCTTAGTCAAAGACTGTAAGCAGCTGGACAGCTAGAACTATGCCTTCAAGAACACAGTAGGCACAGTGTAGAAGGTAAGTGAGAGGCATTGTGGGTATGAGATTTTATAAATAAGACACTGTGGAAGAAGCTGGGCAAAGGGTCACCTGGTGCAAGCATCTCACTAGGAGACAGCATAGGAGACAGAAAACTAGGACACAACATGCCCCTTGCCCTGCTGGTGCTGTTTGAGATGATTCGGGGGTTAGCCCTGGAATTTTCTTTGTTATTCCATGGGTGCCTAAGAACAGGGCAGGGCTTCCTTAGAATCTTTCTGTATCGTCTTGCCTGCCCTGTAATTTGCTCCTCCACTTCCTCTGTCTTCTCAGGTTTAAAACCCAAATTGTGTTTCTTAGAGTTAAGAAACCAATTGTTGTTCAGCCCTGATGAATCCCTTTTCTCATCGCTCTGTTTTAGCAGTAACTCAGGATACTGAGGTTAACTCTAATGACGGAAGTGGAGTACTGTTATGAAAAGACTGGGGACAGACAGGATGTGGTGACACACATCTTTAATCCCAGCACTCAGGACACAGAGGCAGGAGGGATCTCTGTGAGTTTGAAGCCAGTCTGGTCTGCAGAGTGAGTTCCAGGACAACCAGGACTATGTTGAGACAGCTAGACCCAAACAAACAAATGAACAAACAAGCAGCAATAACAACAAAAAAATCCTGAACAAGCAAGATGAACAGCATGTCCAGCAGTCTAGGGGGAATTGTTACCTCCCAGGGCAGCCTAGGGTATGTAAATGACTATCAGGCTTCCTGTGTTCTCTTCTCAGGGTTTTAGTAGCCTGTAGAAAGAGTCCTGTGTAATGCAGCCCTCCAGGGAGCCAGTCCCCTCCACTGAGAATGTAGTTGAGAAACCACTGTGCTGGTCAGCACCCCCTCCACTAAAGACATAATTGAGAAAACGTTGTGCTGTTTGACATTTCAAGAGTTAAACAGCTTGTAATCAAATAAATCAAATCCTTTCTGTCTTTCTCTTCTCCTCAATTCAGACAAAACAGTACAGTTCTGGATATGCAATCAAATGTGGTTTGTTAGCTGCTTGGCTAGTCTAATGGGAAGGAATTGACGTTAAATTGGGTCTATTTGCCATCAGTCTTGGTAATTTGTAAGAGAAGGTAGAGAAGACACTGATGAAATTCACAGATGAGTGAATGGAGGTCCCATCAGGAAAGAATGAGAGATTAACTTTAAGGGTCCTAGGGAGACTGGAAATGGGCAGGAAGTCAAAATCAGCGTGGAAAAATATCTATAGTTCATCTGGGAAAAGAAGTCCAGGCCGAATGGCTGGTAATCAAGAGAAAGAAAGCCACTGGGGGTGGTGCCTAGAAAATCAGATATTACAGATGGCTGCCAAGGTTTTGTGTAGTGATAATCCTAAATGTCTGTATGTTCTCGGTCTGTGAGTGCCCTTCCATGGCTCATGTCAGATGTGCTCAGATGAAAATGGGATGCAGAGATGAAGCGAGGATATTAAGTTATAATAGGAGTCTCCAGAGAGGGTTTGATGGACCCAGGTGGTTGTTAATTGTCTAGCATACTTAAACTTCTCCTCTGCACAGGCTATTTTTTCTTAACCCAATCCTTCTCTTATTTCTGATCACTTAGCAACTTCAGAACTAACTATTCATAGTGCCAACGGAAGAAAGCACAAAGTCCAAGGTTTGGCTTTTCTTTCACCTATGGTGATCTGTCTTCTTTGAGGAGATGGAGTTACAGGCAGTTGTGAGCCTTCTGATTTGATGCTGGGAATTATATAGCAGCAATGCTTTGTTTGGTTTTGGTTTGGAGTTTTATAAAATGTGTGTGTGTTTATGTTTATTTTTGGGGTTTTTTTTTCTTTTTTGTTGTTTTCTTGGTTTTTTGTTTTGTTTTAGCAGCAATGTTTATAATCTCTGATACATCTCTAACTGTTCAATACCATCATTTTTGGAAAGGTTATATGTCACACACACACACACACACACACACACACACACACCCAATTCACTTCTTATTTCTAACATAGAGACTGGGGCCTGTTATCATGGAGTATTGCTTTTGGTCTTTAAGTTATAAACTGTTTGTAGGCCTGTTTGCCTTGTTCATTAATGTAATCTATCATTTATTGTCTCTCAGAACTTACTGCCACCTTTTGTGAAAAGTAACTGATAAATTAATTTCTAAAGGAAAGTCCCACCGAGATGCTGGGCTCATCACAGAGTCCAACTGTGTAGACAGTGAGAAAGATCATGGTCATGGAGGAGGGTCATGAGGGTTCTGTTGTACAGAAATGTATCTGCTCCCACAATCAAGGAGTAGAACAGCCAATAAGAGAGCTAGCAGTGACCAGAGGAAACAGCGGAGATGAACTATGAGTTGTGTGAACTGCAAAGTGCATTCTAAAAATCTTAAGGAATGCGCTGTTCTTTCTTACTCTGTGGAGATTTGTTCTCTTAATTTACATATTCACCGATATTCTGGCTATTGCCTTAGAAACTGTCTGAGAGCATTATCAGCAACAGACTCGGTTCTTCATGCTGCCCCTGATCACATTCAGAAGAGGGCTCATATCCCTCTCTGGACCATGTGCTTTTATCTCCACATGCCCAGCCCGAGTCCAAGCTGTTTTTCTACTGACAAAGACATCTGGAAGTATACTAACAGGGAGGCCATGCAATTGCTTGCGTTTGGTTAGCTAAGTGGTTAATTGCAGATTCTGAGTTAAGATTCAATGTACTAGAAAATTTTAAATCATTGTGGTTTATCATGGTGAAATCTGGGTCATAGCTACTTTACAAATGTAAGTTATGTTACCACCCATCCTACTCTGACCTCTGATGTGGGAGAGGTACAGTTCAAAGGAGTGTCTACTCACCTGAAAAGTAGATACTAAAGAATACTTAACAGGAAGTTATACTTTCTCCTGCCAAGAATCTGTCATTTCTAAATGTCTTTAATATGTGCTCCTGGCACGTTAGCCTACATCAATGGACGTCTCCCTGTAGAAGCTGGCCCTTGCTCTTCTGTGCTGCTGGCCACCAGTCCTGTCCCGTGGATGTAACTTTGTGCCACTCTGAGAGATGTTCTTTAGAAATCATGATGTTGAAAAGCCCTTAGACTTCACTCAGAAATCCCATCGACAGCTTGCTTTAAATTAAAGAAGAGCACAAGACAAGAGAAACCAGAAGGAAGAAGAGGCCTCTCTCTGCCTGGTGAGTCCCCGGCATCTTGTTATTTCAGCATGATGAAATTCCTTCACAGTTGCTGTATGAGTTCATTTTATTTGTAATGTTTATATTTATAGGGACCTGCCTTGCTTTTTTTTTCTCCCCCCAGATCCTGGCAAGTATGCTCTTTATTTTACCCTCAGCTGAATTTCGATTCTTTTACATGAACTTTTCTTTCTGGTCCTTCTTTGTCCTCTGAGTTCAGGCTCCTAGCACCTTACATTACCGTCAGATTCCCAGAGAAAGGGAAGCAAGAGCTAGAAGTTCACTTTAGCACGTGTGGCATCATCGAGGTCCAGTGCCTGGCTGTGCTTCTGTGACATGGAGGACAGTCCTTGCTGACCTCCTAGAGATTGACATTTAAGCCAGCTAACACTAAAACCAACAGATGTTAGAAAAAGTATCTAGTCACAAGTCAGTGTTGAACAAGGATGAATAACTATCGTTGTGATACAAACAGCAAAAGTGTAAGTGTGCCAGGCCCTCGAGCTTTAATATCCATGTCTTACCTCACATTAGGTATGGATTGTGAGAACAGATGTGTACTAATGAGCCTCACGCTGTTCCGTAAGAACTTACTTGCTTGAGAAAAGGTATATACAAAAGCCCAATTTTTAATGCTAATCATTTTTTATTTACTTTACATTTTTAAGTCCTGCTGTGCATCGTTTACTATGTGTTTGGCACCAGGTATCATAACTTTAACCAGAGTCTGATATGTGTTAGAACTCACACAAGAAGCTGGCAAGATAGGCTCTGGGGCAAAGGTATTTGCCTGGCAACCCAAGTTTAGTTCCCAGAATCCATAAGGTGGAAAGAGAGAAACAACTCTAGCAAGTTGTCTTCTGATTTCCAGATGTGGGCACATGTGTGTGCACACAAACACAAAAACACACACAAACTCACATACACACAAAAGGAAGGAAGGAAGGAAGGAAGGAAGGAAGGAAGGAAGGAAGGAAGGAAGGAAGGAAGGAAGGAAGGAAGGGGAAAAGAAAGGAAAGGAAGGAAGGAAGGGGAAAAGAAAGGAAAGGAAGGAAGGAAAGAAGGAAGGAAGGAAGGAAGGAAGGAAGGAAGGAAGGAAGGAAGGAAGGAAGGAAGGGGAAAAGAAAGGAAAGGAAGGAAGGAAGGAAGGAAAGGAAGGAAGGGAGAAAGGAAGAGAGAAAGAAGGAAAGAAAATTAATTCATCCTACTTCCCATATAGTACAAATACTTTAGAATAGTTTAACTTATTTCTTCCTTTAATGATCTCTTTATGGTCTTTTTAAAAGTATGTTTTTGTTCTAAAATAGTTAAAATCCTCCAAGGCTTTATAATTGATGCTTATCAGCAGGCAATAGCAATTCTAAATTTCTACCCCACCCTCTGTAGCTACTTGTTCATGTCTACATTTTCTTTCTTCCGTCTGCTGTTACTCATTTTCCTTCAGCCTGGAGACCTTCACCTCCTCCGTATTGTCACTGTCTACCAGAAGTCAGATTCCCCTGAACTGATAAGATGGGTGGTTGTGAGTCACCACGTGGGTGCTGGGAGCTGAATTCAGGTCCTTTGCAAGAGCAATAAGCGCTTTCCATCCTCAGCTTGCTTTCTCTCATTCTTGCTTTAATACTTGGCAGAATTGTTGTGTGTGTAACTCATGTAAAATGGTATAAACTCAAGAAGATGTTTTCTTCCAGAAAGGATTTACTTTTATGTTTAGCCAGACAGCTGGATGAGAGCCAAATTACTTGAAGCCCAACTGGGGTTGAACTGATGTAATGCTGAGGTTCATTTAGGCTTTGTAAAAACCTAGTCTAAAGGTTGGAAGATGGGTCGACAAGTAAAGTGCTCTTCACACGGGTACGAGGATCTAGTTCCATTCCCTAGCAACCGTGTAAAAAGCTGGACACAGCTTCAAGTGTACCTATGATCCCAATACTATGCAAGTTAGAGACAGGGGGATTGATGTGGTTGCTAGCTGCTAGCCTAGCTCCAAATTCAATGAGAAACCTTCTCTCAAAAGAAAATGTGGCGAGTAATAGAGAAGATACCAGATGTCCTCCTCTGGCCTCAGCATGCACAAAAGGCCATGTGCACCTGCACAGATAGCTGAGCATACACCACACACTACCACATTCGCACAATTTTTTAGGACCCAGCCTATTCCTGTTTCAGCCCTCCCTTTAGGATGTAGCCCTTGGAGGGTCCCAATGAAAAGCCTATGTTGTGATTCCTGGGCCTTTCTCTCTTAGCAGGCTCTGAACTCTGGTGTTGTCTTCCTAGCCCTGATCCTTGCAGAAGTTCAGCTCAGGTTCTTAGCTTCTCAGTACTTGATCTTGCAGAGTTTCATCTGCACTCAGTTGAGCAGGTGCCTTAAGAGCAACTGAAGGCTGACGGTCAGGTTCACGTTCACCTTCTCTACACCCTTAGCCACACAAGTACTTTAGTAACTCCCAATGCCTTGAATAGATTAGAAGTAAAATTTTTCTAGCCTTTAGTGGTTGTTAGCAGGACAGATATTATGCTATAATATAAGGAGCCAGGAGCCTAGAATTTAAATTTTAAGAAATACTTCCAATAAGTCACAGTAGCCGTTCTAATTCCCCTGACCAGAGATACTTCTGAGTTTTTAAAATTCTCCAATTTCATAATTAATACTAATTCCAGTTAGCACCTCACACCCTTAGCCCTTCACCAAGCCCCAGGTCTCTTCTACCTCCTTCCATATCCCAACATTTGGTTGTAACTGTTGGCTTCTTTTACCTCCGATGAGCTGGGAATGGGACCTCTGTTGTCTTTACCTTGTTATTCTCAGTTATCTTATCTAAAGTTAAAATTAGATCCCTGATGTCTGAATTTCATTAACTATATAATTAGTGTATTTTTTTATTTGAAATAAAAGTTGGATTTTTTTAAGTTAAAGACTCAATTTATTGACAGGTGTCTGGTTCTCTTTCAGACTCATCTGCATCTTCTTGCTCAGAACTGGTCTTGCCAACGACTTCAGCCACCAGAACCGAACTCCTTTCCTAATTTTGTTTTTGTCCCATGTGTTAAAGACGGAAATAAAGAATTCTGGTCTTCATTCTCTCAAATGGCCTATTTCAACCATGTAACTGCTCGCCTCTGTGCCTGTCCTGCCTGCCTTACATTAAAACATAACAGAGCCTCAATTTCAAACTTTTCTTAGTCCCAATTTTAGAAAGTAAAAAAAAAAAAAAAAAAAAAACAAAAACAAAAAAAAAACTACTAGTAACAGAGGACCAACTTGATATTCAACAGATGTCAATGATAAAATTTAGACAATTTAAGAATGTTTCAGGCAGAAACTAAACTAGAACCCACTCTTTTAAAGGCAGTCTGGGTTTCACCTGAAGTTTTTCTCCAGTCTTGGGGTAAGGGACCAAGAAAGAACATGTCAGAAAACTGAGTTCACCAACAGTAAAACAAACAGAAAATTCAAAGCGAAATCAAGTTTGAAAAGGAATTACTGGACATCCAAGGAAATAGAATAAGGTGTGTCATGGGGAGATACACCCGGACAGTAGAAGCAGATCCAGAGATGGCAAACAGTGGCATTAACCAGATAGTATACATATGTTCAAGGACTTACAGGAAAATAAATACTTAGGAAATGAACTTGTGGATGTTTCAGCCAAGAAAAAAATCCAAATAGAAACTTCAGGACTGAGAAAGCACGGCATGTGAATGGAAAGTGGGCAGGGTGATGGTGACAGCCATTGGAAGAGACAATAGACAACCCAAAGACCTGGGAAGTGGAGTTGCAGAGATTACCCAGGCTGAAGCTGGAGGCAGGAAATAAAAGTAGAATGGACTTGAAATGAAGTGATCAGTCCTGGCAGATTCCCAGTAAATTAATTTGACAATGGAAAAAGAAACCTTAAAAGAGCTGGCCGCTAAATGGCTAGTCTGTGCGGTTCCCTGCAGGGCTGAGGGGAAAGCTTCTCTGAAAGCTAATACTGACTGCCAGGTGACGGGGACTAGAGTCACAGAGGAGGCACAGCTGTGAACATGGCTTTGAGGGAGTTCTGGGACGAGGTTAACTGAAGTGAAAAGACCCACAGTGAGTAGGGACCAGAGTCCCAGGCTGAGCAGGAGGGAGAAAGCCGATGGGACACCAGCTTCTTGACTGCAAGTGCCGCGTCCCCAGCTACCTCCGGTCCTGTTGCCAAACCATCCACTCATGGTGCATCATACTCTTGAACCTGGATCTAGAGTGGACCTCTCTCCTTCGTTAAGTGGCTGTTGTCAGGGCCTTTGTCATAGCACTGAGAAAAGAAACCGGTGTGCCACCTGACGTCATGGGTTTTATATTGGCTGTCATAAGGCCATATCCCTCTTGTGGCCATGTGTCTGAGCTTTCTTTCCTTCCTTTCTCTCCCTCAATCCTTGCTGGTCTGTTTCACTTCTGTGTTCTGTATTTAGGAGCTAATTAATGAAATGGGAGTTGTTTTCTGCCAGTGGGCTACAGGAAGTGTGTGGGTTGGGTCATCATGGAAGGTTCTGTCCTTAGGTGGTTTGCCTTTGGTACATTTTCCTGTCATCGTCCACTACAACTGTAGTTTTCAGAGTCTTAGAATTTCCAGTCCTAATGAGTGAAATTAGTTGTTTTTCAAGCATAATTCTTAAGAGTTAGTGAGTATAAAATATTCATCATGTTTAAAATAAACTTATTTTAATCATTGATGCCCCTAAACACTCAGTTCTGTTTCTTGGCTTAAACTCTACAGGTGTTTCACCAAAACCAACAGTCCCCTTCCTGTGGTCCCAGTGGTAGCCTCTTATCCTCAGGGTGGTCTGGAAATGAAGCCCCTCAATGCCATGAAGGTGCCTGTGTGCCCAGCTTCCACAGTTCCTGACCATGGCCAGTTACCTGACGATTGTGTCAAGGACAGTGTGGCACCAATACCTACCCAGCATACTTGCTGCCAGGACAACATAAGTGACATCAATTCTGATTCCACAGAAGACACAGCAGAGTTCAGCAGAGGTACATTGTCCTCCTTCCGGTTCTAGTGTCCAGTGGGCTGAAAGCTGTATCAGGAAAGCCGTGCCCATGGTGGGCTCACAGAACACTTAGAAGACTGGGTGGGAGTGTTGGGCACTTGAAGAAAAGATAAAGATGGAGAAGAGATTTTTGGAACTTCGCTTTTATTATAACCCTCAGCCCAGCATGTGTCCCGTCTAAATACTAACCAGAGCTGACCCTGCATAGCTTCTGAGATTGAATGAGATCCAGCGCACTCAGGGTGCAATAGCAGTAGATGGCTCAGGTTGCTAATCCCATTGCATTGTAGGAAGTTATCCAAACAGGGTGGACTCATTAGTACCAGAGCAGAGGACTTGCTGGGATGGTGCGTTTTGTGAGCATGGCCCCCACGTTTATTTGAGCTTCCTGTAGGAACTATAAACTTTCTTCAAGATGCTTTCTTAGGGTCTCTTAAGAGGATCATTTTGATTCCAAATGACTTACACAGTAACTCATGAGAGTTCATTTTTTTTTTTAAGTGTACTTTCTTCCTCAGATTCAAACCAAATTTAAGCAGGACTTACTTTTGTGTGTTTCTTTATTATTCAACATAGTGTTTTCAGAAACTGCAAAGTACCCAAATCTCCCTGTTTTGCAGGAGACAGCAGTGGTCATTCTGAAGCAGAGGACAAAGTTTTCAGTTGGAATCCTCTTATTTTGTCACCTGTCTTGGAGGACTGTGGTGAGAAGACAGCGAGGTCTCCCCCTGGACCTCCTCTAGACGGGCTGTCGGTGGTCCTTCAGCAAGCCCAAGAGACCTGAGAGGAGTGTGAGCAGACCTCTTCGTGTTCCCACTGCAAGCCAGTAACTGTACCACACAGGCCTGGGGACAAACTGTGTGAAGGACATTAATTCAAATCAGAGAAAACCATTATTTATTTTTTGTAATAGTCATGTCATGAATGTATCTTAAAATGTGTGCCCTTTCATATTATTTATGCCTTACCTTTTCCCTTCTCCATTTCGTCCTGCCCCTGGATAGGACCCCCCCCCCGTTTTTGTTTTGTTTGTTTTGTTTTAACAGAGCTTTTCAATCATCTGGAAAACAGGGGATCACTCTGTGTCTTCCAGGGTCTTCCGTGGCAGTAGGAACTTGTGCTGGGTCCCATCCTCAGGCCTGTTCAGTTGTGGGGAGGAGGGTTGCCCAAGCCACTTCACATTTGTCACCAGTCATTCCTAGATGGAAAACTGTCACTTCTCCCGTGTCATCAGACTTTCTGGGAACATTTAGAAATCAACCATAGTTGTGATCATTTGTTTATAATAGCCAACCCAACTGACAGATTTTTTTTGACTGCCTTCCAGAAAAACACTAATACTGATTTATTTTCTCTCTGGCCTGGCTACGAATAGTGATCAGTCTTCTAGGTTTCAACCAGCCAGTGTTGTTATGAACACGGAAGCATGTAAAGTCTGTCTGGATTATTGTATTATGTAGACAGGGAACCAGACTCAGAAAGAAAATTAATTCCTTCATGGTCCACTGCTTTCTTAATTTACAAAATGGTTGTCATGAGTTCTTTGCACTGCTTGCAAGGGTATATAATACAAAAATGAGGCTTTTAAAGTGATAGTTTGAAGAGAAAGCTGTTACACGCCTCAAGAAAGAGAAGGGCTGAAGGGACCTCTGAGTGAAGCTCTTCCGTTGATCCTATAGTACTTGTGATGCTCAACTACTTGGAGACTGATATTTGTGTCACTTCTAACATAGACAGTGTCCTGGAGGATCTGAGTGAGCATGTGTGAGTCAACCTTCTGCCACTATAGCAAAATTCCTGAGGTGATTGTCTTATAAGGACGCAGGGTTATCTTGGTTCCCAAGCTTAGTTCTAGTTTGTGATTGAATAGACCTGTAGCTTTGGGCCTGTGTTGAGGGAGCACATCATGGTGGATATGCATGGCAGAGCAAAATAGCTTATACCACAAACCAGAAGAGGGGGAGAACGAGAAGAACAGAGTGTACAAGTCCCCCTCTCCCCCAAGAGCATGCCTCAGTGATCAGAAGACCTCACACTTCCCTGCTCAAGATTCTACCATCTCGGGAACATGTTGTCATGGGACTCAGACCTTGAACACAGAGATGGATAGGCCTTTGGAAAACAGTATCCAAACCAAAGCAGAATGCCGGGAAAGGCTTAGTTTGAAGAAAGGGTTTGAGGGCATTTTTGGATAGTTTTTCTGGTCGCTGTCATTATGAACAGTAACTGAGGCTTCAGTCAGCAGGATCCATGCAAGCAGTTACTGGTCTCTGAGTGACAAGGACATCGCGGCTGCCTTTGGAAGGCTTTTCATACAAACGTGTGAAATAGAAACCCCAGGTGCTACAAATGCATTTCAGTAACTTGAACCAGGCCCTGATGGATCACAGATCTGCTTTTGAATGGTGTATCCCTTGGGGGGGGGGGGGCGCGGGGGGGGGGGACAACAAAATTATTCTCTTTATGTGGAATCAGACAATTCCAGGATACATTTTGTTTTCATTTCCCACAAATTGCAGTGAAAGAGAATAAGATACTGTACTAATCAACTTTATATACATTTGTCAGTATTCCCTTACATATGTCTGTATCTTTTATAAATAGAACTGTTTGTGGAAATGTACTGTTTCAGCAGGGGCCACTACGCAAGCGTTCCTTCTGAAAAATGCAGTAAATAGAATTCCATAGCTGGGTAGCGGGCTGCTGTAGAAGCGAGTTCTATGATCCTGGGGTTCATGGCCATAGTATAAGAGATATGCAGTTAGTTTTGGAGGTAGTTTGTAGCCTTACATCTTGACTTGCAAAGTACGGTGTAGAGACCTACTGTGTGCTTTGCCAGTTGAGTTGAAACAAAGTTGTCTCAGAGTCGGGGTTTTGGAAAGCGGGAAACAAATGTCTGTGGGCAGTCAGTTGTTCACTGTAACTCATGAAACAGGTATGCTGGCTCGAGCCTTAGGTCAGAACTGCTTTTAAAGATTGAATTTGACATGGGGCTTGCCCATGAGGAAGATGAAATTCCTTTACCTTTAGGGCAATCTCATTGTGGACTGCTTTATTTATGATTAGTAACGCTGTTTTAAGTGTTAACCCTTTTATTGTATTTTATTTATAAAAATGGCTTTATATATTGAGATATATAAATATAAATATAAATCTATATAATTGCCTTTATATTTAGGAGTTTGAGTTCTCCTTATTGTGAGTTTCTGTGAACTTTTGTGCCCTGCACAGTCACCAGAAATGGTCCTAGTAAGTGTCACTTCCCCAGGAATCAAGAGGACATAGGAAAATGTGGGGGAGGGGTCACCAGTCATTCCAAAATGGAATGGTGCGCATTTGTGGAGAAACGATTGTTTATTAGCCCCCTGTTTTCTCATCTGACCTCCACAACAAATAGAGTAGGCATGGAATTCCCGGCCGACAAGTGAGCTAGAGCCTGCTCTGGAGCCTACTCTACCTGACCCATCACCACGCCCCCTTTACCTGCTTTCTGGAAGTGTTATGGTTCACTCTCCGTGGAACCAGTCCAGAACGTGTGCTGTTGTCCACCCCTGCTGCAGCTGGTGGGGCTTCCCTCTGTCCACCCGCATCTCAGACTGGCAGAGCTCTTTACCAAGTACTTCATGTTCGGGAATCTCTCCTTGATACTCTACCCTTACCCTCACCCAATCCCACCCTTTCCTAACCTCATGAAGATTTAACCATCAACTGGCCCACTGACCATGAAGCTGGTAGGGGCTCTTCGTGGTTCGGGAGAGCCTTTGTTCAGCATTAAGCTTCCCTAGTCCTAGTAAATCATGTCTCCTTTTCCTGGTTTTGTTCACCAATTATGTGACTGGCTCTGGTGACGGGTGCTGTACAGGGTACAGGTTAATTGTGTCATTCTAAACTGTTGAGGTGATCTCATTGTTAAACGGTTCTTGCTGGGTTCTCTTTGTACAGTTGTTACTCCAGGCTGATCACGTCACATCTCTGCGTCAGCTCCAGCACTACCGAGAGACTGTTCGGAACTGTCCTTTCTTTACCTGTATTGCTCGCTCTTACAGCATTGGCCCTGCGATGCATGCCTTGTGCTATATTGAAAAAATATGTTTTATTTTCCTTAAAGTTGTGCTGTTATGTGTGAAGTTGTACATACTCTAAGTGATGTAGTTTTGACAGGTTTTATTTGGTTGGCATGATTTTATATTAAAAGAGAATGCTGCTTTCACGTGCAGTCGCCTGTGAAGAGGGATACATACATACACACACATACACACACACACACACACCCCTGGGGACACAGAGTGGCTTGTGACTGAGAGTATATAAATGTCCTATTTGGAAATGTTCCAGAACCTCTGCCTTGTTGTTCTACAAAGGCCCTGTGAACACCCAAGGGCCCAGCCACCTCTCCCTTATCGTGACTCCCAATTCTGGGAGGGAGCAAGACTACAGCAGGTGTCTACTAGGGAGTCTGAGGGACCCTAACAGGAGCTTAGCTGAGATAGAGGATGGGAGAGAAGTGAGGAGAGAGATTCTTCTTTCCCATAGTGTCTGTTACCACAACCTCAGGATCCGTGGAATGTGAGCACCAGGATGGAATATAGCACCTCCACAGAAACTTGCTTTATTTCCCTGAATAGTGGAAGTCAGTTATCTTCCCTGACCAGAAAATCAACAGAATCCTTTCAGTCAGGTGTGGCCATTTTGTATTTCATTTCTCATAGTCAAATAAGCCGCTTTTAACTCTCAGGCCCCATCCTGAGAGCTACGAGGAAAGCTGAAACCCTTTTCTAATAAGGCCTAAGTGTGTGAGAACCAAAGAAGCTTCTTAGGTTTCTCCCCGTTTTCTGTCTCCTGTCAGGCGCCACTTTCTGTACTGCTGGCAGATCAGCCCCTGCTTGGCTCTGTCCTCCCTCCGCAGAGCAGCCCTGACTTTTCCCCCCTCTCAGCCAAACAAGCGCTCACTTGTGCCTCGCCCAGATTTCAGACTCACACTGGCAGCTGTCAGAGTGTGATTTTGGAACAGCCTCTGCTCTCTGTCAGCCAGCTCCCCCAGGCCTGGTGACTGGAGTGTTGCTGAATACCTCTGCTGGCACAGATTGCAGGAGTCTGGCCGCTGCGTGGTCAGTGACGCCCCTAAGCTGATTTGAACAAAGGGAACACATACCTAGGCACCTGGCTCTTCTTGCCAATAAAGCTTGACCCAAGCAACCATCTCAGAAGTTGTTATTGAAAGAGCTGTGCTAGACATTAGCTACAATTGAGTTAGGGATTACTCAACCCAGTGCTTTTGTTCTCTCTCTCTCTCTCTCTCTCTCTCTCTCTCTCTCTCTCTCTCTCTCTCTCTCTCTCTCAAGAGCTCAGCTCTTAGTTCCCTGGTATCAGAGAATATTCCCTGTACCATTTTCAATTGCTCTCAGATGCTCAGATGCCTTCCATGTTGTCTCCAGTTGTGGATTTTCCTCTTATCTGCCACAAACTGCGCCAGGGCTCCTTTTATCACGTGGAACACTGTAAGTGGGCCGTGGACCACTTCTCGAGCCTGGATAGTGAGTTGGAAGTAATTGATCTTTGAGTGTTGGATGGGGAAGAGAGAGTTGCTTCCTTAGTTTGTTTTTTGGGTTTTTGGTTTTGGTTTTGTTTTGTTTTTTGTTTTTCGAGACAGGGTTTCTCTGTGAAGCCCTTGAACTCAGAAATCTGCTTGCCTCTGCCTCCCGAGTGCTGGGATTAAAGGCATGTGCCACCACACCCGGCTGCCTCCTTCTACCTGCCTTCCTCGGCCCATTGCACCATTATTGTCCTATGGTGTTGCAGTCACTGTGATGGTGACATTTACTGGAGCATCAATGGATTCTTGTATAGGGTCTGAACTTGAGGTGGTAGATGCTGTTTCAGTGCCTAGAAAGAGCACAAGTGGACAGGGAAGAGCAAGGAAACCAGCAGAGGACTCGTGTAGTCATTGGCACAAATGGTGCCTACCTGCTGGGGCCTCGATGCTTTCCCTGGAGGCCCTCTGTTGCTGTTCGTGCTCCCTGAGGTGGGTAAGAGAGAGAGAGAAATGTTACGGGCATCTACACCTTCCTAGCTTTCCTTTCTAATTAAGAAAAGTCTGGACCCCATAAAGAAAAGTGGCACACTCACATAGGAACAAGCAGCCGACTCAGGCCTGGGGGAAAAAAAATGAAAGAACATTACTTGACCAATGCAGTGTGGACCACAGGAAAATGGCCCTCCCCTTCCTAGTGGGTTCCGTACAGAGCCTCAGGAGCCTAAGGGGAATGGCCCCAGTGCCTAAGGTTGGCTGGTCTTGATCCTCAAAGGATGACGTCACAGCATAGGAAGAGTCTAGATTCTCCTTCAGGTGTGTCTACACCTGGCCACCCTATGGGGTCAAACAGCCCATCCTTTCAGATGCCCACTCACAGGGGAAAGTGTGTGGGTGCCGGGCAGCATACTGGAACACCAACAAAGAGGTCGCCAATGCCACCACGACTCCTGTGCCTGCAGCTCCTAGTACAGCTGGGTAGGCACTGAAGGCAGGGTCCACTAGGAGGTGAGAGCATGGATGGTATTAACTATCCCATCAATGAACTTGGGCAAGAGAGACTCACAGGGTACAGAGATGGTGCTCTGTGCCTCCTAAAGGTTCTGCTGCCTGTCATAGAGGACCCTGGGAATGTGCAGTTCAGCTCTTTCCCATGGGAAGAGGTGTTCTGGTTGCCTTGTGCTGATGGTTGCATCCCCAGCCAAATTCCCATTTCTGGTAGAAGATATATAAGGATACTACTTATTTTGGCATCTTGGGGCTGAAGGAACTAGACCATAAAATAAGGAATAGAGGGAGCAACAGGAAGCTGAGCCCTCCTATTCCCTGAGATATGACTGAGGCACAGAATGGGTTCTTCATAAACCCTCAGCATCCAGTCCTTTCTCCAGTTTCTTCTGAATGAAACTGGATTAGGGGTCTGCTCCTATGCCTGGGGCCTCCTGAGCTGCCCTAGGAGAGTCAGGAAAGAGCAATATGAAAGGACAAAGAGGATGCATACACAGATAGGCTAGGGGACCCATCAGGATGGAGGCAAAGGGCTGGAGCATGATATCCTGTGAAGGGGAGCATGGGGCAGGTTCAGTTTCCTGGGGATGGGAGGAAGTGAGTTCCTCCCTGCTGCCAGCCCAGCACCTGGTGTCTTCACCTCCGAAGGATATCCTGCAGTGTGGTGATTCATAGCCAGGATACGGAAGGCATAAAGGACTCCTGGGTCCAACCCTCCCAGACGCCGGTCCCTGCTCTCTGGCTCAATGTCACTAGCGGCTACCTCCCAAGCACCAGCTTCTGAGCTGGGGACACTGGCCCTCTGCTGCACCAGAAAGCCTGTCAGGTTGCCAGGGCCGTAGATGGCCCACTGCAGCTGCACCTCTCTCCGTTGTCGCCTGTAGGTCAGTCGGCTGATGGTGACGTTGGGAGGAGTTGGATACCCTAGAGGGGAGCGAAGACGGAGATACAAATGGACAGTCTGCCTAGCAACAGCTACATGGCTTTCCCCTGTGGATAGACAGTTTTCAGAGATGAGAGACGGGATGGTGTGTGTATCCCTGAGCATCTTTAAACCTCACTTTCTCATTGATGAAATAAAGGAGTGTGGAATTCTATGTGCCTGTAGTATTTATGATTCCATCAGATTCATACTCTCCTGACCCATCTGGATCATGCTCTAGAAGATGCCCAAATTTTGGAAAGAGTTACAAAGCCCCCCGCAGCCACTGATCACCTGTATCTCTTACCACAGGGGCACACAAATCCTTTACACTCACTCAGGACCTCCAGCAACACACTCTGGCTGCTGTTGCCCAAGGCATTGCGGGCCACACATTGGTAAGTGCCCCTGTGGTGTGCTGGGTCAGCATCTCGGACTTGAAGGCGCAAGTGGGTACCCTCAGGGTGTAGTATGAATCCAGGAGTACTTCCTTCCAACTGCTGTTGCTGGGGTCCCAGCCAGAGGAGCTGAGCAGGTGGTGTACCCCGCTGGAGAGCACAGCCCAGCCAGGCCTCTTCGCCCTCCAGTACTGACACTCGGGGTTCAGCCACTGTCAGCTGTGGGACTTCTGCAAAAACAGAGAGGGTAAGGGTGGTAAGCAGCTGGTCCAGCTGTTGGGAAAGTGGTGTCCCCAGCTGTTGGGAAGGTGGTGGCCCCAGCTATTGGGAAGGTGATGGCCCAAGTGAAGAGAGGAGGCAGCTCTTCTTAGTCAACTCAGCTCTCTTGTTCAGACTTCAGATGTGGTCTTCTCTAGGGTCTGCTGGTCATTGCAGTGTTCCTGAATGCTCTCCCACCTCCCCATCCCAGCCTCTCCAACTTCAGGCAGGGGTCATGCTTACTCATTTCCCTACCAGCACCTAGCAGGTCCTTCCTGCACTGGCCTGACATCTCCTTGCTGGTACAGAACAGGACCATAGAAGGTACTCAGCTTCTGCAGGCCCCCAATAGTCAGGTGCCAGTGAATTTCTTACAATGGGGTTTCTGAAACTGATCAATGAGAAAGGTAATATTTTGCACTGAGGATCTCTTTAATGCCCCCAAAGTATGCTAGCCTCCAGGACTTTGGAGAGCAAATGGGAGATCCTTTTGTGTGTGATAACTCCTGTTTGCTCTCCTGGCATCTTAAATCTTTCTGTATTGGATTCTTTCTTTTCAGTTGTTCATAGATTGGGAGGGGGCAGGTGAAGACAGAAGGAGGAACCAAACTGTAGATAAAGCAAGGGACATAGGTAGAGAGAGCTTTGATACTTGAAACACCGAAGGCCAAGAATGTGATCAGCCACCTCCCTTCTACAAACGAGAAAGTGAGAAGAGCAGCCAGTGTCCCCACACCATTCAGTCCAGTGATGTCCTGTAGGGACCATAGCCACCAGCCACATGTGACCACTGAACACTTGAAATGAGGCCAGGACACATTGAGATGTATGGCAACTTATAAATATGCTGCATTTTTCAAGATGGTGAAATGAATGTTAAATAACCCATAAATAACATTGTTACATTGGAAAGAATTCTAACTATTTGAAATTAAGTTTTACCTCTTCTTACTTTTTAAAAAAATGTGGCAACAAAAATTACATGTAGCTCGTATTATATTTTTATTGGACATCACTGCCCCCAACCAACCTCTCTCATTTTATGGATTAAGGGGTAAGGGTGGGAAGGCTGGTAAAATGGTTGTATGTAAAGGAGTTTGCCACCAAGCCTGGAAAGTGAATCCATCTCTCTCTTGACTCACCTTTGTAGCCTAGCACTGCCCACCTCCAGAGCCCCTAATCCTGATTCTGAAGGACTTCCCCTGCCCAAACCCCAGAACCATGACTAGGTCCTGCTTACCCAGCCTTAGCCGGCAGTGGGAGCCAGGAGCCGTGAGTGGGTGGGAACCCTGGCAGGTGAACTCTCTGCCTGCCAGATCACTCTGAGCCTGCAGGAGGTGCACAGCCTGCGAAGAGCCCAGGTCACCCAGGGACTGCTGTCTGTCCAGCCAGCTCAGCATCGCAGGAGGTTCGCCTCCAGGCCACTCACAGCTCAGCATGATGTACTGGTCACCTACTGTGGCTGTGGTCCAACAGGTAGGACTCCCAGGAGGTTCCCCTGGAAAGCAATAAGATCGATGTGGCCTGTAGAAGGGGAAGAGCTTGGTAGACCCACCTCTCCCCTAGGTTACTTCTCCCCTCACTCTCAGTCCATAGCATTTATCCAGGGCTGACCATGGGGCAGCACAGGGGGGTGGGGTGGGGCCAAACACAAAGCAGCTACTCTATAAGTTGGTGAATGTTAGATAATAGGTAGAAAAACAGACAATCTGGGCCCTTTGAAGACAGAACCACAGTGGAGCTCTGTCTTGGGCATGGGTGTACAGAGGAAGAGACAGTGGCAGAAGAGAACACTGGCAAGAGAGCTCTGAAGCTCATTTCTAGATTAACATGTAATAGGCAGAAGCAGAATGTGAGTTTGAGGATGCCACAGGCCAGGGTTCCAGGGCAGAAACGGAAAAGAGCCAAGTATGTGATAGACAGGAAGCTGAGAACTAAATGTTACCATAATCTCCTTGTTCTCTGAAATTTCCCGGAGTCAGAGCTTAATTCCAGACCCCAGGTCCTTCTAGATGTCCCCTGGTTTGTACCCACACTGCCTAGAACACCAGCATTCGGGGTGTTACCTGTGTCTACTTACAGAGAGTGACCCTGCAGAAGATGGGCATAGCCAAGGTAGGGTGCTGTCCGGTACAGCTGAAGATGCTGCCATTTGGAAGTCCGGTGGTTGTATAACTCCAGGTGACATTGCCCGAGGCACTTGGACCAATCCCCTGGGGCCCTTCCCAGTGAAGTTGAGCATTTGGAAACCCCCCAGGCCAGGTGCATAGCAGGGTCACAACCCCAAGGGTGGGGAGCACGGCACAGGAGGGCTGCCCTTCAGGGGGATCTGGGTAGAGAGGTGGGTGAGAAGGAGCTGAAGCAGCTTTCCTTGCCAGTGCCCAGCAGGCCTGACCCAGGTCAGGGTGTGGAGAACTGGGGTGACAAAGGAGAAGGAAATAGGCAAGTAGTGTTGGTAAAGAAATGCTAAGCCTTCAGGTCCAGGAACAAGGGGTTAAAGGCTAGGCAATTCAAAGCTCCTGCTGGATCCCACACCCTTGGTTTTCATCTTTGCCCCTGGGCAGCTGGCCTCACTGGCATTGCAGTACCCCTCTCTGTGCCTCAGTCCAGGTCTTGAGACCGTGGGGACAACGACTTTGGGAAAGGACTGTGGAAGCCTAGGAGCTTCTCGTTTCCCAGCCTCTTCCCACGGTCTCCCCTAGCCTTTCCCTAGTTCTCCCCCACAGCCAACAGTTTGACACTGTTCCCCAAGGGGGCTGGAGATGGCCTGAGCACCTGGCTCAGCTCCAGATTTGGCTGCCCTCCCCACCCAACACTCACAGTAGATGATGAGCTGGACAGTGGTCTGGGTGTGGGTATCTAGGTGCCTGTTGTGAGCCAGGCAGGTGTACAGGCCCGTGTGGGTGCGGCTGGCACTGGCAATGATGTAGGTGGGCCCAGTGTGGATCTGAGAGTCATCACGGAACCACACATAGTGACTAGGTGGATTGGATGCAGCCAGGCAGCTAAGTGTCACCTCCTCTCTCTCACTGGCCCAGAACCCATCTTCAGAGAATCCCAGTGGTTCCACAGTGATCACAGGCTTGTCTGGACCATCTGGAGGACAAGGAAGATCCATCACCTCGCTCCACCCTTGCCTTTTCACTCGCTCGTGCTATTGCTGCTGATTCTCTTCACCCATTCCAGGAGCACATGGCACACACTGGCTGTCTGTATGCCCTGTCTGTGCTGGAGCCTCCAGTTGCTCAGAGACTGGGAAGGTTGGGTCTTAGGCACAGTACAGAACTGAGTGGTCAAGGCTGCTGGAGACAGGAGTCTCATGTTTGAATTGAGCTTGGAGCCCAGGGTTGGGCTGAAGCAGGGGCCTTACTAGACAGACAAGAAAGAGGTCGAATGACACCTAGGCAGCTTGCTATAGGTGTCCGGGACTGAGGGATTGCCTGAGGGATGGTTGGCCACTCCAGACTCCAGAGAGGAAGAAAAGATGCTGGGATAGCATTCTGAGCATAGACCCTACAGCCAGCACTGTTATTTACTTTGTTGAGTGCCTGACTTGCCCACTCCTGTTCTCCAAAATTGGGATCTCCACTCCTGACATTCTCTCCAACTCCCAGAGGGATGGAAGTCTCTGCCAGCCTCCTTTCTGCCTCCACCTCCTTCCCCAGATCTCCTGTTCAGTCACTAGTCCATGTTTTCCGTCTGTAATCCCCCACCCCCATGCGACCTAGTTCATGACTGAGAGGGTGCCATCTGCCCCTGCTCCTTAAAACCTCTGAACCACTGGGCAAGCTCACATACTCTTGAATATCAAGAGGTAGAGACAGGAGGATCAGGAGTCAAGACCAGTCTGGGCTATATAGTGAGTCTGAGGCCAGCCTAGACTGAAAAAAAAATGCAAGCAAATAAGCAGTCCTACTCCTCTAGACCACCACTGCTCTATAGATGCAGGGACCACTGTGTGGATTTAAATTGCTCATAGTCAAATATTAGTAAAAATAGCAAATTGAATCAAGCCACACACATTTTTATTTTAATATTTGAGTTATCCAAACATATCCAAACAACATTTCAATAGCTACTGAAGTTAATAGTTATTGTTGTGGTTTCTCACTTAAAGGATGTTTTCAAAATCATGGGTGTATTTTGACTTTACTCATAGAGTTCAAATTGGTCACACTGTCAAGTGACCAAAGACATACGTGTAGCCACTGTACTGACACTGGAGCATCCTTGTCCTTCTCCAGCCTTCACTTTCTGATTTCTAACTGGTGCCCTCAGCCTCAATTTGTGGACCAGCTTGCTGCCCTCTCTGCATTATGGCTCTTCTTCCTGCTCCTCCAAGGGGTCTGCTGCTCAGTTAGAGCCCTAAATACTCAACATACAGGCCAACTTTTCAGGCCACTCTCCAAGTTGTAAGTAAGCTCATGAATGCAACTAGACACCCGTTTTCCTAGAAGAAAGAACTCATGACCTTCAAAGGTTAAAAAACTTGACATGTTGGGCCCCAGTGGGAAAAACATCCTCTACTGTGTGCCTTTTGGAGTTCTGAAAGGCTGGGGAACTCTTGGGAAAGAATGTGGAGAGTTCTGACATGGGACGAGAGACTAAACTTAGGGGATAGAGGTTATCCAGTGTCCCAAGTCCAACTCACAGATGACATCTAGGAAGGCTCCATCACTCTTGAGCTGGTTGACTACGTTGCTCACACTGCAGGTGTACCAGCCTAGGTGGGTCCGGTTGACTGGATCTAGCTGGAGCCTTGGCTCTGAAAGACCCACCAGGACCTCTCCAGGGCCTTGGGGCATGTGATGGTGCCAGGAGAAGGTCAGTGGCTCTGTGCCCTCCCTCACAGCACAAGTAGCCACCACGGAGACACCCTCTACTGGGGATGGGTCATTCAGTTGCACCCGAGGCTTAGACACAGGCACTGAGGAGAAGACAGAGGAGCCTTTGGTTTGCTACATAGACCAATCAATGTTCAGGGGCCCTTGCCCTGACGTCCATGGGCTTGTCTGGACACTTAATCTGGAACATCCCTTCCTCCAAATCCCACATTTCCTCACTTCCAGGAGGAGTCACCCTTTAAATCTGGGACTCACCACATGCAACAAGAACGGAAGTCGCATGCAAAGAGATAGAAAACAAGAGGCAGGTTAGCCGAAGTCTGGCGACAAACAAACTTGGTGCCTCACCCAGCACGGTGAGCATGAGGTACAAGTAGGCTGTGTGGACCTGGCCACCGGACACGAGCAAGGTCTGGCACAGGAAGTGGCCACGGGCACCCTCTCGGAGCTCCTCTATCACCAGGCTGCTGTTCCTCAGACTCACGACCCCCAGAGCTAATGCCCCGGATTCCACCTTCGAAGAGGCTCCACTGGTGACAGCCACAGGTTGGAGAACCAGGGAACCCAGCGGAGTGAAGCTCCAAAGGACTGCCATCGGGGCAGGCCCGGTTCTACACTCTAGCTCCACAGAGCTGCCCCGCACTCCCTGGACAGACAAAGCCTCCTCCCCAGCGGTGTTCGAGGTTGGATAGGGTTGGCCTGGGAACATGGAGACAACCACGATATCTGTGTTGCCCTGGATTTCAAGGTGCATTCCACACCATTGCCTGGAGCCTTTTGTGTGTTCTGTAGGCCCAGGCAGCCCCGTGGACTATTGGGGCTAGTGGGTAAGAGAGTCCCTGAAGGAGCCTGTGGGGTTCCCTGTTTAGATGCTCTGAAGAGAGCTTAACTGTCATAGAGTGGCTTCCTGGAGCAGAGCCTCCCAGCCCCACTCCTGCCAGCGTGCCTTCCCCCATATCCATCCATCAAATCATCTGCGAAAAATATAAAATCGTGGGCTCCACTTCAGACTAAGGAGCTGGAATCCCAAAGTTTGAGAAGGGGTCAGGGATCAGAAGTCTGGGGGTTGTTTGTTTGTTTGCTTGTTTTAAAGATTTATTGCATTATCTATGTGTATGTATGGAAGTGTACTCATGTGTCTGTGTGAGTATATGTGCACTTGTTTGTATGCAGATGCACATGCAGAAACCAGAAGAGGGTACTGGAGCCCTCGGAGCCCTCCAGGAGAGACAGGTGCTTACAGGGATGCCTAGTTTGTTACATGGGCTCCAGGATACAAACTGACCTCCTCATCAACCTTGCTTAACCATCAGCTCATCTCTCTAACACCAAGACTGTTTTCAACAAGCATCTTAAGGTCAGTCTGATTAGGCTGATGACCATGGCAACCCTGGGGACGGACACCAGAGAGCTACAGAGTCTGGAGGTTTCTCTGTAAGGGTTCCAGACTAGGACTCTAGCTTCCTCAAATCCTATTGTGGCCCAGGGAAAAGAGAGCAGCTTCTACCAGTCCACCCAGCTCCATTGATTTATCAGCTAACAATGAAGCAGCACACTAAGTATTAGAGCGAGTACATGCTATCCATGTTCGCAGATGAATGGCATGAGTGGATGCCCTTAAATGACTATGTGAACACAAAAGGAAAGAAATAATGGGATGTGAGACAGGGGGTCTTTACGTCACTCACCTGAGGCCCCTGGATGCAGTAGGCAGAAGAGTATCAGCAGCCTGCAGCCTAATGGTCTGTGATGAGCACTCAGACCCACCATGGCCCCATCAGGGCACCTGAGGCTTCTGCCTAACTCCCAACTCCCTCTCTTCAGGGCACAGGAGTCTTGGAAGAATGGGGATCAGGCTCAGGTTGCCAACCTCAGCCCTCCTGATACCCCTGCTCTCTTATTACCCTCGCTGCCCTGATAACTCATGAATTATTTACCTGATAATTCACTCTATCCATAATGTAGGGTTAGGGAGGGGCGGGCCTGGCTGAGAGGACCTGTATACCCAACTGATTGATATCAGAGAGTGTCACTGAACGTGGGGGTGAATAAGGCTTATAGCTTAAAGACCTGCCACCTGCTCAGCATTGGTCTTCCAAGGGAGGGCCTAAGGTTTGGACCACATTGATAAATGACCTTCATCCCTTCTTGGGTTGGGCCCCTCCCCCCATTTTGTGAGAAGAGACTTAGTAGGAGGAGTCAAACATAAGCAAAGGAGTATGGGATTTCAAGAAGTTTCCAACTTCTTGGAACTTTGGTAATTTTATAGATAAATAGATCTACACACTAAGTTAAACATGCATTGTGAACATTGCATGAAAATTTATATTAGTATGTTGTGAACATTTGGATTTTGGTAATGTCCTCTTCCTTCCTTCCTTCCTTCCTTCCTTCCTTCCTTCCTTCCTTCCTTCCTTCCTTCCTTCCTTCCTTTCTCTCTCTCTCTCTTTCTCTCTCTCTCTTTCTTTCTTTCTTTCTTTCTTTCTTTCTTTCTTTCTTTCTTTCTTTCAAAGATTTATTTATTATATTTATTTGAGTACACAGTTGCTGTTTTCAAACACACTAGAAGAGGGCATCAGATCTCATTATAGATGCTTGTAAACCACCGTGTGGTTGCTGGTAATTGAACTCAGGATCTCTGGAAGAGCAGTCAGTGCTCTTAACCTCTGAGCCATCTCTCCAGCCCTGGTAATGCCCTATTTCTTGATTTCGGTAGGGCCATAGTTCATAAAGCCTTAAAATTTTATGTACTTTATGTTTGATATGATTCACACATCTGTGTACATGAACACATACACATATAAGGTGAGCCTCACCTAGTATACAGTAGATGCTCCAGACTGGGTTTAACTGATGAAGTGTGGCATCTGGTGCTGCAGTAGAACAACAGTTTTCTCCAGGGTTCTCTTATTCTTCACCTTGGGTATCTGCTATCATGACCTGCTGCCCTCATGGTCTTTGAATGACAGTTTGACATGGGGTCAGATTTTTCCATCCTTGTTGGCAGGGTTGAGGGGAGGGTGATATTCCTGGACCCCAGTGAGACAGGAGATCTGATGTCTGGTGTCAGGTTCTGGTGACAGGATCACTGTCAAGGCAAATGCTAGGCAGGTTCTTCTTGGGTCCAGAGATGTTCTTTGTGGCACATTGACCTTTTACATTTTGCCCTAGGATAGTAGCCCTGAGAACAGACTCTAACTCCCTTTCCCCCAACCCACAGCCAAGGTCTCCTGTGCCCTCTTAGAGTCTTGAGCCCCCTCCCATCTCCTCAGCTCAGATGAGAACCAGAACAGAAGGTTTTTTGAGACTCAGATTCTGGCTATGTAGTGAAGACAGATGTGCCTGATCCAGAGACCAGTTCCTATGGATCACCCGTTTTGATCTCCATGTTTCTCAAAGTTGGAATCTTCAGAACCTCATTAGATGCTGGAGAGATTGCTCAGTGGTTAAGCACTTGCCAGTCTGAGAACTGGAGATTGGATCCCCAGAACCCACATAAATGTCATTCAGGCATGGTGGCCCACCTATGATTCCAACATCAGAAGGCGGAGTCAGGAGATCCCCAGAGCGAGCTGACTAGGGAGATGAGCTCTGAGTTTGACAGAGAGATTCTGCCTCGTTGAATAAGATGGGAGAGTTATGGACGCTTATTCCTGACATTAATCTTAGGACTCCACATACACAGGCATTGTCCCCTGCATGTGTGCTCCCTCAAATGCAAACATTAACACTCACATGTGACTAAAATGGAAAAAGAAAAACAATTAGATAATTTGGGGGCATAGTGGAGGACCTCGTACTGTCTTCCACTGAAAGTATTCAGTAGCCTGACTCATGTAAAACTGAGACAGTATGAATTAGGAATTTTCTACAGGATGCTCCGGCCTGTGAGAAAGGTTTGTGCTGCCCCAGAAGTTACTCTATTCTGTCTGTAAAATTAGTCCCGATTTCTTTTTCTTATCTGGGGGCAGCAGGATCACAGAAGATTCAGGTGGGCTTCTCAGTTCACACACATTTTTAAATAAATAAATGAATGAATGAATGACACCCTAGGAGAGAAAGTTGGGGGGAAGGGGATATTCTTCAGTTTTCTCTAAGGAAATAGAACCAATAAGGTGTCTGTATTTTATTTTAGTATAGACTATTGTGTTTGTGATGACACAGGGCCTTCCACATGCTAGCCAAATGTTCACCACTAAAACACACCCTAGACTAGGAACACATCCTAGGAAGAGATTTGTTATAAAGACTCATTTCATGTGATTCCTTGCACAGATAAGCTGTGATACCCAAGAGAGCTGGTTTTTCCTTGGGAGTCTGAAGGTAGGAAGAGATGGATGGCATAGGTGTTTCAACAGCTCCATGGGGAGGCTGTGCTAGGCACATTTTCTGAGCATGCTCAAATTCTTCCCACTCTTGTTGTCCATGTGCTGTCTGCTCTTATACCATGGGTCACTCTGCCGAGTTACTTCTCTTCTGATGAATACTCAAAATCCTTCGAGCTATATACAGTGTGAGGTGTTTATTGCTCCTGTTAGGTAATATGTGTTGACTATTAAGAAATGATTGCACAGCTATTATCTTGAGCCTTTAACCAGGCTCGTGAGGAGGGCTGGGAAGACCTTGTGACATCTGAAAGGACATGGTTCTTCAAGCATTTCCTTGTGTCTCTTGACTCTGTAGCAGTGTGAATGACACAGGCACCCAGGTTTCCTACTACTGCCTCCCACTCCTACCTCTGCCCTGCCACAGGCAATAGCTACACCACACTGGCTGTTGTGAAACTCAGAGCCAGGTTAACTCTCGCCCTTTGGCCTCTTGTCTTATCCTCACCTCCCCACCTCTTAGAGACAACTGCAGACTCAGCCTTTTGTGCTGTGTGCTTTAACCCAGCTCTCTTGCCTGTCGTAAGCATTTTGGAACGGGACTCTGCAGTATCAGGGCTTTAGAGGCAGAGTGTGGAGGACAGGGATGGCTGGAGCAGGAAGTAGATGCTTCTGGAAGTTGATAGCTTTTCCATGTGCACCTTTTGGAGGCTAACTTGGGCCCCTGGGGACACCAGCAGGAGACGAGCTGAAGAGCCGGAGAAGACATGGGTCAGAGGCTGCACAGTCAGCATACCCTTGCTGTGCTCAAAACGGAGAGAAGGAGAAAGAGGGACAGAGGACCAGCTAGGGTCACTGATCAGACACTTTGTAAACTGTGCCTCGGAGACTGGAGAGGAAATGAAGGAGGCCCTAGATGGAGTGGCGGGGAAGGAGAGATGAGCAGGTCACAAGAGGAAAGAACAGAGTTATTGAGGGTGTGACAGGAGCTAGCACACCTGCTGGGGCTGTGGGAAAGAAGGTCTTGTTTCTGGTGCCAGAAGTGTCTGGAAATTAATAACCTGCTTCGCCATTCCAGGGGCCTCTTCACAGCAGGCATTTCCTGGGCCGATTTATGTAAAGTTTTTCCTTTCTGTTTTTAACTTACATTAAAAATAAAGAAATATGTATTTTTACACATGTAAGTTAAAAAGAGGTAAGGTTAAAAAGGTGATTACAAGGCTGGTGGGTAACTCAGTGCAGAGTATGTTTAGATTATGCAAGGTTTTAGGTTCTGTTCTCAGTAAAACACACACACACACATACACACACACACACACACACACACACACTTTATTCATTTTTCCTGTGTAATCACTTATTAGATTCAGAAAATTACTGTTATTTTCATTATGTGATGTAATACTTCATGAATATGTATTGTGCTCCTATTTGAAAACAAATATTAAAGTATTCATTGATCAAATATAATAATGTATTTTATATACCTAATATAAAGTCAATTATACTTCAGCCTTCTGTCCAGTTCTACACTGCCACAGTTCTACATTACTACATTGAAAGTCTGAATTTGTGGAATAGCTGTGTGAGGTGTGATGGGGGAGAGTAAGGAGCAAGGCCTGTCGGGGTGGTTAGAGCAGAGATGAGATTTTCTTCCTCAGAAGTCAGGAGGCACCAGGATCGGATAACCCTAAGGCAGGTGTAGCCCAGGGGCTGAGAAGTGAATGCTACCCTTGATGCATAGGTCTCACCCTAGGCAGGGAGGAAAATGTCAGCAGCCTGGATGGAGATTGGGGAGGTGGGATAGAATTAGAGACCCCCCCCCACTTTTGTTGTGCCTCCCAAATTTCTTAGTTTACTGGCACAGAAGAGCAAAAATGGTGATTTAGAAGAAGTAGTCTGGGGCTGGAATGTTTAAGACTAAGGTGCTGGCTGGGTGGTGGTAGCTCACACTTTAATCACAGTACTTGGAGGGAGAGACAGGCAGATCTCTGAGTCTGAAGTCACCCTGGTCTACAGAGTGAGTTCCAAGGACACCCAGGGCTACACAGAGAAATCCTTTCCTGGAAAACCAAACACCAAAACAAACAAAGAAAATAAAAAAACCAAACAAATAAAAGATCAAGGCATTGGAAGGCCAGGATGACTGGCTAGGTCTGCTCTCTGTTTCTAAGACTGTGCCTTGATGCTTCTGTTCTGGAGGGGACAAGCACCATGTCCTAATGTGACAGATGGGCCAAAAGGAATAAGCTCTTTTCACCAAGGACACCAATCCCACTCCCAGGGAAGGACTTCTGCTTTTTAGAAGTCCACTCCCTAATTAACGTTGCCCCAGCAACATGTAACTTTTGAAGAAACAAACCTCCTAGATTCTGGTGGACATTGGAAGGGAGAGGAAGCCCCTGGGAACAACTCTGATTTTAATGAACTAATGAAATGTGTATTTCTGCACACTTGAGTTTGTAGAGTAAGAGTCACTGTTGTTGTGATTGGCATTGCTCTTGTTACTATCAAACAGATCATGAGCTGTGACATTAGGTCTCACTGGCTGTTAGGTGCTGCTTGGTGCCAACAAAATGTCTAAGTTTCCTTTGCCAGCCTTCAGCTGCCAAGTTATTCCCTGGATTTTTCCTAGATAAAAGCAAGAAGGGACTTCTCTTAGGCCTGAGGTGACAGTATGGGGACAGTTATTTTCTGTTAAAAGGCCTGTCTAGAACACACAGGTTACACCTGAATTAAATCCAAACAGTATCTCTGTGTGCAAACCAGAGGGGGCATCTATCAAGACAAGCCCTCAACCTTTGACTGTAGGCCAGGCACCTGGGATCTGTGGAGAAATCCAGAGTCCACAGAAACCTCCAGCTTCTCTCTTCATCTTTCAGCACTGGCTGGCTTCCCTCTCCTCCTTTCAAAGCCCTCCACCCCAACCTGGCCCGGTGTTCCAAGTTTTCTGGCAAAGGCTCAGGAAGGAGTAGGGAGTTCCCTGAATTTCTCCATAGGCTTCAGGGGGGAGACTTGGCAACTGGGAATTGTCAGCCGTCTCCTTGGCAACTAGCAGCCAAATAATTCTGGGAATGGAGGCGGGAGGCGAGCTGTGTGCAGGGCAGCCAAGAGAAGCAGCCTCCAGCTCCAGAAAAACCTCAGTTCCTCATTATTTGTGCCAATTGGATCCTGTCGGGAGACAGAAACCAGGCACTAGCTGAAAAAGAACATTTAGCATAAAGAATTGATGACAAAGCCCAAGGTTAATTAGGTAAGGGGAGGGTAACCAGAGAAGGCTAAAATATGGGGAGGCTACACCTGCAAGGTCACCTTCTGCTCTCGGGGCTGGAGAAAGCCGGGAAGTTCTCAAGAAAGGGGCCTCTGAAGAGGGGACATACTCAGTTGGTGGTGGGGTCCTGGAGTGAGAAGGAAGGGCTTGTGTACCCAGACCTGGAGTCTCTTGGGCGGGAGTATAGGGGTGGATGTGGATAGTGGGGTCCACGATGATGTTACAAATGTGGAAGGCACCTGATGTAGGACGGCCAACCACTGCTGGGAGGAAGGAGGCACCATTTGGGTGCTACTCGCTGGGAGCACCAATGCTTGTCTAGCCATCCACTCCAGCCTGCACACGCCCTCTAGTGGCTGAAGCCAAAAAAGGAGTAGCTGGTAAAGCAGAAATAGGTCTACAGGGTTGAAGCCTGTTAAAAGGGTTATAAAGTGTTACAAAGCTGAATGTAGAGACTATAAGCTCGGGGCTGGGAAACAAGAGCCTACTATTTGCCAAGGGCCAGAAAGTTGGAACTCCCAACCTTGTTGCTTATAGAAAAAGCAATACTTTTCATCAGGTTTTGGTTCCCGAAGAATCACATGAGGAGGTATGGAGAGTATGGGCCCCCACCCCCAGGTCCCACCTCTATGGCCTGAATCTGACTTCTTTGGAATGATTATTGAAAGTCTCAGGTTCTGACAGCTGGGAAGAATTCAAACTGGTTTTACATTTACTTATTCAAAGATTTTTTTTTCATTTTAAATTGTGTTAGTGTGTATGTGTGTGCTCATGGTGCATGCATGTATGTACATGTGCCACACATGAATGCAGGCACCCTCAAAGGTTAGAAGTGTCAGCTTCCCCTAGAACTGGAGATATAGAGAATTGTGAACTGCCTATTATAGGTGCTAGGAACTGAACCTGGCTCCTATGGAAGAGCAAGAAGCGCCCTTACTTAACAGCTGAGCCACACCCAAATATATCGTGTGTGTGTGTGTGTGTGTGTGTGTGTGTGTGTGTGTGTGTTTGTGTGTGTGTGCATGAGCCTGCACCATGGCATGTGAAGATTAGAGGACTAAACTATACTAACTATAATAAAACTACAATATTACTAACTATGTCTGCGTTTAAAAAGTAGTTGAGCTTTCTACCTCCTATTTTAAAGAGATGCAAGATTTAAATGTAATATTTAAAACATTTTGTGAGAAAACAATGCTAGGAGACTATACAATCTACTATACAATCTAGATTCTGAGATTTTAACAAAATAGAAAATCTGGACTCTATAGAACAAAGGGAAGATAGCAGATATAAATAGAGCATAGAAGATATTTTAATATATATCATGAATAAAGGGTTCACATCTATAATACAAAATGTAGTCCTTACCCATCCATAAGAAAAAAAAAACATTACCTGGCATTTAAAAGGGCAAAAGATGAAGAGTCCCGGAACTGACCCTGTGCCAAGCTCTCCATACCCAAATCCTACCAGGAGAGAGCTGATTTCCCAGGAATGCTGACATACCTGAGAGCACAGGTGAGACCACCACTTCTTCTCTGAGGGACCTGTCTGGAGCCCTCAGGACACAGGAACTGAGGAGCAGCCTGGGACAGAATCCTTCCAGTTTCCATCTACACCTGGAGCTGACCCTGTGCCACAGCTCTCTATACCCAAATTCCACCCAGAGAGAGTTGGTCTCCCAGGAGTGCTGACACACAGGCTTACAGGAGAGACAAGGCACAGTCAGAGACAGCAAGACTAGCTAACACCAAAGATAACCAGATGGTGAGAGGCAAGTGCAAGGATATAAGCAACAGAAATCAAGGCTAGTTGGCATCACTAGAACCCAGTTCTCCCACCACAACAAGCCCTGGACACCCCAAGACACTGGAAAAGCAAGACTCTGATTTGAAATCACATCTCATGATGATAATAGAGGACTTTAAGAAGGACATAACTAGTTCCCTTAAAGAATTACAGGAAAACACAGGTAAACAGCTAGAAGCCCTTAAAGGGGAAACACAAAAATCCCTTAAAGAATTATAGGAAAAGACAACAAAACAGGTAAAGGAATTGAACAAAACCATCCAGGATCTAAAAATGGAAATAGAAATAATAAAGAAATCACAAAGGGAGAAAACACTGGAGATAGGAATTCTAGGAAAGAGGTCAGGAATCATAGATGCAAGCATCAGCAACAGAATACAAGAGATAGACGAGAGAATCTCAGGTGCAGGAGATACCATAGAAAACATTGACACAATAGTCAAAGAAAATGCAAAATGCAAAAAGCTCCTAACCCTAATCATCCAGGAAATCCAGGACACAATGAGAAGACCAAACCTAAAGGTAATAGGTATAGAAGAGAGCAAAGATTCCCAACTTAAAGGACCAGTAAATATCTTCAACAAAATTATAGAAGAAAACTTCCATAACCTAAAGAAAGAGATGCCCATAAACATACAAGAAGCCTACAGAACTCCAAATAGATTGGACCAGACAAGAAATTCCTCCCATCACATAATAGTCAAAACACCAAATGCACTAAACAAAGAAAGAATATTAAAAGCAGAAAGGGAAAAAAGTCAAGTAACATATAAAGGCAGACCTATCAGAATTACACCAGACTTTGCAACAGAGACTATGAAAGCTAGAAGATCCTGGGCAAATGTCATACAGATCCTAAAAGAACATAAGTGCCAGACCAGGCTTCTATACCCAGCAAAACTCTCAATTACCATAGATGGAGAAGCCAAGATATTCCATGACAAATCAAATTTATACAATATCTCTCTACAAATCCAACCCTACAAAGAATAATAGATGGAAAACTCCAAGACAAGGAGGGAAACTACTCCCTAGGAAAAGCAAGAAAGTAATTTTCTTTAAACAATCCCAAAGAAGTTAGCCACACAAACATAATTTCACCTCTAACAACAAACTCGTATGACCAAGAAGCACTGAAAGAAATGTTCAACATCCTTACTCATCAGGAAAATGCAAATCAAAATGACCCAGAGATTCTACCTAACATCAATCAGAATGCCTAAGATCAAAAACTCAGGTGAAAGCAGATGCTGGTAAGGATGTGAAGAAAGAAGAACACTCCTCCATTGCTGGTAAGTTTCCAAGCTGGTACAACCAATCTGGAAATCAATCTGGTGGTTCCTCAAAAAATTGGACATAGTATTACCTGAGGACCCAGCTTTACCACTCCTGGGCATATACCCAGAAGATGCTACAACATGTGATAAGAGCACATGCTCCATTATGTTCTTAACAGCCACTTTTATAATAGCCAGAAGCTGGAAACAATACAAATGTTCCTCAACAGAGGAATGAATACAGAAAATGTGGTACATTTACACAATGGAGCACTACTCAGCTATTAAAAACAATGAGTTCAGCTGGGCATGGTGGCACACACCTTTAATTCCAGCACTTGGGAGGCAGAGGCAGGCGGATTTCTGAGTTCAAGGCCAGCCTGGTCTACAGAGTCAGTTCCAGGACAGCCAAGGCTATTACAGAGAAACCCTGTCTCGAAAAACAACAACAACAACAACAACAACAACAAAACCCAAAAAACAAAAAACAAACAAACCCAAAACAATGAGTTCATGATATTCGCAGGCAAATGGATGGATCTAGAAAATATCATCCTGAGTGAGATAACTCAGGCACTAAAGAACACACATGGTATGTATTCACTGATAAGTGGATATTAGGCAAAGATCATGGAATACCCATGATACAACTCATGGACCACATGAAGCTCAAGAGGAAGGAAGATGCTTCAGTCCTATTTAGAAGGGGGAACAATATAATCAAGGGAAGTAGAGAGAGGGAGAGACTTGGGAGGAGGGCTAGATTTAGGTATGGGAAGAGATGGAGGAGATCTACAGAGGATCAGGAAATTGAACAGAGGTGTGTAGCAATAGGGGATGGGGAACTGGGGTAGCAACCAGAAAGTCCCAGATGCCAGGAAAGCAAAAGCCTCCCAAGACCCCACAGGGATGACATTAGCTGAAATACCCCATAAAGGGGAGGGAGAACCTCTCGAGACCATATCCAGAGGTTAGGCATGGCCCCTGGTTGAGGGTTGGGGCTATCCACCCATCTCCAAAATTTTAACCCAGAATTGCTCCTGTCTAAAGGAAATACAGGGACAAAGAGTGCAACAGAGACTGAAGGAAAGGCCATCCAGAGGCTGTCCCACCTGGGGATCCATCCCATATATAGTTACCAAATCCAGATACTATTGCTAATGCCAAGAAGTGCTTGCTGACAGAAGACTGATACAGCTGTCTCTTGAGAGGCTCTGCCAGATCCTGACCAATACAGATGCAGATGCTTGTAGCCAATCATTCGACTGAGCATAGGGACCCCACTGGAGGAGTTAGGGGAAGGACTGAAGGAGCTAAAGGGGCCCTATATGGTCCTGTGAAGGGTTGATGCCCCAGTGTAGAGGAATGCTAGGGCAGTGAGGCAGGAGTGGGTGGGTGGGTGGGAGGGCACCCTCATAGAAGCAGGGTAAGAGGGGATGGGATAGGGGGTTTGAAGAGGGGAAACTGGGAAAGGAAATAACATTTGAAATGTAAACAAATAAAATATCCAATTTTTAAAAAAGGGCAAAGGGCATGAATAGATGATTTATAGAAAAGAAAACTGAATGGCCAATGAATTTATGAAAAGGTACTTCATGAATAGTCAATGAGATGCATATTTTTAAAATGTGATACTGCTTTTCATGTACCAAGAGACTGAAACTTCAGAATGATCACACCTGGTGCTGGGGAAGCTAAAGGAGAAACAGCCCTCTTAGCAGTCAGGGCAGTGCCTCAGCCTTCTGAGAAAGGTGCCTATCAGGGCATATGAAAACTAAAAATATGAATTTCTTTGGCCAATTTAAACAAAGTCTGGGAGTTAAGCCATAGGGAGAAAAAAAAAGCAAGAAACTATATGTGTGTGTGAGTGTGTGTGTGTGTTTCATATAGTAATGGCAGAATGATATACATATACCCGTATTCTGTAACATTTTGTGTGTGTATGAATGTTTACATGGGCACATGCGTGTGCATGCATGTGTTGAGTACATGAGCCTCAAGTGTCATCCACCTTACTTTGTGAAGCAGACTCTTTCTCTGGCCAGCAGCTCACTAAGGAGGCTGGAATGGCCGGCCTCAGAGTTCCAAGGATTCATGCCTGTGTCTGCATCCCCAGAGGTGGACTTAAACGTGCAGCTTTTTACAAGGACCCTGGGCATCAAACTCAGGTTCTCACGTCTGTGCAGCAAGCACTTTATTAAGCTATCTCTCTCTCTCCCCCTTATAATATACTATTATGCAATTATTAAAACAATAAATCACAGAAAGGCAAATTCTGTATTATTTCACTGATATGAGGTCCCTAGAGTAGTCACAATCACAGAAATGGAAAACAGAGTGGTGCTTGCCAGGGTTTGAGAAGAGGCAGTAGGGAATTGTTTGACTGAGAGAGAATTTCAGTTTTGCAAGAGGGAAGCATTCTAAAGATGAGTTATATTACCACATGATTATACTTAAAGCAGCCCTTTCTCAAAGATTTTATTCTCTCTCTCTCTCTCTCTATATATATATATATATATATATATATATATATATATAATCAAATTGAAGTGATTTTGTTTTTGTTAAGCAAGAAAACCAGCTATGTGGCATTTGTAAAAGAACTGACAATAAAGGTCAGCCAACACCAGCTGGGTAGTGGAGACCAGCCTTGAAGGTGTCCTCTGACTGCATAGTGCTCTCTGCTTTCACCCCAGCCTGAGGCTCCAGGCAGAAGCTGATGCTGATGTGAAAGCTTGCTAACTCTGCTTTGGTGGCTAAGCATCTTTTTACACAGACTCCTGCCCTGATGTTCTGGCATGTCAGCCCCCTCCCCCTCTGCTGGCCCCCACAGGTTCTACAGGGCCAGTGGAGGCCCACAGCTGTTTCTAATATTCTACACAAACTTTATTGAAATGAGAAGCCCCGTTTATCATCCCCCAGGCCCAGCTACTCCTGATTAGGTGCAGATGACTGGACATGCTGGGGGTGGAGCTGGCAATCAAAGAGGAGATTGTTTTGAGCCAGGAGGTGAGAGGGGCAGGAGACTGGGGAGCTGAGGAGAACCCAAAGGGGGTCCCAGGGAACCAGGCAAGGAAGGGTGGCATTCTCAGTCTGAGGGGGGAGAAAGGCATGGTGGGGCTGAGGCAACGAAGGGTCACTTTTTGGTGGCTTCTCTTCTCTGGCCGTATCTTCCCTTACTGGCCTCCTAACCACTTTCAAAAGGCATTTTCTATGTCAGTAGCATCTTCCATTTCCACAAAACCATGGCTAACTACTCTTTGCTTTCAGCTTGGTGCTTTGCCAGAACACATTTTTTGGGTATGTACGAAAGGACATCTTTTTCTGCGTGGCCTCTTCATGATTCCACTCAAACATTGAAAATAACCTAGACAATAAATGTCTGGATGTGGGCACAAGGGGACATATTGTTGGAAATATAGAGTTCATTAGAAGAGTAATAATGTCACAGACAAACAGAGAACAGAATGGAGGGGACTCTGAAGGGAAAAAAAAATCAGGATCCATGTGGCAGATGTGTGTGTGTGTGTGTGTGTGTGTGTTCTTATATCTTTCTGTAGATGGAGGGTCGTTTCTCAGCAGAGGCCTGCAGTCACTCCCTCTGTTTCCCAGGCAGGAAGCAGGGAAAGTGGGAACAGGAGGCATGGCCACCAATACTGCCTATCTTTGGTGTAAATTCACTTCCCCAGGTGAGAAAGAAACCCTGGTACCTGGTAGTCTGATAGCCAGAAATTCAAGATGTTTTGGTAGGGTGTCCATCCTGGTATCTGTGAAAGGGGAAAGGCTACTGTGGAGATATTGAGGCCTGAGCAGCAGTGATATTCTAACAATACATTCCTTCAGATGGGTTCTATGTTACAGCTGCCTCTCAAAGTGGCTGTAACCTGACCAGAGGCTACTCTAGTTTATGCAAGGACATTCTATACTGTGCTGTTGTAACGCAGTAGTCCTTTGGCAGGTGCAGCCATTTAAAATGAAAATGGAAAACCCAGTTGTGTAGTTATGTTCACCACATTTCCAATGCTCAGCGGTTGTTGTGTAATGACGAGTCAAGAAATAGAAGCTAGGCATGGTGGTGGCACACCTGTAATCCCAGCACTCGGGAGGCTGGGCAGATCTCTGTGAGTTCAAGGCCCAGCCTTGTCTACATAGTGAATACTAGAAAGGACAGAACTATATAGTGAGATCATGTCTCAACAAAAGCAAGCAAGCAAGCAAGCAAGCAAGCAAGTAACCAAACAAACAAAAGAAATAACAAGGATCTCTTGTTTTACCCTGGTTGCAAACTAACAAGTTAGTCTGCTAGTTTCAGGGATGCTGCGAAGACACTCCTGGGCCAGAAGCAAAGGACTTCCCAGGATAATCAGTAACTAGAACATCAGCATTTTCTTGCCTACTTCCCTGAATTCCACCTCAGTGGGCAAGGGAAAAAGGCCAGTGCCTGATGGAGTCCACTACTAGAAAAAACGCCTTTTAGGAAACATGGGTCTATTGAGGTTTGGGTAGTGCTGATTCAGGAGAGATCTGAGCAGGCCACAGTCTGCATGAGGTCACTTGTTGCCTCAACTGCATTTGTAAAATCACATGAACTGTCTACAGCACTTCTCAGAACTCATTCATTTTCTTTTATGATGGCACACTTCTTTCTTTTAGGTTTCTTACAGAAACGGGCACATGGTCAGTTAGGTACCCAAGTGCAAACAGCTTTAACAGTTCCACTTGCCTTCGTAGAGGATCCTGGAAGGGGAAGTAGGCTTAGCATGGAGGAAGACTGGAGGGTTTTCTGGGGGTACTGGCTGATTTCGTGTGTCCACTTGACACAAGCTGGAGTTACCAGAGAGAAAGGAGCCTCCCTTGAGGAAGTGCCTCTATGAGATCCAGCTGTAAGGCATTTTCTCAATTAGTGATCAAGGGTGGGAGAGCCTGGAATGGATAGTACCATCCCTGGACTGATAGTCCTGGATTCTATAGGAAAGTAAGCTGAGCAAGCCAGGGGAAGCAAGCCAGTAAGTAGCATCCCTCCATGGTCTCTGCATCAGCTCCTGCTTCCTGACCTGTTTGAGTTCCAATCCTGACTTCCTTTAGTGATGAACAGCAATGTGGAAAGTGTAAGCTGAATAAACCCTTTCCTCCCCAATGTGCTTCTTGGTCATGATGTTTTGTGCAGGAATAGAAACCCTGACTAAGACAATGGGAGTGTTTTTGGATGGGCAGATATAAAACCTGGGCTGCAGCTTTTGTTTTGTTGCTCTTCTTGTTGTTTTAATGTGGATGAGTGTTTTGTCTGCATGGATGTCTGTGTACCATATGTGTACCATATGTGTATCTGTGCTCTCTGAGGCCAGAAGAGGGTATCAGATCTCCCAGGAACTAGACTTACAGGTGGTTGTGAGCCACCACGTGGGTAATGGGAACCCACTCTGGGTCCTGTGGGAGAGCCGCCAGTACTCTTACCTGCTGACTCATTTCTTGGATGCCCTCTCTGTGCTTTTCTGGTCCTGCTTCCTTAAGATGACAACAGAGCTTCTTGGCAAATCTGTTTGTTTTGTGTGTGTGTGTTTGTTTGTTTATTTATTTATTTATTTATTTATTGTGTATGCACAAGAATGTACCCACCCCACTCCAGCAAGGAAAGGTCAGAGGACAACTTGCAGGAGTCATTTCTCTCCTACCTTGTAGGCCCCAAGAGTTCAGATCATCAGAACTGGTAGCAGGCACCTTTTCCCTCCAAGCCATCTTGCTAACCCATATGAGAGTGATAGCCTTGTTCCGACCCAAAAGTCCAACTGGGAAGAATTCATGTTCCTTTTTCTGGAGCAACCGACCTTGTTCTGGGGTTTAGTAATAAGACAGTAACAGGTCAGCAGGAGAGAAGGCAAGATATAGCCTGGAACTTGTGGCAGTCCCCTCCCTCTGCTGCATCTCATGTGTTCTATCAATGTGTGCCCAGCGCCCAGCTAGGGAGAACTTTCTGGAAGTAAAGCAAAAACTCCAAGGAAGCAACCTTACTTCTGTCCCAAAGGCCAGTGACTGGGAGAGAGAGGGTAGAGTGGACAGCCTTCTCAGTGAACCCCCTTATCCATGCTTTTGGCTGTGTCCCTTGACTCCATCCCACTGGAATTTCCATCACACCATTCATTCCTAGGCTCTGCCCCTGCCCACCTCGATTTAATGATCTCAGATAGACATAAAACGGGGTGAGCTCAGAGTAAGTGACTGAGACATGAACATTGCCTCAGGTCCCCGCGGACCCCAGCTGGGTACCAAGCTGCCCTAGGCTCCACTTCTCGAGGATAAAGCGAACTCATTTACGAAGTTATTTCAAGTGAGCTAACAGGAAGCAGTGCCAGAAGACCAAGACATAAATCTTTCCTAGAACCCAGATTCCCTGCCAAACACCTTGGATAAAACTTTCTGCTTGCTCAAGACAGTTTTCCCACCCCCGTAAAAGGGAGGAGAAGAAAACGTACCGAAGAACTAAGGCCAGGGGGGTGAGGAGGGAAGGGGAGGCTTGTGCCTGCAAGTTCTGGGAATGACAAAGTTGTCAACACTTTAGTCTCATAGACATTCTCCCAATAAGAAAGAACTTTTTTTTTCTTGTGGTGCTAGGGATCAAACTTGGGTCTTTACATTTAACACACAATCACTGAACCCCATTTCTCAGAGGGTCCCCCTTCTTTCTTTCTATCAAGGTCTCCCTGGGTAGCCTAGACTGGCTTCAAACTCATGATCCTCCTGTTTCAGTATCTCAGGTTTTGGGATTACAAGTGTGTGCCACCATGCTCAATTTAATCAGGTGTGTGTGTGTGTGTGTGTGTGTGTGTGTGTGTGCATGTGTTGCTCAAGTGCATGTATACGTGTGCAAGTGTGTGCTCCTAGAAAGTGAAGCTAGGACCTCAGACATGGTAGGCTCTACCATCTCTTTTTGCCTCTCCCCCTCCACTTGGGACAAGGTCTAATTGCCCTGGTTGGCATTGAACTTGTGTTCCTTCTGCCTCAAGCGCTTGAGTAGCTAGGATTATAGCTTTCCATGAATTGGTCCAGCATTCTGGATTTTGAAGGTTTTGCAAGGTTTTGAGGCATCACTGGTCAGCTGGTTTAGCTGTTTCTTCTGTCTTAAGGATTTTTTTTTTTTGTCCTGGTGGGACAGCTTGTCACATGTCAACCTCTGGACTGATCATAGTCTTTTTGAAATTTTATTTCTTTTGGAGACAGGGTCTATGTAGCCCCTGAAACTCACTATGTAGATCACTTTGACCTTGAACTCAGAGATCCTCCTGCTTCTGCATCCTGAGTGCTGGAATTAAAGGCAAATGTCACTATACCTAGCTGTGATCATAGTCTTAATGCTTCCACACTGTAGTAAAAGTCAAGCAGGCTGTTCACAAACACTGAAATTCTTCTTAGATAGAAACTTCCCCTGAGGAGCACAGAGCAGCTCAGTGCAAGGCTGGCGAGTGCTGTAACACGAAGGCTTCAGAGGAGATCTACCGTTTTCTCCTTCAAAGTGTCCAGTCTGAAGTAGACAGCAACAAGCATGCAGGAAGTTGCCCACAGTCATATAGTTCCCATAATGTCCCAAGTGGTTTTGTGTTTCCAAGCTTGCCTATGCCCAATAGATATACTTAATTATACTTAAATTATATAACATATAATTTATAATATATAATAATATATATTATACACATATATATGGGCTTTAAGTATAATTGTGACCAGTACTGTAGCCCCTTCTTGCTTTTGCAGTCTTGCCTTACCTAGGTAAACATTCTGGAGTTGTGGGGTCCAGAAGCTAACAGGATCCCCGAGATTCCTGTTTTCACACTGAAGTCAGCACTGAGAAATGCACTAGCCCACACAAACCTCTTCTGCACACAGGGACTACCTGCTTTACCCTTTTCCATCCCCATGTTTGGGGAACACATGTTGGATACCCCGCACTGCTTAGAGTATTGATCCCAAAGAGAAAGACATACAGTAGACAAGGCTCTGCTGTCTGCAGACTGAGGAAGAAGCAGAGGCTGAAGCTGCTGGCTCAGAGGCATCACAAATGTAAAGGATTGTAGAACTGGATAGGACCTGGAAGAGAGGCCACAGCAGTGAGAGCTGAGAGCTTGCTATTGGGCCCCTTCCCAAGCATAATCCTCTATAATGAGATCTGGTGCCCTCTACTGGCCTGCAGGTGGACATGCAGACAGAACAATGATTTCTATATGCTCGGCCAAGGGAGTGGCACTATTAGGAGGTGTGGCCTTGTTGGAGTAGGCTTGGCCCTGTGGGTGTGGGCTTAAGACCCTTACACTAGCTGTCTGGAAGTTAGTATTCTGCTGGTAGCCTTCAGATAAAGATGGAGAACTCTCAGCTCCTCCTATACCGTGCCTGCCTGGATGCTGCCATGCTCCCATGGACTGAACCTTGGAACCTCTAAACCAGCCCCAATTAAATGTTTGTTTTTATGAGAGTTGCCTTGATCATGGTGTCTGTTCACAGCAGTAAAACCATAACTAAGACACATACTAAATAAATCTTAATACAGAAACAAAAACAAAAAACTGGCACGAGAAAAAAACCAATTTTGAAAAAACCAACCAACCAACCAACCAACCAACTTAAAAAAAAAGAAAAAAAGAAAAAGATAAAGAAAAAAGAAAGAAAAGAAAAAAAGAAAAAAAACCCAAATTCATAGATCCTCAGAATCTTATGTGTTCATGATATAGAAACCTATTATGAAAAAGGAGATTGCTGAAGAAAATGCAAAACAGATTTCTTAAAGGAGGGTTTAAAAGTATTAGACCTAAACTCTACTACCCACCCCATCCCACCCCAGTGTGTTTGTTGCAGGATATTGAATCAAGAGCACGTTCTCTACCACATAGCTACATCTGTAGGCTCATAGTTAACTGTATTGTAAGAGGAAAAAGTAGGATCAGTCTGATATGCGTCACATTGCAGTGTTTTAGATGGACTGAAGTAAAGCCAAGGCACTGGCTGCCAGGCTGATAACCTTAGTTCAGTGCCTGGACCCGATATGGTTGAAGGAGAGAACTGAATTCTAAAGACTGCCCTCTGACTGCCACACCCATACCGTGGCCTGAGAACACACAAATGCTAAGTAGATAAAGTAATATTAAAATCACAAAATAACCTAGATTAAAATTAAAGTGTTTCTAGAGTAGTGTTAACATTTTAGAATAGACTAAGGAAAAAAAATCACAAGATTATGAGCATATTAAAGATTAAATACTTAAAAGTACTTTAAAGTGTGTGTGTGTGTGTGTGTGTGTGTGTGTGGAGAGAGAGAGAGAGAGAGAGAGAGAGAGAGAGAGAGAGAGAGAGAGAGAGAGAAATTGAGATTGTATACTTGAGTGCAAGTGCCTAAGTGGATCAGAAGAGTTAGAACCACCCCTGGAACGAAAATTACAGATAGTTATGAGTTCCCTGGTGTTCGTGCGGAGAATCGAACTCAAGTCCTCTGCAAGCGCAGTATATGTTCTTAACTCTGGGCAATATAATTTTACGTGGGACTGTAATCTAAAATTGAAAAGGCAGGCATATGGAAAATATATTTTCAATAAAAAGGTTAATATCTTTATTGTATCTGGAAAAAAAACCCACACATGTATTTCCCACAACTTGATAAGGATAACATTGTGATCTTACAAGACAAACAATACTACAGATGGTTTTCAAATGACGAATCACATACAAAGAAATAATCTTGTTTGCATGGAAAAAATGTGAATCAAAACAAGCGAGCATGCAGTCTGTAATGAAAATTCCAGCTGATGGTGAAGTAAGGTCAGATGGACGGTGATGGGCGTGAGGACAGACTGACGGGATAGTTTTGGTCTCAGGAAGTAGTTTGCTATCTACTGACAGTCATAAAATGCTCCACTTGTTTGACTTGGCACTCAAACGTAACACTTTTAATCCTAAAAAATAATTCAAAGTATTGTGCAGCACTACTTATATTGTTGGAGAACTGGATACTGCTTGATCCTGAACAAAGATTTATTGCGTATTTTTCCCCAAAGACTGAGAACAACAGACAAAACACACTTGGTTATTCGCTATCAGACATGCACCAGGATGAACTCTGTTCCTATCAAATGAAGAGGGTGTTTCAAGACAGTAGCCACCGCGGCTGAAGAGAGTTTTCAATGACATCTTGCTGTTTTATTGCTTTTATAATAGAAATATTAAACTAGAATAACCTATATCCTGCATAAGCTAATGGAGCAAGGTGTAAAGACACAGCCACGTGAGGAGGAGCCAGTGGGTCTGGAAGGGAGGACAGTGAGATTAGAAGGTAGTTCCCTCCCATCCCTTGTGAGCATCAGGGCTTATATTCTTCTTGTCTATTGCTTCTTTGTGGTGTCCTAGAAACATGGTGTCTTAGTGGGTTGAGCCTCAGAGATAACTTTATGCCAAATTTGCACTGATTCTATAATCCAGTATAAGTAACCATTTTCTCTTTGACTGACTATTCATTTTAGCTTAGGAAGTTATTAAGTTCAAAGTAGGAGAACATCCCTATGCATAGTTATTCTGATCAGGAAGAACAGTAATGACCTTGGGTTGCCATTAAGAGAGTCTCGCTGGAGCTCATCTTCCTTATAGTATTATAGCTTTCTGCTTGTTTCTAACTTCCCCAGAAGTGGAAGGCTGAACGCTCGTCAGTGTGGGCTGTGCAGTTGTTGAGCTGGGCCCTGGGGCCTTCTGTGGGGGCAGCTAGACAATTATTCTCACCAAGCTCCAGGACACTTCATGTGCACTTCCTGTTATTTTACTAGAAGTGTGCTAAATTCTGTCTGAAGCAGAAGCTGGACATTAAAAATGGAGAATGGGCACATGCCTTAATCTAACTCAGCAGGCAGAGGCAGATGGATCTTTGTGAGTTTGGGGGCCAGCCTGCTCTAAATAGCAAGTTCCAGACCAGCTAGTGCTGTACAATGAGAGCCTGTCGTCTCAACAATAACACTCCTGCAGGGTGCGGCTATGGTTAGGGGCCAGGAGACGGCTCATTAGCAAAGGCACATGCCACCAAGCTTGATAGCCTGAGTTCCATGTCAGAACCAACACGGTGATAGGAGAGAACCAACTACTAAATGGTCCTCTGACCTCCACGTGTGTGTTGTGGCATGCATGTGGCCCCTCCCACACCAATGTAGAAAATGTAGCTGAAACTGTGAATGATGCTTCAGTCTCACTTATATTATAAACAGTTTGCAAAGCGACAGGAGAAATCAGAACAGTGTCTAGAGATAATGGGCCAGGCAATGCTATATGAAGAGGCCAGGGTATGGCTCAGCTGACCAGGGATGCCCACAAATAAGAAGGCAGAATCTGGATGAAAACATTGCCCCAGGAAGTGAGGGGCAGGAGGAGAGGGGGAGGCAGCCAGCAGACAGGCACAAGGGGGTGGAGCAATATATAATTCTCCCAGTGTGGATTTTAAAAGCTAGTATTCCTCTAAGCATATATATATAGCTAGGCTATCTTTCACGGGTTGTGGAGCAAAATGGCACAGGTCGTACCTATTCCCGATTATTCCCTGGAAGTGGCTGAGGGCCGGAGCGGTCAGGATTGAAGAGAACAGAACCTTCTGTAGCTTCCTTGAAAGACTGATAAGACACCCAGTGCTAGCTCTGTGAGGCCCACTGAGATTAGTATGCATGACTGACTGGTTAATGGTGCCAGACAGAAGAAGGTCCAGGCCCAGCCTCAGAGGCCCTAGGTCTGGACTTGTATTTCTGTTTCCAGCCCAACAGCCTGGGTTCTTTTTCTAATCTAGGTACCTGCATGAACCAAGAAGCCCGGGAACCAGATGCAGGTTTGATACAGCCTGTACTTTCCCCGTGTCTTGTAAGGGACTGCTCACTTCCCCACTCCCAACCCACTCCCATAATCCTCTAAGACTATGCTTTCCCTCATCACTTATATGTGCAGACTGCCAGTGGCTTTCGTGGTGACCAAGCTCCACTGAGGAGGATCAGCACTTTCTCTAAATACAATAACGCCCCTCGCTGTCAGACATCCTACCAGACCACTGGCCACTCTTTTGCCTTTCCAATTATTAATAGCTGCCTTAGATCCTGCACCTAACATCACAGCAGCATGGCTCGGGCAAGGTGATTACTCATGGCTCCCCAGCAAATCACAACCCTGCCACATGTAATCACCGACTTCTCTAGGCTAACAGTACTGAGCCGGCCAATATAAACCTCCTGGATTTGGTTTAGTCTCCGGTGCCAAGGACTACACAGCTGATGAAGCTCTGAAACCATCTGGCTATTTCTCGCTTCTCCGTTTATTCCTTTCTTCCAGTTAGCACTCAGAGAGATGACCCCGGCCATGCCATTGTAGAGATGTGAAAACTGCTTACAGTTTTGAACAGGGAGCTGCTCCAGCAAAAGTCTCTGCATTGTTGACTCACCAAACCGTGACAGCAGTTCAATACCGCTGTGACCTTGTTGCCTCCTAGGTGGTGAGACAAGGGGATGGGAGGAGAGGGACAAAGGGCAAGACAGAAGACTGTCTAGTGTTTGCAGGTGGAGCTTACCAAAGATTTGTGGCTATGGGGACCCGCTCAGGCCTTACCAGAGATCTACACTGCAATTAGTGTATATGTGGGGTGGATACAGGATACACCAAGGCTGAGCTGGGTAGGATGAAGAACTCCTTTCTCAAATCGGGAGACAAAAATACCTTATTATGTCTCTCATGCTTATCATATGTATTACTATTGGGGTTCAAACCAGGATAAATGCTACTGAATGAGGAGACAGCAAAAGAAGAAAATATTTTCTTCTTAGGAAAGTAAATACTCATGGATTTGCTATCGTGGGTACCATCTTGCATGAGGTACGGAGTACACAGGAATGGCACTTTCTAATCATAGGGAAGAAAGCAGGTGCAGTGGAAACAGTGGAGCAGAGATTCCCCCAGTGACAGCTCCACTGGCAAACTGACTCTGAGAATCTGACCCCACATCTTGTTAGGCAGTGCTCTTTCTACCCATCGCTCTGCCAGCACTTTCTGCTCTCTACCTACGTACTTCTGGATCCTATCCTCAGCATCTGGCTTTGTGTACCCAGGACAAGGGACTGGTAGGTTTTCCTAGGTTCTCTTGGTAATTCCCGGGACGAGCTGGTCTAGAACATTGCCTAAGGGGACCCGAATCAGGAGACTGCCATGTTGCTAAGTATGTCCCACCCCTTTATAGGTGACCTGGTCGAGCCTATCTACAGCTGGCCTAGAGGCCATTAGGGACCCAAAGTGTGACATCAGATACATGTTCTTCCCATTTAACTTTCTGGATGCTGCCCTACACTGGGTCTCTGCCATTACATTCCCCTTTCCGTGCTGGTTAGCACAAGGATGTATGATACATACCTAGTGTTGCCCGAGGAGCCGGCAACCTAGGGATTAACTTGGGCACAGTGATATCCAAGTGGACCATCACAGCAGGGTGGCAGTAACTCACCGGAGGTACCACTGGCAGCCTGGGGGTATGGCAGGGCTGTAGGTTTCTGGCACACGTGAATTGGCTTTGTGTGAATCTAGCCATTCACCCCATGTTTTCAAGCTCATGATTTAATTTCTAAGTAGCAAACATGGAACCTAAAAACATTTCTTGCTCCTAGAAATATATCCATGGAAGATCTAAAATTTTCCTTGAAACAAACTTTTAAAAAATTTTTTTGGGGACAGGTCTTGCTGTGTTGACTATGCTAGCCTCAGACTTGTGAAACTCTGCCTGACTGGGCTTACTAAATGCTGGGATTACAGGTATGCATCACCATGCCCTGCTACAGTGAGATTTTTATAAACAAACTTTTGACTCCCTGACATGTTACTTCTGGGCTTATTTTGGTTGTGCTTAATTTTTTGGTAGATTCGTGTAAAGCATACACGTGTGTGGGTGTACATGTATGTGTGAGTGTGCATGCCTGCCAGTACATGCATGTGCAGGTGTGCAGATGCTGTGGGGATGTGGAGGGCAGAGGCCGATGGTACCACTCACTACCTTGTTTCCTGGGACAGTGTGTCTCACTGAACCTGGAGCTTGCCCTATCGGATACACTGACTTGTCCTGAGAGCTCCCCGGATCTATGTCTCTGGCTCCCAGCTCTGGACAGTCCTGTTCTACTAGGTCTGGCCTTTCCATGAGTGCTGGGGATGTGAACTCAGACACTCATGCTCACACAGCCACTGGGCCGTCTCCCCAGGTCCCGCCTTGTTGTTTTCAAAGACTTCATTGCTCACTTTTTGTAAATATCTAGAATAAAGCCACATTTTTAAAGTCCATGAGATAACATGACAGAATAGATCTTTTCTAATCTGAAGATAGTAGCAAGCAGGAGAAGAAAATACTTATAAGTTCTAGATGTCACCTGGAATATTAAAAGACAAAATGTTCTCTCCAGAAGTTTTAAAGTATTCTTTCGTCTGAGAGCATGGGGGTGGGAATGGGGAAATGAATATGCAGAGAGGGCACTCTGTGAGTGAGGCCTGAAAATGGATAGCTTTTCTAGCCTGCCAGCTTAAATTCTAAAAATTGATGGCGTTCTACTGCCCCCTCGTGGCCAGGTTCATGACTAGGCATGGTCTACACAGCGTATAGACTAAACAGAAAGCCCTGTGAGCAAGTCGCCCAGGGAACATCACATGGTTACCTCTAAACAGGCTAGAAGGAATCTTGCACTCTCATTTAAAAGGATCTCATGCTAGGAATCAGCTTAGTTTCAAAGAGCCCTCAGGTCTCGGGTGAAGAGAGTCATGGCATTTATTTTTTATCTGTGACAGTTTCACCTTGACAGAGTCTCAACATAGAAAATTATCTTCAAACTCTGCTGAAACATTCTCACGTAAACTAGCCCACAAACAACGAAGGCCTCTCTTCTCTCTCTCTCTTCAATATTCGATCTTCTCAATCTCATCCATGTCTTCTGGGTCAAGCTGCTTAATATTGCTATCTGAAAGAATGAAAGAGAAAGGGACCAGGGTTATCCCAGGTGGTTCATTCTGGCCAGTGATAAGTTTCTGCAGAGACTGACACCTTTGAAAATACACGTTCTTAAGCAGAGTGCAGTGGTGCACGTCTTTAATCCCAGCACGGAGGAGGCAGAGGCAGGTGGATCTCTGTGAGTTTCTCAGAGGTGTGATCTCTGTGAGTTTCTCTGAGGTGTGATCTCTGTGAGTTTCTCAGAGGTGTGATCTCTGTGAGTTTCTCAGAGGTGTGATCTCTGTGAGTTTCTCAGAGGTGTGATCTCTGTGAGTTTCTCAGAGGTGTGATCTCTGGTCTACACAGAGCGCGTTCCAGGACAGCCTGGGCTACACAGAGAAACCCCATCTAAGAGAAAAAAAAGAAGAAGAAGAAGAAGAAGAAGAAGAAGAAGAAGAAGAAGAAGAGCTCCTGAGAATTTTGTATAGAAAGCCAAAGATAAGTAAGGGATTCTTGCCAAATAGCTGACCCACACACATGCAAACAGCATCAAGTGGACTGGGTCCAGCATGCACATACCTAAACACCTTGTGCAAAAGACGGGCTCAGTGAGAAAAGCTGCGGAGGACCAAGCCTGTTCACTGTACTTACTTCCCAAGAGCTTCGCACAGCAGCGGAGGACCAAGCCTGCTCACTGTTCTTATTCTGAAGAGCTTGGCACAGCAGCAGTGGCCCTCATGGGTGCTTCTCATCCCACCACCCAGGTGGCTTAAGATGGGGAGCCTAGGCAACTCTTTGAAGGGTCAGCGGAATATGCAGCAGTCAGCCTGAAACCTTTACAAATTCCGATCCAAATGTTCTGTGAGTTCCCTTCCTGGGGAGCATATCCACTGGTTCCAACAGAGTTCCATCCAAGAAGATGGTGCTGATGCCTCTTTGCCATGCTCCCCGCCTACATCTGTGCTCTCTTGGGCTTGGGGTAACTTTTTGTTCTGTTTTCTTTCAATGCAGAGTCTCACTATGTAGCTCTGCCTGTCTTTGAACTCACAGAGATCCTCCTGCCTCCGCCTCTTGAGTGCCCTTACTTAAAGCATGTGCCATTACACTTGGCTTTTGAAAGTATGCACAGGGGAGGAGGCAGAGTTTTTGGGTGGTGAAAATCTTAAGGTTCCCACGTGTGGATTCTGCCAGTTTGGGGCCCCAAACTAGCTGAGCCTGCTTCTTTAGGTGTGGGGCTGGAAAGGGGTTGCAGAGCTCACAAGTCAGGCCTGTCCTGTCTGAGAGGGTGAACAAAAGAGGAAGTTGGGACACAATAAATCCTACTTTGTGGTACCACTCACTCTATAGCGTAAAATTCTACAGACAGCAGAATGAGCTTCTGTGAATTCTACTTGACACGGACCTTCTACGTAACAAGCATAAAGGAATTACATAATCGCTTGGCCTATGTTATGACTTGGATCCTATGAATTAGAAGCTTTCCCTCATGGCTTCTGCGTCACACAACCCCTCAGTGTCCACACAGACCCTGAGCTCCTCCTACTGGGAATGGGAACACCTGCTACTTACTGAAGTGGTCTTGTATTTTCATAAGCAGGGGCAGCTTATCCACTTCAATCATGTTGAAGGCGAGACCTTTTTTCCCAAAGCGTCCCGTCCGCCCTATACGGTGGAGGTAGGTCTCATAGTCTGGCTCTTCTGATTGGTTTACAGGGAGGTCAAAGTTCACGACGATGGTGACCTGCTTCACATCAATCCCTAGGGGGGAAAGACACCGTAATGTCTTACAATGTCTCCTTCAGGACAAATCCACCAAGAACTGTATTTGCCAAAGGAATTCTTGCTTGTAGAAAAAAACTGGAAATCAAAACTGGTTTTATGTCATAAAATATGTCAGTTTGCTTACACACCGTGATGTCTGTGATGCTGCTAAGACTGTTAATAAAGGCTAATTCTGCAGAAGTCTAAATAGGTACAAAGCATGTATATGTTTAAGTGAGTGGGGACGGAGGACAGAAAAGGGGGCCCTCACCAAGCCTACAGGGCCAAGCTCTTCCCTACGTCAGTGGGGCTCAGCCATAGGTCCAGGGTCTTCTTACCCATTTCAGGGTGTAGCTCCACTCCCTCCCATGGCTATGTTTTCTCATCAGGTCTTTTATTTTTTAAATCTCTTGCATCAACCGTTACAACTTCTGGAATGTCTTTGCCTCTATCTCTTCCCCCACTCCTCTAAATGTCTCACGGGATGGTCACCACAGCTCAGAGCCTAGGTTCCTCAAGGCCTCAGACCACCTCTGGGCTCACTTCTTCATGTTCGTTACCAGGGCTCGTCACTTTCCTACCAACTGAACTTCTCCCCTGGCTAGTGATGTGGCCCAGTGGTCAAGTGCCCACCTAGCAAGCACAAGGCCCTGGGTTTGACCCCCAGCATAAATCAAAACCAAACCAACCAAACCCCCAACAAAACAACAGCAGCAGCAGCAGCAGCAACAACAACAACAACACCCTGAACTGTTTTCCTCCCTTCAATACCTTTCCACCTGGTGCCGCCTAGGAGACCTCTTTGCTCTCTGGGCTGTCCGTCCCCACACTGATGGCTGCCCACAGAATGATCTTGCCCTCTTTATGCTGAGCCTTAGCCCCATCCCTTTCACTCTAGGGCCTGAGGTTGTTCTGTCCAGAAAGGAAACCATAAAACTTTATATAGCCATTCACATTTAAATTAGTCAAGTAAAAAAAATTCAGTTCCTCAGCCATTCTATGGCTGTTTCAAATGGTCAAGAGCTGATACGGTTAACAGCCACCATCTGGACTGCACAGAGTCCCTTTGGATAGCTCAGGCAAGAAGTTCAGCCAAGGGTCATGGGCTTCACCCTTTTTCAGGCAGGCTATGCTTCCAAAAGTCAAAGGCTGAACCTACTGTGAATACAGCAGCCCTTCGTTCTGCTTGTTAAACTCCCAGTGACCTAGAGAACATGGTTTGAGTATAGGGTCCAAGCAAGGATGTAGGAAGGATGAAGAGACAGCCAGTCCCCTCTCTCCATCCACACACTCCCCATCTCACAGCTGTAGATTTAAAACTTGAATCTTCGAGATACACCTGTGATACTAATAATGTTGATGTTATTCATGAACTGCAAATTAAAACCACGTGGAGATACTATACATGTCCATCTGAATGGATGAAATAAGGAACCGACACGCTTAGTGAGTGACAGGGACATGGGACAACAGCTATGGGAGAGCACAGGGGCTGAGACATAGTCAAGGGCTGTGCAGTTTCTTAGAAGGCTGTCCCAGTGCTGGGTATTTACCCAAGAGAAAAGAAAGCATGCGGACACGGGGCCCGCACGTGTGTTTCTTGTATGCATGCATTCAGAGTTAGCCACGAGTGGCAAGCAACTCCAACAGTCACCTGGTAAATGACTGAACTATCAATGGGATGCTATTTTCAATAAAAAGGAACAAACTACTGTTCTGCATAGCACACAAAGCTGGAGGAATTCAGCAGCATCATATCAGGTGAAGAAGTCAGATACAAAGGCTATATACACTGTCTGCTTCAATTTAGGTGCAGCCTGGAAGAGACAAAAGCACACCCTGAAATCTCGTCTGCAGTTGCCAGGGGCTATGCCCTGGGAGGAGGCTGACTGCAGAGAAAGGTAAGACAAGGGTGGAGAGGTGGCAGGGTTCTGATTACAGCGGTGGTCGCATGGCTGTGCATGTCAGTCAACTCTAAGGTGCTTCGCGCATACAGTTCACAGCAACGCCCAGCTTTGACATACCTCGAGCACAGACATTGGTCGTTATGAGAACCTTCTCTTTGCCATCTCGGAATCTCTGAATGATGGAAGCTCGCTGCTCCACTGTGAGTTCCCCACTTAGCAGGGACACCTGGTGGCCATCCTGCATCATCTCCACAGTCAGCCACTTGGCATTTCGACGTGTCTATGAGAGAGAATAGCGATGGTCAAACCCCAACTGGCTATTCCTGTTATGCTTGTGGGTGCAAGGTGAAAGCCATAGAAGAATCTTGCTTCCTTCCTCCCTCAGCCTTCTAAGAAGCCTTGGCCTTCTCTTCCACAAGCTGATGACAAAACCAAGCCAACAAACAGTGCAAGAGTTCTTTGCAGGAGCCATCTGACTGATATCTCTATCTACACAATTAAACAGCTACCCAACTTCCTGCTCCTCCTCCTCTTCCACCTCCTCCTCCTCATTTTTGTTAAAATGACCAAAAAGAAAACAATTCTATAGCTAAGGATCTTGCCCAGTTTACATGGCTATCCTGGAGCAGAGCTGACCTTGTTTTTATTCTACAAAGGATTTTGGTTCTGTGAGCATGCCAGCAGATGCCAGTCTAGTGCAGGGACATGTCTCAAGATCCTGCTCATAAGGCTCACTTAGAATGTTCAGGTGTTAGGGACAAAAAATAAAACATAACATGAAACATGTCAACAAAAAGCAAAGCACAACACCTCCCATACCCACATAAAATAACACAGTAGGATGTCAGTGTTAAGCAACATCCAGTAAACCTTCTGATAGGAGCAGAGGAAGCTTATTCAACATCAACTTAGGGTCCTATTCCACCTTCTCAGTCCTAAGTTTTACCCCTAAACTGGATTTCTATTCAGAGTTGTCTAAGGATTAAACTGAACACAGTGCCTGGCTGGAAGGCATTTATTAATAGGATAGACTCCCACTTGTATGGACCTCTGTCTGTGGCAAGGACACAGGCAGCAGGCTTACCTGGCAGAAGATAATGGCTTGGCCAATGGTGATGCCACCGTAGATGTTACAGAGGGCTTGGTATTTGCCTTTCCTGTTCTCACACAACACGTAATACTGCCGGATGTTGTTCAGGGTCAGTTCCTCTTTTCGCAACTTGATAACATTGGGGTCAGGAATGATTCGTTCAGCAAACTGCCACACAGAGTCCTCAAAGGTTGCCGAAAAGAGGAGCATCTGGCATTCAGAGGGTAAAGCTCTGAAAGAGAAAGGAAGATGGCTGTCACCCAGCTACCAGACAGTCGCTCTCCAGGCACTGCCACCAGCTGCTCTGTGGACACGCAGGGCTGTATGCTGTGATCAGCTCCACATTCATGCAAAACGTCAAACATCCTGCCAACTGCCCTGGATGTCAATCTCAGAGCAAAGCGTAGGTAAACGTTCTGGAAGGTCAGCAGCCATTCATGTTAATCTCCTTCTACTGTAGGATTCGGCGACCTCACACTGGATATACATCTACACAGAATGAAAAGAACCACTGATTTGTTTTAGCCAAAAGAAAGGAAAATGGGTTTGGGGGTGTTGAACAACCAACATAAATACTCTACTCATCATACAGTATTGTCATGAGAAGAACGTACAAGGGACCTATTCAGAAGCCCCCCCTTGACTTTCAAGCCTTTCACTCTATGCCGGACCTCACTAACTTACTGGTTAGAAGATGGCAAAAGGGGAGTCACCCTTGACTGGCCATAAGGAAGTTGGATCCCTTATATCTCGCAGCTAAGCACACACTACCAGGAGACTAGTGCAGAAGTTCCAGAGTTGGAGCTCTGAGCCTTAATGGTAGGGTGGAGATAAATCACGTGGCCGAAGGGAAAATGTGCCTACTTCCTGGCAGCCTCTCCTCACCCAAGGCGGTCAGCAGCCAAGCTCTACTCCCTGGAAGGGAATCAGACATCACACGGTACTACTGTCCCTTATAACAACCACCCTAGAGTAAAGCTTCCAAGTTAGGCATACACTGAGCGGATTACTGGATTTTAGTCCCTCAGATTATGAAAGAATAGGCAAGTACTGCCAGACAGAGAGAAGAAAGTGCCACCTTTTATGAAATACAGATATAGCAAACAAACAAAACAGGAGAGCTGGCCAATTCAGAGATGATGTTGAAAATGGGGTTGGGGGGGGTGGGTAGGTAGGCCAAATCAAAACAGCAACAACACTATCCTGCAAAAATACTGAAATTAGTACCCTAAGAAGAAGGTGGGTGTTGTATCTGTAACACAAAGAAAGGAAATACTGGAAAAGAAACAACCAGAAAACACTGCCAGTACAGTAAAAAGAAAGAAAAAGAAAGGCTAAAGAAAAAGAAGGCTAAAGGCCTCCATTTAGCTCCAGACAGAAGGAGATGCACAACAGAGCACAGATAAACACAGGCCCTGGATGAAGTGTTTAGGACCATGCACTCTGGACAGGGATGTAAGAGGCCAATGTAGAGACAGACTTCTAAGTTGAGGGAGAGAGAGAGACGATGCTTCCGGGTTTCTACATTTGGCTTCCTCAAGAGCCCAGTGCTGAGGTAAAAGCGTAGTCTCTCAAGTACCTCAGCACAGCACCCAAATGAGCATGCGCCACTGTGCTGTCCCTGGGGTCAGCCTCCATGACACGGAGTGGCTGTAACTCAGGTTAACAATAGAGTTCCTTGAACTGTGGGCAGTGTGGCTGTGTGTGACTGAATGTGGGGGTTGTGACACAGTCTGCAATTCAGTAAAAGGTGTGAGTGGCTAATGACCAACAATTAATCCAAAATCAAACATGTAAGGAACCTAAGGTGTTTCCAGCGGAACCTGCCTGTGTTGAGTAGTGTGACTTCATTGTAGTCCTGTTTCCGAGCACGTGGAACGTGCACTTTGTGCTGTGTGTACCGTGCCACTGAAGCCATACAAAACGCCTACACATGCTACTTGAGAGGCTCGGCTAGAACCGGTCACCACTGTAGGCTTATGAGCTCCCTTACAGAGCTTTCTGCTCTTAAAGGAACACCGCTTAGCATGTTCTTATCAAATTAGTATCTTGTAACTGTTGTGCTCTTTCATTTAAAAACTGCTGAGTTGTTGATTTGAGTTTCATAAAAAAAATCATTCTAGCAATTTCCAAAATGGTATGAGACATATTCCTGCTATCTGTATTACACAATTATGCAAAGTGGTACTCCTAGCACTAGCAATTAAAAAAAGAATCAATCAATTCCAGAAAGTATTGAATATACTGTTGCAGGCAAGATTTAATTCTTGCTATAAAGGTAGGAGGCATGTCCATCTCATCATTATGCAAATTATCTCAATGCATACTAACAAACTGTCTTAAAATAAATCTGTTTATGATTCATTCTCAGTAAATACTTGATATGCATACTTATGGCATATACCTAAATATCTGGGGGTCATGTAAAAATTTCTTGAGTGAAAACCAGTCCCTGATGTGTTTAGATAAAGAGAGGGGGAATATGTTTGGTGGATATGTGGTGAGGGGTGGAGAAGGGGGTGGCCTCTGTGGGCCCATGCTGGGGTATCCCTTACCCCTGAGGAACCAGCCACATGATGGTATAGTATAGAATAGAGTTTATTCAAGGCATGGTGAGGGGAGTCAAGAGGGTAGTAGAGGCAGAGAAAGGGAGAGACAGAGACAGAGAGACAGAAAGAGAAGAGAGGGAGAGGGAGAGAGAGAGGGGGGGAGGAAGAGAGAGAGAAGTAGAGGACTAGAGGAGCAGAAGCCGGCCATGAGCACGTGGAGAGAGAGAGGGGGACAAGGGACAAGAAGGATGGAGCAGGAGCAGGAAGGCAAGAGCAAGAGAGTGGAGAGGGCTTTTACTTCATCCTATTACATTTTAGTTTTCCCTGTTTGGTTGCTATCACTTGGAAGCCGGTTCTTTTCTGATGAGACAGAAAGGGAGTAGACTGGGAGGGGCAGGGGAGCTGGGAAGGCTAGAGGGACGGAAAACTGCCCTCAGGATAGATTGTATGAGAAAAGAATCTATTTTGAATAAAAGGAAAAAAAGAGACCTGTTTTATAAATCTAAATAAAATGTCCTTTGAATGCAGAAGTGCTGTTAACACATGACACAGGTCTTTCAGTGAAAGCTGACTGTTTCAAATCTATACTAATCAATTTAGTTTAGACCATGCTTCAGACAGACATGTGTATCTCATGCGTGTTCCAGCAACAAACACATGCTCCTGGCAAGCGTGTTGGTTCATGCCTGGAATCTTAAGCCTTTAGGAGGCCGAGGTCTGAATGGGAAAAGGCAATAATCAACTCTAGAGGAAAAGTGTGTAATAAACACAAAACAATCACACTACACTGCTTGGCCCAGAAGCGAACAGTGTTTGTGTGTGTGTGTGAGGGTGGGGGGGGGGTGGGGGGGTGCTTGCACACACGTGCGCGTATACTCAGGATGATAGGACCAGTATCTGTACAATCGAACTCTTATGATTTAAGCACTGAGAGGAGACAGAGGGAGTGGGTAAAGGAACTCAGGCCTACTTTCTACACTGGGAAGGCAGGGTACAGCAATGTGTGCATATTTTCTAAGACATGAAGGTCAGCATCAGAAAAAGAGAGGCATGCTCTTGGGAATGGGCAGGCAGGGGGTTACTGTTCTTCATTATAAGCCTTTCATTACTACTGAATTTCATGTGGAGTAAATACTACTTTATTTATTTATTTTTTTAAAAAAAAGAAAGAAAGAAAAAGAAAAAAAAAAAGCAATGCAGACTGCTAACTTCCCTCCCCAACCCCCATTCAGTGAGTATGAGGAGGGGCCCAAAAATGTTATCTGAAGACCTTTGGGCGGTTTGAATAGAGAAACCTGGGGAACTGCTAAGATTTACTCACAGATTAGAAGCAGAGACAGGCCCAGACCTGCGCAATAACACCGTGTTTCCAGTCTACCCCATTAGCCATCACTGTCCCAAGGCAGCTGTGATGGTTTACATATGCTCGGCCCAGAGAGTGGCACTATTAGAAGGTGTGGCCCTGTTGGAGTCACTGTGAGTGTGGGCTCTAAGACCCTCATCCTAGCTGCCTGGAAGTCAGTGTTCTGCTAGCAGCCTTCAACTCCTCCTGCACCATGCCTGCCTGGATGCTGCCATGCTCTTGACTTGGAGATAATGGACTGAATCTCTGAACCTGTAAGCCAGCCCCAGTTAAATGTTGTCCTTATATGAGTTGTCTTAATTGTGGTTCTGTCCACAGCAGTAAAACCCTGACTAAGACAGCAGCCTTCAGTGGGTATCTTCTAGGATCCGCCTGGGCTATAAACCATGATTGGCAAAGCCTGATGCGACCAAGAACACACATTTCCCCTGGAAGCCTGCACTGCAAATGTAAAGCCAAGAGGCAGGAATCACAGTAGTCTGAAGGACCCCTGAGCTGGTGAAAGGAATGACTGCACACAGTCAATCTGGAGGTGAGCATGGCAGGAAGTCAAGCAGGGAATGCAATTGGGACGAGCGGACCAAACCTTTGGATACGGATGCTCTGATCGGAGAATCCTTGGGTGTCAATCATCACATCTGCTTCATCCAGGACAAACACACGGATCTTTGTCAAATCAATCAGTTTTCGCTTGAAACACCAATCTAGGACAGTCCCAGGAGTACCAATAATAATCTGTTTGGTGACTTCGGTGCCCCTTGGAACTGTGGAGAAAAGGGTTTTAAGTCTCCTGTAGATATAAACAGACCTACTCACTCTAATGGGACACAAGCCAGGGTGACATGACATATTTCTTGGTGACAAGAACATAGTACAGTATCATTTTTTTTTTTTTTTTGGTTTTTTAGAGACAGGGTTTCTCTGTGTAGCCTTGGCTGTCCTGGAACTCACTCTGTAGACCAGGCTTGCCTTGAACTCAGAAATCTGCCTGCCTCTGCCTCCCAAGTGCTGGGATTAAAGGTGTGTGCCACCACTGCCCGGCCAGTATCATTTTTCAAAGTGCAAACCCTGAGGGTCATGGGTGTATTTAGAGTCTACAGAATTTTAGTATAGATCCCAGAGTTCTAGGTTTATGGTAATAATAGCCTTATATATATATTTGATTGTACTCTCTGTGCTCTTTAAAAAACTATGCTTGGAGAAACTGATATTATTGGCATCCTATGGCCCAGATACTTACATAAGTTTAAGACCAGACTGGGCAACACAGTGAGACACTGTCTAAAACAAACAAACAAACAAACCAAACAAACAAAATCACATCCGGCATTTCTATTGGCCAGTGGAAACAACGGCATAGTGGTGAAACTGGTTAGGGGTGGGAGCACAGGCAGGGAATGCTGGCTACTTTGGAGACTGGCAGGAGGGGTGAAGTTCATGGCCAGCGTGCTCTACTGCATGAGCCGAGAGACTGGGCTCAGTTTGAGCGGGATAAGTGAAGATTGGGAACACTCACCTACCTGGCACAAGGACCTAGTGTTTGTCTCCCATTCCTCCCCACCCCTCACCGGAGCATAAAACCTTCCAAACTGCACAGCTCTTCTAAATGGGAAACAACAAAAATGCTCAGTAATAGGCCAGCTGTGAAAACCATGGGATGCTGAGAAGCTGCTCAGAGGGTGGTGTGACATGCTTCCAGTTGTGAGCTCTCCATGAAACACATGTGCAGAGAAGCATCTGCAAGAGTTCAAAGAAGAGCAAAGACTGGCCTGGCCTTCTCTGGAAGGCAAACTTCCCTTCTTCTATCCTCCCAGCCTTTAAAATTTCATTTTTCCATGATAAGCATGTAATACTCTAATGGGAAAAAAAAAACCAAATAAAACTTGTTTGGCACAAAACTGCCAAGTCTCAAATAGCAGACTATAAAAAAAGACATCTTCTTACAAAGTGTGGAAATAATGTACTGTCTGCTGTGTCCTCATTATATTCCGGGCTGCGCCAGTGTTTAAGCCTGGGCCACTTCATTTACTAATATTTCCCCCCTTTTAGAGATGAGAAAGCAAGAGAAGTTGCAACCGCTTTGCTAGGTGTGAAGCCAGGATTTAACAGACAGCCAAGACGGGCAGACTGGAACATACTTCGGTTTCCTCGAATGGCATACATCACTTCAACATCCACGCAGAACTTGCCCATCCTTTCAACCACACGACCGGTCTGCAGAGCCAGTTCATAGGTAGGAGCCAGGCAGAGGCACTGCGAGATGGAAGAGGGGAGGAGGAGGAGGAAGGTTCATACAAGCCACTGTTCAAACCTGAAATCAATTAAATGCTGTACAGGAGGAGGCATACAAACAACACTGATGATTTCAGCAGAGCAAAACATTTTAATTTGAATATAATTTGGCAGACAGAGAGATGGGAGGTGCTGAAGGACTAAGAAACAGTTACTTTATTTAGGCTCCACAGAAGCACATATTGCTGCTCTCTGTCCTTTGATGGGATATGAGGAGGGCAAGATAAATCACGGCTGGTACAGTACACTACCCATCACACCTTGCTTGCTGTTAAGCGTCTGCCAGCTTCCAGCATGCTCTGCTTAAACCACATTATGAATTTAGGATCCTGCTAGAATGACATCCTGTCCCCCCCCCCAACCCGGCCATCTCCCATCGAAGTGATGATGCTGATGGAAGAAACTCGTGATATTTAATGCATCATGTGCAGGATCTGTGGTAGAAGAGGCCACTACAAAAGCGCTAAAAATAGTTTCCACACATTTTCAGCACACATGGGCTCCAGCACGGCTCTCTCGAATAGTTTTGATCGACAGCACACTTTAAATATACATTTCAGTAGCCTTATCTGGAAAGTACACTTTTTGTGCTTGGTCTCTGCCATATGCATCTACAGTTTATGGGAGTCACCGGAAGCTTCTTGAGGAAGCCTTTTTTTTTCTTTTTCTTTTCTTTTTTTTTTTTTTTTTTGGCACATGTGGGAAATCAGCCTGTGAAAGAACTTGATGAGTGCCCTTTGTAGGGAACAGGGAACGAGTACCGGATTGTTTTTATGTAAAGAAATGAGGCCAGGAGAACGCTGAGCTGGGTGCCTTGACCAGCTACTCTGTGTGACTGCAGGAAGATACTCTTCTCCCCAAGAGGCTTTGAGAAAGGAGTGGGGTGCACTGGATGCCCTTCTTGCCCTACAACTAAGCAGCCATCCTCACTATACGCTTATTTATCCCAAACACAGCGCTGAAAATCTATGTGGCTTCTCTGAATCCATATACTGACCTTAGGAGCAAGAGCATTCACTCACTCACGCCTTTGGAGTGCTGTCTTTACAGAGAGGAAACTGACTCAGAGGTTTACTAACTTGCCCCTGACACTCAGCCAGGTGGGCAGTGGTGGCAAGGCTGGGATTGGAGGCAGCTAGACCCTGGCCAGTGCTGGGCACCACTATCCCATATCCTACCCAGAGCTCTAGGAGTTTATGAAGGAAGGCCGAGTCTACATTTCACTGCAGTAATCATATATCTGCAGAAGGACCAGGCATTGCTTAAACATGACTGCCATTGCAGTTACAATAATTTCCACCGCAGCCCTTCCTTACCTGTGGAAACAGTTCCAAGGCATTCACTCGGCTTAGCATTGCTAAGACAAAGGCAGCAGTTTTTCCTGTGCCGGACTGGCTCTGTGCTATGAGGTTCTGGGGACTGTGAAAAAAGAAGACAACCGGGCATAAACAGAATACAAGCTCCTGGGCATAAACAGAAGAAACCAAAACCAAGCGACTTGAAAGACCACTACCCTGTAAACTCACGGGTGTGCTAGCATCATGGGGAGGGCCATCTCTTGGATTTTGGATGGTCGGTTAAATCCCATTGCATAAATCCCTTTTAGTAATTCTTCTTTTCTATAAAACAGACAGACAGACCGACAGACCCGACAGACAGACAGATAAACAGAATTAATTCTCAAATTCGTCACAAACCCTCTGCTGGATGGTAGCCTCATTAATATGCATACAGAAATGCATACTTGAAAGGTGCACCTCTGAGGTGCCATTTGCAATTGAGCGTTGTTAGTTGTCTCAGCCACAGTGTTTGACACTTAGGGATTTATTTTAGCTCATGGTTTACGGAGGGGCAAAGTCCATTATGGAGGGGAGAGCGTGTTGGTGAGCATGTAAAGTTGCTGGTCTCATTGTGCCTGTGGTCAGAAAACAGAGATTGACTCTGCTCCGTTCAGCTGGCTTTCTCCTTTCCTGTGTTTTACTCAGACGAAGCCCCCAGCCCATGACAGTGCCAGCCCCATGCAGGACGTTCTTTCCTTCTCGCCTAAACCTCACTGCAAACACCTCAGACACATACCTGGGTGTGACCTGGGTCATTTCAAATCCAGTCAAGGCAATAAAGATTAACGTCCTATAAGCACTGGAAGTCATACTTAGAAATACATTATTTATACATCAACCCTACTCCCAACTATATACAGTCATGCCTCTAAGTTGGACTACTAAAATAATAAACTAGGCTAGAAGCCTGGGTCAAGGGAAGGAGTAAGGGGTGAAAGCCAAACGTTCTGTTAGATGGTTGGCGGGGGTTGGGGGGGGGGAGAGGATTCTTCTGATGAAAGGAACATATCCATTTACAGCAAGTGTTATTTTCCCACAAAACTGGGACACCAAGTGGCAGTTGTGGTTTAATTCCTTTTTATGAATGACAGAAATTTTCAGAAAAGAAAAGGATGATTGAGGCGACTCTTATGGTTTCTTTTTGACTCCATACCCTATAATCCCATATTGCTGATGCAGGAACTTTAAAATGCATTTTTCCTGTACTCCTCTGCAAAATGTCCGAATGCGCACAGCCCAAATGGGCTAGAACATTTACACCTTTCATGAGTCACTCATACATTTGGGTGTTCTTTTCTCATATTTTTCTTCTTCTTCCAATCAGGGTTTCTCTGTGTAGCCAGTCTGGCTGTCCTGAAACTGTCTCTGTAGACCAGGCTGGCCTTGAGCCCACAGAGATCACCTACTTTTGCCTTCCAAGTGTTGCAACCGAAGGAAAGCACCGCCATATGCCTGGCTACATTGGGTGTTCCTAATTTGCTATGTTATTTGTTGGATGACTGGCAACCCCGTCTTAATCACAGGCCTCTCTCTCACTTAGAAAGTGTCTGGGCACTGGGATGTTGGATCTTTTCCTTTATATAAGTTCCTATGCTACTATATCATTCTCTTGGAAACCAAATAGTGGGCGTTCCCGATTGAGAAGCTCGCAACAAAGGCCAAACAAGAATCAGAAATCCAATCCTCCATAATCAATGAAGACATCTTCCAGATTTATAAGCCATTTCTCTACTACAAAGCAAAAGTGTGTGCTAAGTAAGTATAAGTAACACTGAGTTACAGCCAAGCCCTGGGATGAGTGCCGCAGCGGCTGTCCACACTCACTCACAGGCTCATCATTCAAGCCAGTGGGCCTGAGGTATGGGCAAAAGGCTTGTCTAAAGTTGCCGTTTGGATAGTTGGCCAAGCTGCTACCTAGCCAGGTCCATTCTGCCTTCATACACGGCAGGCAACATAAGCCTGGTTTGGCCTCACATATCTGTGGCCTTTTGTTGTTGTTGTTAGAATATATTTTCTTCATGGCAATTTTAACCCTAGGGGATGAAAACTCATTTGAGAAAGTTACTCATTTTAATACCATTTGAAATAAAGTATGGTTAGAAAAGCAAAAGCTTATAACTTTTTAAGAAGTGCTAAGGGGATCATGCTCAGGCCATCAACGCCTGTGTCTGGATTCTGTCCTCGATTGGGTATCCCCAACTTCTGCAAGATTAAAATATTTTCTATCAAAAAGTGCTCAGGATACCTAGCCAACTTAGGTATCCGAGTATTCCCTGAGATATGTTTTAATTGCAATGTAAAACTATAGGATCTACTTTAATACGGCGTGCTAGGAAACGAAGGGGGGATGCTGATGGGTTTGGGTAACTAGCATGGTAGGCTGTTAATGTTTACTTGCATAAGCATCCACATACACTAAGAGCTAAGATACTCACAGCCGTAGCTCTTCAAAGGTTTTCACCGAGTAGAGTGGAGAGCTGGGATCCTTCTGTAAGACTTCCACTCGGTGGCTGGATTCTATTAAGGACTGACGGATTAGCTTGTTTAAGAGTGAATTGGCTGCCAAATCCACTAAAAAAAAAAAAAGGCAAAATCACAAGAGGACATCAAACCTCCCGGATGACAGCTAATTAACTGTTATCTCCTACTGAGCAACAGTACATATCAACCAACAGCAGCTTGTTCTCATCTTCCTGACAAAAGGAAGTCCGAGAAGGAATGCCACAGCACCGAGGATTCCCTCCTTTTACCAAGACCCAGTTTCTTATGCTCTGTTGTGCAAACCCTTGACCACGTGCAGACCGACATCTAATTGCAATATCTTCCTAGCCAAACCGAAAATTCTTAATCTACACCTTGCAGTTTTCATTTCAACGTAGTCTAAAGGAATGCACCCCCCTCCTAATTCAGTACTCCCCCCCCATAGTATTCATTCAAAAAGAAAACAAAGATAGTGCTTTCCCAAGGAAATTAATCCTTTTAGCACAGTCAAAGCGATGGTAAACCAAGCAGCAGAGCTAATAGGTACATTCAGTCGAGCTTGTCTCCTACCTACATCGTCTTCATCATCATCATCATCTTCCGTGTTAAGAGAGCCGTCTATGAGGGTAAAAGGGAAAATAAGAAGCATAAAGAAAAATGTTGAGTGGAAACATACAATGCATTCTCAGAACGTCTCACAGACGCTACAGTGTATGCAAACAGAGCCATCTCCTGCAAGAGTAAAGCGATGTGCCTGAGGAGGTGGAGGATTTTCAGTGGAGAGGAAGGAAGCCAAAGCTATTTCATGGCAGATACATGGGGAAAGCAAAGGTGTTAATTAAGCCAGTCTTGCTTTAGCCTAACAACACTCACCTATGTTTGGGACTGTGGTACTCCTAATACCACGAAGGTTCTTCCTGGGATGGACGAGATTTGAAAACTATTGAAAGGCACAAAATTCAACCAAGGTTAGGAAGCAGGACATCAAGCAAGAAGCATGGCGCTATCCTACAGCAAGGGGAGGGAAGACCACCTCAAACTGCTTCCTTTGCAATGTTAAGGGTTAATGATTTCATTATAAGAATCTGTGTAATTGTATGAATTCTCATATAATAGAATGGGGGCTTCCATAGTCTCTCTTTATAAGGGCTCTTAGTTTGAATATGGGCAGCATCTGGGTGATGGGTGGTTTACAACTACAAGGGGAAGGTGGCTATGAAGATGAGAAGCCTGCTAAATGGTCAAAACCAGGATAGGAGAAAACTCAGTACAGATAGGACTAGCAGCTGCGCACTCTCTCTGTATTTCCTGAGGGGGTCTCTGCCCTTTCAAATCAAAGGTCGGTCCTTTCTGGGAGTCTCCTTTTCTGTGGCCTTTCCAGCCCAGCCCCCCATCACTTGACACCCCCCATCACTTGACACCCCGCTCTAAACGCCGGCCGGGCGCTCCCCTTCCCAGGGGACTTCCCTCGGGAGTCCCTGTTCTAGCCCCCGCCCCTGGGCCCTCCCCTGCTCAGCGGCAGTTACGTGGCTGTTCAGCCGCTCGCTCTCCGCCGCCCCGGCGTCGCCTCCCCAAAGTAACGACGCCATAGCTGCGGTCTCCGCTCTCGCCCCTGGCACGTGCTGCCACCCCCGCGCGGGGCAGCGCCGGCTCGGCTCAGTGGCCAATGGTCAGGCTCCGGGACCGGCGTCCGCCTCGCGACCACCCGTGGCGCGGCGCAGTGCGCAGGCGCGGGCCCGGCGCGGGGCGGGCGGAGGGAGAGAGGTGCGGGGCGCAGCTGTGCGGGACACCCGCGAGCTTTCCGTTTGACCAGCCGGCCATCCGCACAGCAGAGAGAAAGTGGGCACGGAGGCGGTACACACACCGCGCTGCAGGCTCTCGTGCGGGTATCTCTCCCGACAGCCCCGCTTGGGCATCACCAGGTGTGAGGTTGCACAGTGGAGGGAGAGATGGGCTTGACCAGAGGTTCAGAAGGAAAACAGAACTCAAGTGCGGACATGTGTCCAGGATACCTGTGATGTGCCCACATACACGCATATTTTAATTTTTATTCTAAGGAGGGGTCTCCTTTTAAAGCAATCTGGACCACCACTATCTATATCTATGACATGTATTGCACAGCTCTGGGGTAGCTCTTTGGTCCAACCTTATGCTAAGTTTGGACCAAAGAACCAGGATTTTCAGTTTTCTGACTGGAATTTTAAGACTTGGGGCAACATTTCTATAATTGTCAAAAGCAGAAACTCAAAACTGGAGCCATGATCTCTCCGTGGTGCTGAAGCAGAATTCCTTGGCCCTGTTCTGTCGCAATCTTTCAGTGTTTTCAGGTCAAAGCATTTCCCTTTAACCCTTACATTTACATTCTAGTAGTAAATGTTTCGACTCTCAAGGTTAAATTTCTGTTAATTAAACGATGTTGGGACAGGATCTTCAATCTCTTAGTTTTCATATAGGATAGCCAGCATTTGAAAATCTTTTTTTCTCATTTTAGACCAGACTATATTTCTCGTATTGGCTTGCGGTAAAGAGGAAGCTGCATCAGAAACCTGCGCATGCGGTGGGCTTCGGCTAAAAGCCCACACCGTGCCTTCCGAACTACATTTCCCAGAACCGTCGGCGCACGCTTGGTGAAGCCGCGCATGCTTACTGAAGACGGAAAGCCATAGCTTCCGGCTAGCCGCATGGCCGCCTACTGAGGACCGGAAGGTGAGTTAAACTCTGAGTTGGGCATCTTTGAGTTCTAGAGAGGAATGAACAGATGGAGGCTGAACTGCTACCTTCTGCCCTGGTATTTAAGTGTTTAAGAAGGCCTTGGTGTATGAAATGGGACTTAGGACAACGCATATCGTGTCGTGCCTGGAACTTCTAGCAGCTAGGAAATCCCATCGGCGGGGCTTAGAGTCTGTAACTAGTTTAGAGGGCCTCTACTACATCAAAATTGCTCAAATATGAACAGTGGAAGCCCATTAATTATGCTATGGAAGGAAGGGGTGGCGGGAAACTTTGGGTTTTGTTTTACACAATTCTTTTCAGAGTTGATTAATGGTCGTAGCGCGTCTCAAACCCTTTATTACAAAGGAAATGTGTACCCTCGCCATATACATTTAAACATTTAAAGAAGTTTCGTACATTTAGGGCGTGCTATTTTAGGGTGAAAGCTTGGTGCGCCCAGGAATTCCCTTTGTGGGTATTTGGTTACCCCCACACTGTATCTGCCAACCTTCTGAATTTCACTTATAAACCTAGTGTGCTGGAGCAAACAGTACTGGGCCAAGAGTCTTGGGAGTCATGACTTTAAAAATAATCTGCCTGGTGACTGGATTTACCTAGCCCAATTCATGCTTATAGGGATACTTAGTCAACTGGAACACTTGAAAAACCTTTTGATTTTTGTTATTTGAACTTTGAAGTCCCCACTCAAATGTTTTGAAAAGCTGATAGACTTTTAATCCTGCACCTAAGACTTGAGTTTTAACTATTCCCCGTGCTCTACATGTACGACAAATCTGGCTGTTTGATTTACAACATATTTGTACCACTTACTATGTATTCCCAGGCATTTGTGGCATAGTTCTGGCTCTGATACACCACTGAGTTTGCAGTTTTTACTTTCGTGGAGTGAGTGTACTAAGTCGAGTCCCGATTATTTTTCTTCTTGATGTGTCTAGCAATGGGTGGAACTGGGTAAATGTATTCTATCGATAGCATTAAATGGTAAGAAAATGTTTTAGCAGCTAGTAATTGCCAGTGCTGATCATGGTTCAGTGTTTTTCCTTCTTGAACAAGCACTCTGCTTTCAGGCCTAAGTTTAGTGCTTGAAATAGAAAACGGATTTTTAGCTACTCCTTACTGGACTCTCAAGATCTATGCCCAGTCTAGTTCATTTTTGTATCTGTCTTCATGTCAGGCTGTGTACAAACAAAACCTTTTTTGGATCAGAGGGAGAATCACAGCCTAGATCTAAGGTCTTCTTATATTGGGAAGTATTTAAAACAAGGTTCAAACTCCTCATTTTCCAAAATTCTTTAATAGATTAGCTTAATCCTAAAAAAAGAAAAAAAAAAAAAAAAAAAAACAAAACCCAAAAAACAAACCACAGTTTACAAGTTGTTTCAAAATGGCACTTACTTTGACAAAATCCAAATTCCAGTAGTTTTCCACCCCCCTCACAATTGCTGTATTTGAGAATTAGAAATTCAAGTGGTGTATTATATCTATGTGACATACCAACAACCCTCGGAAGAACCAGTGAAGTCCTTATTCTGTGTTCTGCCTGCTTTTCAAGGCAATTATATTTGAAGGAGAGATAAAGAACTAGGTTATCCTAACTCTTTTGGTAGGAGAGACATGTTTTTTAAAGACTTAAGAAGGAGAAAGCGGGAAGGGAAGCTTCTTGGGCATGACACCATTTGCAAGGTCACAACGCACACCCCACCGAAGGGCAGATCTTTTCTTCTCAGTTGGCACCAGGTAATTGTTTGGAACATACACATGTTGAGGCTTGGACGGAGGTTCTGTTCGGGAAAGCATTTGCCCTCGGACACTCCAGCGTAACTCCTTTCTATGATCTTCACCAGGAAACCGCATTGAATCCCAGTCTCTTTTGTACTCAAAATATCTGGCTACTCGGTCTATCTTGCCCCGGTTTCGGCTTAACTGATCCAGTCTGGGGAGAATAAAGGACTTGGGTCTGCTGGCAACAATCAAGTCTTGTTCATAAACAGGAGGGTCCATTTCTTCTCTTTGTAGATAGCAAATGAGCTGATCTTCTTGTGAAATTCCTTGGTATTCACATGGTAGGTTAAATTTTTGTGAAGTGACAACTGGGGATTCTGTACCTTCTTGGAACTGTAAGTTCATGAACCTGTGTCTCAAGTCCCAGAGACCCAAATCACTTTCTGTTCCAGATTCACATTCACTGATAACAGACTCATCTGTCACTAGCACTTCCCCGTCTGGCTTTCTTCGCAGCACCTTCCTCTTCATCACTGGTTTTCTGCATTTTTGGGAAGTCTCTGACACCGTGGATGAAGTGACACGGCTTGCTGTATGTGGGAAGTGCAGGTGCATAGGAAGAGCCGGTCTCTTTCCTGGGGTTACTGAGGCTTTACTGTAGGGATCATACTGGCCAGCCTGGGCTTCTCTCCGTGAATCTCCTTCACCCTGCCCTGCACAGATCCGTGTAAATGCTGTAGCAGCAGCTAACATTCGTTCTTCAGGATCCATATTGGCCCATTTTTGTCCACCAGGTCCTATCAGTTGCTTCATTGCTTCCGGTACACTATAAGCTTGTCTGTAAGAGATAATATTGGTCAGTTTTCTACCTAATTGCTTGTGCTTGTCTTGATCTTAGTTGAATGGAAAATGGCAAATAGCTGTGGTAGAGATATATCTATTTCTTACACTCATTTCTACTCATTTCTTACACCTTCTATTGCCTTATCACACATTTAGTGGTTTCTATGATTGAGTTCTGCATGTAAAGCTTGAGACTACATTTAATGGATGGATCATGATGCTTGGTGAACATTATATAATATGCTTAGAGAATGCTTTATTTATTTGGCCTTACTCTCAGGTGTTTTATTAATCTGTGTAATCCTTATATTTTAGGCTTAGTTCCTTTTCACAGGAAGCTCCAAGAAGTTAACTTTCCAAAAGGTATATAGCTAGTAAATAGCAGAGCTGGAATTGTAGCTCAGGCAGTCTGAATTACACTTAGTTCTTGCTTTTATTCCTAAGTGATACAACCCGAACATCAAAAGACTAGCATTATGAGGTATATACATGCACACAACACACATCAGAATGCATATACTCCAAGATAAATCTGTTCTAATAAAAATAACTTGAATATACATTATCTTCAACACCCAGGGGTTGATTTCCTGAGTAGATTTAAGGTAGTAATCTATTGCCTGCTACTTTGTTTCATTTTTCTCTTGAAATTGAAAAATCATACATAATTTTAAGCATGGATTTCCCCTCTCTGAAATTTCCCTAGAAGGCAATTTCTTAGCAGTTTTCTAGAACTTTTCACATTCAGACTAATGTTTCCCCCCACTATAAAGCAGAATGGTGTAAAGCCTCTGAACTTTTTAAATTAAAAAGAGTTGTGGTGATTCAGCTGTCAGTACAGAAAAACTTACTTCACTGTTTTGTCCCTTATTGACATAATCTAGACTTATAATCAATCACTTGTTGAAAATTAATGTATCTTGTAAACTCTTATATACTTGTACAAGCATGTAGCACAGGTCAAATTTCCAGCATGGAATTACCACTAAAGCTTTTCGCCCCTCCCCCACTGTGATGTACCATCACACTTTCTCATCCCTTATAGAGTGTTCCATTATTAACTGTCCTCATATACTTGAACAGATTTTCATAAGCTTTTTCTCCTTTTGTATGAAATAGCTGGTCTTTGCTCATTTATATTTTATTGATCTTTATATTAAAAGTGATTATTTTACATACTAAATTATATACAAGTTCTAAGTGTGAAATCAAATCTAGGTCTGGCATGTAAGTCAGGAAGGTGTTCTGCCACTGTGCTACATACCCAAGTTTTGTTTGCTGTTAACTTTTTAACGTCTGTTCTTGCTAGCCTAATATATTTTTTAGGTAGTCACTTTTCTTTCTCCTACAGTTCTTGGGTTTAATAGTGTTTTACTTAGACATTTCTTTCCCCTAAGAACATAGCTTAGTGACAAGAATGATCGTCTAGCCTACAGGAGGCTGTAAGAGTTCCTAGTATTGCTGTTCCTAAAAACTTTCTCAGATGATTTAATAATATAAGAAAAGGCTGCCTTTAATCCCAGTTGGGAGCCAGAGGCAGGTGGATCTCTGAATTCAAGGTCAGCGTGGTCTACAGATCTAGTTTCAGGTTAACCAGGGCTACACAGAGAAACCCTGTCTTGAAAAACCAAAAGGGCATTTTCCTGTCTTCTAGTAATTTTAGTTTGACTTACAAGATTTAAATGTTTAACCTTATAAACTCCAAGGATTAAAATGGAACTTTCAGACATAGCCGTAGAACAGATGTAGAAATAAATAAATAACCACCACGTAAGTAACCATGGTCACAGATTAATTAGGACCACACCTCAGTGTTGAGACTGTCATCATTACCCTTCGGTTACTGAAATGCAGCAGAAATTTCACATTCTAGATCCAAATTATGTCAGACTAACTCAACTGTGATAGAAATTTTTTATAAACACATGAAATTTGGTTGTAAAAAGTAATTACCTTTTTTCTGCCATTAAAACTGCTTAAAGGAAAATCTGTCTCCAGGTTCTATTCCCAATGAGAAATATAATCATGGATAGTATTTCTTCAATTAAGATAGCTTCTATTGTGCCACCTTTAGAACAAAACAGAACATTAGATAACATATAGGCCACTTAACTTGAAATAGTATAAAACAATGGAAACAGTCATAAGTAACTCACATAAATAATTCTTACCATTAAAATTACTGGACAAATGTACCAAGAAGTCAAAAGGAAATGTTTTAGGAAGAAAATGGTCAACCTGAGTCCTCAGTCATCTTGGCTAGTGACAAAGAAATGAAATTGAGACATTTCCCTAAATTTAAAAAAATTTTAAAATGGTGGAATAAAAGTTTTTCCTTTTCCTTTTATGAAGTGGCCAGATAGACTGAAACAGTATCTGAGTGAAGAATCCATAAAATTAAACTAGTAATTTTGGGCGTGCTGGGCAAGCAAAACCTATAATCTTTAACATCAAATTAAATCTTAGCTATTCTTTTGATTTCTTGAGGTACCTTGTTCTGTAGCCTCAGCTGGCTCCTGGAACTTGTGGTCCTCCTGTTTGTCTTTCAAGTACTAGGACTCTATATATATTCTTGCACTACCATGCTCAGCCTAGATATTTAATCATGTGACACTGATATCACCAAAGGAACCAGCAATATCACCTCACTGTCATTTCCACTATCTTTCCACAGGGTGGACCTGCATGATTTCTTCCTGGGGATGTCATGGCTGAAAACACAGACAGAAACCAGATTGAGAAACTCCTAAACAGAGTGAAGGAACTGGAACAGGAGGTGGAAAGACTTAAGAAAAAGAAAGAACAGGCCAACAATATAAAAGACTCAAGCATCAGAGAAAATTCGTTAGGCTCTGGAAAAGCTAAGCGTGCTTTTGATTTCAGTGCTCATGGCCGTAGACATGTAGCTCTAAAAATAGCCTATCTAGGCTGGGGATACCAGGGCTTTGCCAGTCAGGAAAACACAAGCAATACAATTGAAGAGAAACTGTTTGAGGCTTTAACTAAGACCCGACTAGTAGAAAGCAGACAGACATCCAACTATCATAGGTGTGGTCGAACAGACAAAGGTGTTAGTGCCTTTGGACAGGTAAGGGCCAATACTTTGCTTCTCAGAGCCAGTAATAACAGGGAAATCTGAGTGTACATACTGAGTTTTGATATCTCTCTACAATTCCACAGGTGATTTCTTTAGACCTACGTTCTCAGTTTCCAACGAGCAGGGATTCAGAAGATTCTAATTTAAAGCATGAAGCTGATGATCTTGCTAAAGAGATCCGTTATACTCACATTCTCAATCGGGTGCTTCCTGCAGACATCCGAGTATTGGCCTGGGCCCCTGTAGAACCTAGCTTCAGTGCTAGGTTTAGCTGTCTTGAGCGGACTTATCGCTATTTTTTCCCTCGTGCGGATTTAGATATTGCAACCATGAATTATGCAGCTCAGAAATATGTTGGCACTCATGATTTCAGAAACTTGTGTAAAATGGATGTAGCCAATGGAGTGATTAATTTTCAGAGGACTATTCTGTGTGCACAAGTACAACTAGTGGCCCAGAGCCCAGGCGAGGAGAGAAGGCAAGAACCATTCCAGTTATGTCAATTTGAAGTAATTGGCCAGGCATTCTTGTACCATCAAGTTCGGTGTATGATGGCTATCCTCTTCCTGATTGGCCAAGGAATGGAGAAGCCAGAGATTATTGATGAATTGCTGAACATACAGAAAAATCCCCAGAAACCTCAATATAGGTAAGTTAAATCAAATTAGTATATCCTTGTCCCTCCCATTATTGAAATTATTCACCAATGACTGTAAAACCACCTAACCATCTCCCCAACTTTCCCTGTAAGCTTATAATTTGTAGACTGTTATGGACATATAAGAGGGGGCCACTGTCTACTAGTTTTCTCATTGTTTTTTTTTCCCCATTAGTAAGGAAATAGCTATTTGGACTGGGCTCCTAATTCCCAGCTTCTGAAATTATAGGGAAGGTAGAGGTTTTTATTTTGTGAATAGGCTGTGGCTAAAGAGGTTGTGAGAATGTCATGAACAAATCTGGATCAACTGTTTTAAATTTTCTGGTATGATGGGGAGCTCCCATCAGCCCATGTCTTGATTTGTTACCACTGACATTTACTTAGTACAGGTCAAATTGATCATCGTTTTTTGTTTTGCTCTAGATTAAGACAGTTACCACTAACATTAGTGGATCTTTCCTGCCCCCTTAATTTCAACTAAAGCTCAGTATTTAAAAAAAAAAAAGAAAGAACCATTGGCTAACTGCTGTGTATTCTTACCCTTGTTTCTCCTTAGCATGGCTGTTGAATTTCCTCTAGTCTTATATGACTGTAAATTTGAAAATACCAAGTGGATTTATGATCATGAGGTTCAGGAATTCAATGTTACCCACCTACAACAGCTGTGGGCTAATCATGCTGTTAAAACTCACATGCTATATAGTATGCTGCAAGGTCTAGACTCTGTTATGGTAACATGTGCAGCAGGAACAAAGATGGATGAAGCAACAGAATGGAGAAACATTCAACCCCCTGTCATAAAGCACACGAGTGCCTTTGTAGAAGGAGTGAAAATGCGCACATATAAGCCCCTCATGGATCGTCCCAAGTGCCAAGGACTGGAATCCCGGATCCGGCATTTTGTGAGTAGAGGCAGAATTGAGCACCCACATTTACTCCATAAGGAAGAAATAAAAGCCAGAAGGGACTGTGCTGACAAAGAAGAAAATACTGTTGTAGAGAATCCAAGTAAGAGGGTTTGTATAATAGATGCAGAAATTAACAGCATTGCATAATCCTAGGAAGCCTAGCATCTCTAACAGGATCCAGGGAGCAATAACCAGTTAAAATTCTAATGATGGCAAAAGGGCCTAACAAGTTGTTAAACAGAAAAGGATGTATTCTCTAATCCCTGTCCAAAAGAGTGATGAAATGAAAGACGCAAAAAGCACTTGTCAGTTATATGCACCTGGAAATCCGTGCCTTGTGTTCAAATCCATTAAAGTCTGGTCTACAAGTATATTTGTTCTTTTTCAAGGCAAATGTGATAACTAATAATCTCAAAGATCTTTGCCAAAGTGTCTTACTTCCTAAGAATTCATCAACTAAAGATAGATAGATGCATTCTGTGCCAGGCATGAAGCTACCCAGCATCCACCTAACTCAAGGCTGTACAACATGTTTTAACGAGGCAGCTAAGTACAGAGGCAGAGAAACTTTTTAGTAAGGGTAGGAGTAAAAACTTTTAGGTTCTGAATAAAATGATATATTGAACTCATCTTAGGACCCTTTAGAGTTGTGAAAACATTTTTGTTTCTTGTTGACCAAGTTCTGGAAGGTTCAACTTTGCAGAACTTGAGACAGAAGAAAGAAAAAAGTTTTGAGTCTCAAGGTGTGGAGGCAAACACCTATACTCCCAGCCTTTGGGTGGAGACAGAATCTAAGTTCAAAGTTTTCACCACACAGTGACTTGAAGGCCAACCTGGGCTATTAGAAACCCTTTCTCAACAACCACACATGAAAAAGCTTTGAACCCAAGGTGGAAAATACAAGTTTCCTAAAGGGTTGGAAATTAGCAAAATACTTAGTATGGCTGGAAATTGACAAAAAGTTAATTTGGGTAAGCAGTGTGTCACATTCATTATTTTCTAGAACCACAGAGAAATTTTAAAAGAAATTATGTAGGAAAAGTATTACTAATATTTATAAATGCTAATATGTACTGAAGCATACACAATTCTTAACTCATTGCAAAGTAACTTAGCAAAGTAACCTTAGCAAAATAACTTAGGTTTCTACCTTAGTCACCTGTCACTATAGTAGCGTTATGCAGATTTATTAAACAAATAAAACCGAAGTTCAAGACCCAAAACACACCATATCCTGAAACTGCTAACTAAAGGAACATGTAAGAACACACAGTATTTACAGTATTCTGGTGCTGCCTAAATGCTAGGGCTCCTAGCGTTGGAGGATGGTAGAGAATTGAAGATTTCAGGAAAGAGTTCCAGTTTAGAAGATCAAAGAGCATAAGATGGGTGAGTAACTTGTGCAGAAGTGTACAGCACAGTACTAACTTTCACGGCCCAGCAGAGGAGCCAGGAAAGCAGTGACACAAGTCACTTGTCATGGAACAGTCTTAAAAAGGACTGCTTTGTCTTTGAATTTTTAAAATTCTGAAGAGTTTTGTGTGTGTGTGTGTGTGAGTTCAAGTGTTCATGGAGGTCAGGAGAAGGCATCTTTTGAGTCCTTGGAGCTGAAATTCGAGGTATTTGTAAGGCGTCCATTGGGCACTGGGATCCCAACTCTGAGCCTCAGAGCAGTTTCTTACCTTATTTTGTTTTTCCTTGACTGGCTGTATTTGAGTTAACAAAAAGGAAACCTAGAAAAGAAAAACTGACTTTAAGAAACATTCTTATTTAAAAAGTCATTTCTAAAGCACAGTACATTGGGGCAGGAGTGGGGTGGGGGAGCCCTAACTGAAGGGTGTTAGTTACACTCTGGAGTCTATAGAAGCAAGAGTTCAAGGCTGAGGCAAATCCTCTTAAGAGGTTGTCTGGGGATGAATATAAAAGAAAATGGGTTCAGTTAGCTTCTTGGTTGTCATCACAGAAGCAGTCAATGAGAAGCTCCTAAAGGTATTTTTACAAAATTACTTCAGAGAGAGAATATTTATACAAACTCCAAAGTAGGACTGAATGTTAGAAAAATGTAAAGTAGGGAATAAAGCTTACTTCACTTAAAAAGTGGAATTACTTCAAAAGGTTTTGAAGTTTAATTGAGACATGTATATATCTCTTCTGGAGTTGGCCTGGGGTGATTTTAGACTAAAGCCAAGATGATTTTTAATGGCATCCTTACAGTGATAAAGTCCTGTTCCTTTGTGTTCAAATTATGTCCCCTTCATTTTTACACCTCAAATATGTAGATGCTTACAAGTGAAATGCAACTTCTCATGTTTATAGGTTATACTCAGTTCCTTTGCTTACAACGATCTCACAAGCTAAGCCATCTTATATATCGAGGATAAATATGGGTAATAGTGACTAAAATTACCTTTCCCTTAAAAACAAAAAACCCTCAAACAGTTTAATGCTCCAGGATTACCTAGTTACAGTAAAAAGATTCAGGGCTGGGGGGTGGGGTGGGATTTTTAACCCTTTAAATTCCTGTATTTGGCTATAACTGAAATTATGGTGCAATTTAACTTCTAAATTGAATGACAAACTGCTCTCTAGAAAAACTGATTATTACCTCAACACACGCGTTAGAGTGCCTCTATTTTCACTTTCATCAGCACTGCACACTGAAAAAACCTAGCCAACTTGAAAGAAAGGGCACAGTGATATTTTTGTTTGTATTGTATAGTTTTTATACGGGTTTTCTCACTCTTTCTGGGGTAAGATCACCCAGAGGGGTTCCTTCAGTTTTACTTGCTATCCTAAATCCTAAGCAAGCCGGCTGTACACTTGAATCCACGGAAGGTGTAACCCAAACCTGAGGCTACTTCCCTGCTCTTCCAACAATAACACCACCAGTCGCACCATCTGGCCACGGGCGTGCCGTGAGCTCGACTTCCCCAGGGACCCGTCCCCGTTTCCATGCTGGCAGGGAGGGCTCTGTCCACTCGCTTGCCCACCGGGCAAAAGTGGCGCAGGCAAGGTGTACATTACATTGTGACCTGCAGGGGCTTGGGCGGCCTGTGCTCGGGCTGCGAGTTAAAGACGTCCCGAGCAACGCTGCCGAGATTTACCTTGAACGCCAGAACCTGGCAGGGAAGAAAACGCGAATCCACGCGCAGCGGCCGAGGGAAAGAGCGTGGGCTCCGCTGCACCCTGTCCCAGGAAAGGTCCACCGCTCCGGCTCCGTGATCCTCACCAGCCTCGGCCGCCGCTGCCCAGGGTCTAGCAGTCGCGGCTCACCCCGGAACGCTGTTTCCCACTCGCGCAGGCGCACGACACCTCCACGTTCAGCGTAGTCGTTAACGGTCCGCTGTTCAAGTTTAAATCCCGAAGAGAGCCCACGCCTTTGGCTCCGCCCACCATCTCTCTCGTTGGTCCAGAGGCCAGACGTTCTCCACGTCTACATAACGATTGGTGCACATTTTCTCTAAGCCCTCCCCAACCTCGGGCCCGGAAGCGGGGTTTGGGGCGTGGAGCTGAAGTGGGAACCCGCCGGACCGTGGCGCGGAATCTGTTTCTTGGTCGTGTGGGTGTTAGTCTGGCGGTTAGGCAACGGGCTGGCCCTGCTCCGTGCCGCAGCCGCTCTTGGCTGTGGCCGGCGGCGTCGGAGGGTAGCGGAGGGGAGGGTTCTGGGGCGTGGCTGGCCCGGCTCGTGAGTCGGTCTCCACTGCAACCCGCGATAGGACCGCCCGACCAATTCCAGCTGCAGCGGTCCCCGCGGCACGGTATGCACTCTTCCAGAACGCACTATTATTGCCCTCCTTTTCTAGCGTACTGTTAACAAAATAGTATAATAAAAATATTACATGTATGTCTGACGTTTACAATGATTTGTGTACTTACAAAGAAAAAAAAAGGGACCCTAGTGCTTTGGGGACTACTGAGGGTAAGATCGGAAAAGAGGCCCCCATCCCCCGTACTTTAACTTTCTACATCAAATACAAATAGGTGTTTATTTCTTAATATATAGAAAGCTGGGTTGTTAAGATAGCTCTGGGGTTAAGAGCACGGGTTGCTCTTCCATAGGTCCTGAGTTCAATTCCTAGTAATCACATAGTTGCACATGGTTGGCTCATAAAGGGATCTTATGCTCTCTTCTGGGAGCGGGTGTTCATCAGACAGAGCACTCATACGTACCCCCACCCCTCAAATGCTAGAATGCTTAAATCTTCCAAACAATTCTTTTTTTGTTGAGGTTTTTTTTTTTTTTTTTTGCTTTTTGAGACAGGGTTTCTCTGTATATCCCTGGCTGTCCTGGAATTTACTTTGTAGACCAGGCTGGCCTCAAACTCAGAAATCCACCTGCCTCTGCCTCTTATCACTTGCCTACTTAGCTTTTTAATCAGGGCCCTTGCTCTACCTCTGAGGCAGTTAAGAATTTATGAAAACTGAATGACTACCCCTTGATGGACAATGTGACACTACTTTATTACACACATTCTTAGGACAAATATCCTGCTTTCATGTAATGCTTGTATGGAATTTCCTTTAGCATGGAACCTCCAGCTAATGTGTCTTAAGCAAGGTTAGATGATTCATTTTCTTACCTACTTTTGGACATTCAGCTTCATTTCTATACCTCAAAGTTAGGAGCTTGCCATGTAGCCCAGGCTGGCCTTGATGTAGGCAGATGGCAGACTCAGATTTGAGAAACAGAACAAAGGTAGGCAGTAGAGATGAGCTTAAGAGGTAGGTCATGTAGGCCAATGGGAGCAAATCTGACTTTAGCCAAAGAACTATGGAACTGGGTATCTGAAGCAGAATTGGGGCATGCTATGAAATACTCAGGTTTATTCTTGAAATTATTTTCTTTCCTTGAGAATAATGGATTAGAGGAATGCACAATTTTATGTAAAATCTGAATGAGACATAATTGCATATTCGAGGCATAGGTTGTGGTACGTAGGCTAGGATGGTAATGGCCAGGATATTAAGAAGGGGAAAGACAGATATATTTTGTGTCTATGACCAGAACACATATTTTATAAGGCTGAGGTGTGAGAGATCAAGTGTGGTTTCTTAGTTCATAGATTTCTGGCTGGTGCAGCTGAATGTTCTTTTCTCGAACAGGAGATACTGGAAAAAGACTTTTTTGGGTGAGGTAGAGTTAAGCTTTGAGCACATTGTATTTGAGGTGTGTGTTAGCATTCTGTTGCTGTGACTTAATAGAGACACTGAAATGGAGGACAGATTTATTGTGGTTCCAAGTTTGAGCTCATGCTCATTTAGGGCTACTGTTCTTAGGTGATGGTTGGGCAGAATATCACGGTGGGTAGAAGTAGAGGGAGCAGAACACAGCTGCTCATCTTGTGGTAGCTGGGAAGCAGAGAGACAGAGAGGCAGATAACATGCTGATCTTTTGCTGTTCTGTGGAACTAGCCTCCGCATGAATTCCCCAACTCCTGAGAGTTGTCTTTCAGTCAGTAGAACCCATCCTTATGAAAGAGGTCTCATACACTTTTTAAAAGAGTGTTGATACCATACTTGTTATAAACCCTTCCTCCTAGACCTTTATCCTAAGCGTTGTTTCTCAGTCAATAGAACTCATTCCTCCCTGGGACTAAACCACCAGTCAAAGAAAACACATGGAAGGACTCTAGCTGCAAATGTAGCAGAGGATGGCCTAGTCGGTCATCAATGGGAGGAGAGGCCCTTGGTCCTGTGAAGGTTCTATGCCCCAATATAGGGGAATACCAGGGCCAGGAAGGGGGAGTGGGTGGGTTGGGGAGCAGGGGGAGGGGCAAGGGGATAGAAGATTTTCAGAGGGGAACTAGGAAAGGGGATAACATTTGAAATGTAAAGAAAATATCTAATAAAAAAAATAAATAAAATAAACTTCATTCCTTTGGAAGGTGCTCTGCAAAACACATTTGCAAGGGAGTTTCAGCCTTAAGATTTGTTGTGATAATCATGAGGAAGCTTGTTTCTAAAGTTTTACCATATTTAAATATCTCAAAATTAAACAGCTCAGGATCAGACTCTGAATGTTTGAAATAGCCTAAGTCCCTTCTTACTTCGCACGAATCTTTTTCCTGTAAGCCGTGACGCTTGCTGGGATCCTTACAACCCAGACAGTCTACAGTACCTTTCAGCATTGTTTCCCAGTGTCCCCTTGTGCGAACCTTCTTCTTAGCCCGTTTTACTTGTTCACTGTTCCCAAAGCTCTTGGAGTTCTGTGGAGACTTCCTATCTAGATGCCTTCTTGTCTCCTTCTACCACATCTTGTGCCTCTTTAACTCTTAGTTCCAGTCCTTTTTTTTTTTTTCTTCCTTCCACCAAGCCCCTTTAACTGCCCTCAAGTTGCTGAAATCTGACCCACTTTGAAATTCCTCAGCTATTGAGCACCTAGAATACAAAGTACAGGGGTGTCTGAATTTTCTCTTTCTCTGGGCTACACTGGATGAAGAACAATCTCAGACCTCTCATTACATATGCAAACACTGATGCTCTTGTATGAGCTGATGAGAAAAAAAGTTGGCATGTAATTTTCATAATATTCCTCGCCACAGATGAACATTTACATCTGAGTTATGTGACTCCAGCTTGGAGACTCATTTAAAATCAAAGAGCAGGCTTTGACTTTGTGATCGTCAATAAAGAAAAATTAATGTATCCAAGAAATAAAACTCCACTGATTTTAAAGACTTTTAAAATTATTATATAAGTAAAATAGTATAACATAAAACTAGTGGGATGTTGGACATTGTATTGAGAAATGTTTGCATCCACATTCACTTTAATGGGAGCGCGTCAGATCTCTGTATTCTCAAGTTGCACACTGGAGATTTTGTTGCTAGTTTTACTTTTTGTGTGCTTTACTTTTTTTTTTTTTGATTTTCATAAGTTTAATTTGGATAAAAACAGAAGTTTGAGGCTGATTGGGGAACAGCGGGGCTCTGATCAAACAAACGCAGTAACATTCTCAGACTCCTATCCTTCCCTGGCCTGACCCCTTCCTGTCTGTGATGTCCAGCCTCCAGAAAGACTGGATAGCTACACTGACTGGGGCTATTGGTTGTTAACTAGGGAGGGGACAAAGTGGACCATCATGTGACCTCACTTCCAACACAGGCATGGCCCCTTTTTGTTGGTTGGTTGCGAGCACTGTCTTTATCACGACCCAGAATCAAGACCAGCTTTCTCTGTGTCTCTGGACCCTGGAGTCAGTGATGCTGGTATTGGGGGCTGTGTCCTGGGAGGTGAGTGGATGTGCCTGTATCATTCAACGCCACTAACGTTCCCTAACAACAGAGGCAGCGTCTTAGAGTTGGAGCCAAGAATTGGCCCCTCCAGCCTGGGAAGCATTAGATGAAGTACTCTTCCTTCTCTCTGCCCTTGGCTGAGTCAGTCTCCATCTGGAGGATGGCGCTGGGCTCCCCTTCTGCAGGCTCATAGGTGATGTAGCTGCCTTTGTTCTTGTACAGATAAAAGAAGATTAAGGTCACCACCGAGAGCAGGGTAAAGAACAGTATGGTGATAACTGCAATGAGCACTGTGCTGTCCTCTTCAGCTTGTGGGGAGAGGGTCTCAGGGGCCTGAAAAACCGGCGTGGTCATCAACTCTTCAGGAGAAGGTGTGGACGGTAGGTTGTTCATCGTTGCTGAGGGCAGACTATCTCACAGGGTCAGATCTGGTCTCCAAGGTCTAGGAGCCCTGCCGAGTCGTCCGCTGGGTCTGCCCCGCTCCCCGGTAACCCCGCGCGCCCCGGTCCAGCACCCTGGCCGTCGAGTGTCCCCGCAGCAGCGCGGTACCCGAGCAGGTCCGGTCTGAGTGCGGGCTCCGGCTCCGGCGCAGCGCGCTCACCTTTCCAGTCCGAGGGGCGGGCGCGCATCTTTTTGAACTCGCCAGGGTGGGAGCGGCTTCATTCTTGAACACAGTTGTGCTTCATTCTTGAACACAGTTGCTTTCAAATGCAGGCGCTCCCAACAAGTGATTCCAGGAACGTGGAAGGATTATGAAGCCAGAATGTCTGTCTCTGCGTCAGGACAGTTCACACAGTAACACGGTTTTTCTTTAAGTTAATTGCCAGGTTGAAGATCTGTGAATTCTTTTTGAAAATGGGCAGACAGGAAATATATTTATTTGTGTTGACTGAAAATGTGGTTGCAGATATATCAAAATATTGTTTATTTTTCTAGGAATCTTGAAATCCAGTCTCACATTCTTTTATCAAAATGAAAAATACACTCCATACTTTTTACCGTTTCAGGGACTATGTTAAATGGCCTTAACAAAAATGCATAAAATTGTGTCTTAATTTGAACTTATACTTTCAGTTTTATTTGCAATACTATTATAATTTGAAAAAATTGTGTTGATATGTTGGTTTTGCCTTGAAGACCAATGCTTTATTTTAAATTTTACCTATATATCTACCTATCTATTTATTTGTTTTTGTTTATTTTTCGAGGTAGAGTTTCTGTGCATAGCCTTGGCTGGCCTGGAATTCCCTCTGTAAACCAGGCTGGCCTGGAATTACCTCTGTAAACCAAGCTGGCCTTGAATTTATAGAGATCAGTGTGCTTCTGCCTCCCAAGTGCTGGGATTAAAGGTGTGTACCACTGCCACCCAGCTAAGACTAATATTTTAAAGGAATGGTTAAAGTCACTAGCAAAGTTAAATTTGTAAGCCAGTTCTAGTACAAGTTTTGTTTGTGACACACACACACAAAGAGTTGACATATCACAAATCATAAAATGTTTTTAACCTGTGATCTAAGTTTAGCCATCTTACTTTTGAAAAGTAGATGATGTTGTTATAGTGATCATCAATAGTTGGAAAGACTTCCTGGATCTGTGATGATTTAACCCATTGGCTTTATGAAATTCACGGTATTGTTGAATTGGCAATTTGTGTAGAATTAACCACTTTTGATGATTTTATGTATAATTTGTATTGTTATGCTATGCAGTGATACTTCAGTAAGTATAAATCTTGGGTAGCAGTTGTATAACCTGTTAATTTTGTGAATTTCTTTCTTTTATCTTCTGTCATTGGAGCACCATTGTTAACTATATCCCAGACATGTTGATATTGGACAAAAGAAGTCATTTAAAAATATTTCTTATGATTTGTATAAATTTATTGATTTAGTTGTATCTTTTATTGTTACTTATTTTATTTTTTAATTATTTGTGCATGTGGCTGCAGATGTCCACAGGGGCCAGGAGAAGGAATTAGATAACCTGGAGCAGAGTTACAAGTGACTGTGTGCTGCTCAACATGGTTGCCAGGAACAGGACTCAGGTTCTCAAAAGAGTAGTATGTGCTCTTAATCTTACAGCCATCTTTCTATCCTCTAGTTGTGTCTTTAAAATTTTTTTAATTTAATTTTTTACTTATTCACTTTACATCCTGCCCACTGCCCCCTTCCTGGTCACCACCTCCCGCAATCCTTCCACCATCTCCCTTCCCCTTCTCCTCTGAGTGGTGAAGGTCCCTCTGGGTTTCTCCCCATTTTGGCACTTCAAGTCTCTGTGAGGCCAGGTGCTTCCTCTCCCACTGAGGCCAGACAAGGCATCCAGCTAGAAGAACATATCCCAGGTACAGGGAACAGCTTTTTGGATAGCCCCCAATCCAGTTGTTTGGGACCCACATGAAAACTAAGCTGCACATCTGCTACATATGAGCAGGAAGGCCTAGGTCCAGCCCATGTATGTTCTTTGGTTGGTGGTTCAAACTCTGAGAGCTCCAAGGATCGAGGTTAGTTGACTCTGTTGGTCTTCCTGCAGAGTTCCTATCCCCTTTGGGGCCCACAATCCTTCCTCCTATTCTTTCATAAGAGTCCCCAAGCTCCATCCATTGTTTGGCTCTGGGTGTCTGTATCTGTCTGAGTCAGCTGCTGGGTGGAGCCTCTTAGAGGACAACATACTTCTGTCTGCAAGCATAACAAAATACCATTAAGAAAGTCAGACTGGTGCTTGCTGGTGGGATGGGTCTCAAGTTGGGCTGGTTATTGGTTAGCCATTCCCTCAGTCCCTGCTCAATCCCCTGTATCTGCATTTCTTGTAGACAGGAAACATTTTGAGTTGAAAGTTTTGTGGGTGGAGTTTCTGCCTGGGGACAGAAGGAGACCTCTTCAGGTTCCATATTCCCAATGTTTTGAGTTACAGCTAAGGTCATCTCCAATGATTCTTGGGTGCCCCCTTTTCTCAGGACTCTGTCTCATCCTGGAGATGCCCACTGCTTCACCACTCCTGTCAATTACATATTTCTGTTCATTTTCATGGCCATCTAGCCATCTTTCCTGTCTTTCTCCACACCTGATCCTGAACCCACCATTTCCTTTCCTCTCCCTCCCTCCCTCATTCCCTCCCTCCCTCCCTCCCTCCCTCCCTCCCTCATTCCCTCCCTCTCTCCCTCCCAGTTCTCTCTCTCCATCTGCTTCTTATGACTATTTTATTCCCCCTTCTAAGTGAGATTCAAGCAGATTTGATTGGGCCTTCCTTCCTTCCTTTTTAGCTTCTTTGGATTTGTGGAGTGTAGCATGGCACCTGTATTTTATGGCTAATATCTACTTATTAGTGAGTACATACTGCACATGCCTTTCTGGGACTGAGTTATCTCGCTGTGATGGTTTGTCTATGCTTGGGCCAGGGAGTGGCACTATTAGGTGGTGTGGCTTTGTTGGAGTAGGTGTGTCACTGTGGCCATGGATTTTAATACCCTAGTCCTAGGTGCCCGGAAGTCAGTCTTCTCTTAGAGGCCTGCAGATGAAGATGTAGACCTCTCAGCTACTCCTGTATCATGCCTGCCTGGATGCTGCCATACTTCCACCCTGATACTGGACTGAATCTCTGAACCTGTAAACTAGCCCCTGTTGTGGATAGCCCTGGGGCTAATTATATTTGATGTTAATTCTGTTCTCCTGTGAGTGGTTTCGAACAAGGAATGAGCCAGCACTCAGGTGATTTCCTGTAAACCTGCTTCCCACCTTAATTTGTGAAATAAAGGAGAGCTGATGATTGGGCAGGTAAAAGGGAAGGAGGAGTGGAAGGTAGGGAGAGAGAAGAAGGAGAAAATGGAAGAGGGAGAGGACACAGAGGAGGAGGAGGAAGAAGAAAAGCAGAGCAGAAGCACATGGCCTGGTGAAACGGCAAGTTCTAAGAGGTCTCATAGATGGAGAAGATGGTAGAGTAGCGGTAGATCTAGGTGCACAGCATGTATTCATATTAATTGTGTTGTGTTTTCATTGCTGGGGCACATCTGTGTGGAGATTTACCACAACAAGCCCCAATTAAATGTTGTCCTTAAAGGAGTTGCCTTGGTCATGGTGTCTGTTCACAGCAGTAAAACCCTAACTAAGACACTCAGGATGATATTCTCAAGTTCCTTCCATTTGCCTTTAAAAATTCATGATGTCTTTGTTTTTAATAGCTGAATAGTATTCCATTGTGTAGATGGACCACCTTTTCTCTATCCATTCGTCAGATTAGGGGCATCTAGGTTATTTCCAGTTTCTGGCTATTATGAATTAAGCTGCTATGAACATAGTTGAGCAAATGTCTTTGTGGGATATTGGAACATCTTATGGATATATGCCCAAGAAAGGTATAGCTGGTTCTTGAGGTAGAACTATTCCCAGTTTTCTGAGAAACCACCAAATTGATTTCCAAAGTGGTTGTACAAGTTTGTACTTCCACCAGCAATGAAAAAGGTTCCCCTTGCTCCACATCCTCGCCAGCATGTGCTATCACTTGAGTTTTTGATCTTAGCCATTCTAATGGATGTAAGATAGAACCTCAGAGTTGTTTGATTTAGTCCCTGATGACTAAGGACTTTGAGCATATTTTAAAAAGTGATTCCCGGCCATTCAAGAGTCCTCTGTTAGAATTCAGTTTAGCTCTGTACCTCACTTTTAATTGGGATATTTGTGTTGTTGTGTCTAACTTCTTGAGTTCTTTGTGAAATTTGGATATTAGACCTCTGTCAGATGTAGGGTTGGTGAAGATCCTTTTTCAATCTGTAGGCTGCCAGTTTGTCCTAGTGACAGTGTCCTTTGCTTTACAGAAGATTTGCAGCTTCATGAGGTCCCATTGATTAATTGTTGATCTTAGAGCCTGTGCCATTGATGTTCTGTTCAGGAAATTGTCTCTTGTACCAATGCATTCAAAGCTATTTCCCACTTTCTCTTCTATGAGATTTAGTGTATCTAGTTTTATGTTGAGGTCCTTGACCCACTTGGACTTGAGTTTTGTGCAGAGTGATAAATATGGATCTGTTTTCATTATTCTACATGTAGACATCCAGTTAGGCCATCACCATTTATTGAAGATGCTTTTTTTCCCCCATTGTATGGTTTTGGCTTATTTATTAAAAATCAAGTGTCCATAGGTGTGTGGGTTTATTTCTGTGTCTTTGATTCAATTCCACTGATTAACATGTCTCTTTCTGTACCAATACCATGCAGTTTTTACCACTATTGCTCTGCAGTAGAGCTTGAGGTCAGGGATAGTAATTCCTCCCAAAGGATCGTTCAGGATCATTTTTGTTATCCTGAGTTTTTTTTTATTTTTCCATATGAAGTTCAAGGTGTATAAAAAATTGTATTGGAATTTTGATGGGGATTTCATTGAATTTGTAGATTGCTTTTGGTCAGATGACCATTTTCACTCTGTTAATCCTACCTATCCATGAGCGTGGGAGACCTTTCCATTTTCTGAGGTCTTCTTTAATTTCTTTCTTCAGGGGCTTGAAGTTCTTGTCATACAGATCTTTAGCTTACTTGGTTATACCAAGATAATTTATATTATTCATGGCTACTGAAAAGGGTGTTGTTTCCCTAATTTCTTTCTTATCCTCTTTATCATTTGTATAAAGGAGGGATACTGATTTCCTTGAGTTAATTTTGTATCCAGTCACTTTGCTGAAGGTGTTTATCAGCTGTAGGATTCTCTGGTAGAATTTTTGGGGTTGCTTATGTATACTATCATATCATCCACAAATAGTGATACTTTGACTTCTTCCTTTGCAATATGTATTCCCTTGATCTTCTTTAGTTGTCTTAGTTCACTGGCTATAACTTCAAGTACTGTAGTGAATAGCTATATATATATATATGTGTGTGTGTGTGTGTGTGTGTGTGTGTGTGTGTGTGTGTGTGTGTGTTTTCTGTTAAGGAAATTTTCCCCTGTGCCCATATGTTCGAGGCTCTTTCCCCACTTTCTCTTCTATAAGGTTCAGTATATCTGGTTTTAAGTGAAGGTCCTTGATCCACGTGGACTTGAGCTTTGTACAAGGAGATAAGAATGGGTCGATTTGCTGCCTTCTACATGCTAACTGCCAGTTGAGCCAGCACCATTTGTTGAAAATGCTGTCTTTTTTCCACTGGATGGCTTTAGCTCCTTTGTCAAAGATCAAGTGACCATAGGTGTGTGGGTTCATTTCTGGGTCTTCAATTCTATTCCATTGATCTACCTGCCTGTCACTCTTCCAATACCATGCAGTTTTTATCACAGTTGCTCTGTAGTCCAGCTTGAGGTCAGGCATGGTGATTCCCCCAGAAGTTCTTTTATTGTTGAAAATAGTTTTCGCTATCCTAGGCTTTTTGTTATTCCAGATGAATTGGGAAATTGCTCTTTCTATGTTTATGAAGAATTGAGTTAAAATTTTGATGGGGATTACATTGAATAGGTAGATAGCTTTTGGCAAGATGGCTATTTTTACTATATTAATCCTGTCAATTCATGAGCATGGGAGATCTTTTCATCTTCTGAGATCTTCGATTTCATTCTTCAGAGACTTGAAGTTCTTATCATACAGACCTTTCACTTGCTTAGTTTGATTCACACCAAGATATTTTATATTATCTGTGATTATTGTGAAGGATGTTATTTCCCTAATTTCTTTCTCAGCCTGTTTATCCTTTGTGTAGAGAAAGGCCACTGATTTGTTTGAATTAATTTTATATCCAGATACTTTGCTGAAGTTGTTTATCAAGTTTAGGAGTTCTCTGGTGGAATTTTTGAGGTCACTTAAGTATACTATCATGTCATCTGCAAATAGTGATATTTTTACTTCTTCCTTTTCAATTTGTATCCCTTTGATCTTCTTTTGTTATCTAATTGCTCTAGCAAGGGCTTCAAGCACTATATTTAATAGGTGGGAGAGAGTGGGCAGCCTTGTCTAGTCCCTGATTTTAGTGGGATTGCTTCAAGCGTCTCTCCATTTAGTTTGATCTTGGCTACTAGTTAGCTATACATTGCTTTTACTATGTTTAGGTATAGGCCTTGAATTCCTGATCATTCCAAGACTTTTATCATGAATGGGTTTTGGATTTTGTCAAATGCTTTCTTAGCATCTAATGAGATGATCATGTGGTTTTTGTCTTTTAGTTTGTTTATATAGTGGATTATGTTGATGGATTTCTGTATATTAAACCATCCCTGCATCACTGGGATGAAGCCTACTTGGTCATGATGGATGATCATTTTGATGCGTTCTTGGATTAGGTTTGTGAGAATTTTATTGAGTGTTTTGCATCGATATTCATAAGGAAATTTGCTCCGAAGTTCTCTTTCTTTGTTGGGTCTTTGTGTGGTTTAGGTGTCAGCATAATTGTGGCATCATAGAAAGAATTGTGTAGAGTAACTTTTGTTTCTATTTCGTGGAATAGTTTGAGGAGCATTGGTATTAGGTCTTCTTTGAAGGTCTGATAGAACTCTGCACTAAACTCATCTGGTCCTGGACTTTTTTTGGTTGGGAGACTATTAATGACAGTTTCTATTTCCTTAGCAGGTATGGGAATGTTTAGATCATTAACCTGATCCTGATTTAGCTTTGGTACCTGGTATCTGTTTAGAAAATTGTCCATTTCATCCAGGTTTTCCAGTTTAGTTGAGTAAAGGCTTTTGTAGTAGGATCTGATGATTTTTTGGGTATTCTCAGTTTTTGTCATTATGTCTCCCTTTTTATTTCTGTTTTTGTTAATTAGCATGCTGTCTCTGGGCCCTCTAGCTAGTCTGGCTAAGGGTTTATCTATTTTGTTGATTTTCTCAAAGAACCAGCTCCTGGTTTGGTTGATTCCTTATGTTTTATTTTATTTTATTTTATTTTATTGTTGTTGTTGTTGTTGTTTTGGATTTTGGGTTTTTTGAGACAGGGTTTCTCTGTATAGCCCTGTCTGTCCTGGAACTCACTTTGTAGACCAGGTTGGCCTTGAACTCAGAAATCTACCTGCCTCTGCCTCCTGAGTGCTGGGATTAAAGGCATGTGCCACCATGCCCAGCCCACTTGGTTGATTTAATCCTGATTTTTATTATTTCCTGCCATCTACTCCTCTTGGGTGAATTTGCTTCTTTTTGTTCTAGAGCTTTCAGGTGTGCTGTCAAGACACTAGTGTATGCTGTATCTAGTTTCTTTCTGCAGGCACTCAGAACTATGAGTTTTCCTTTCACCACTGCTTTCATTGTGGCCCATAAGTTTGGGTATGTTGTGCCTTCATTTTCATTAAACTCTAGAAATTCATTAATTTCTTTCTTTATTTCTTCCTTGACCAAGTTATCATTGAGTAGAGTATTGTTCAGCTTCCACATGTATATGGGCTTTCTATTATTCATGTTGTTATTGAAGATCAGTCTTAGTCTGTGGTGGTTTTCTGATAGGATGCATGGGATTATTTCAACCTTCTTGTATCTGTTGAGGCCTGTATTGTGACATGGTCAGTTTTGGAAAAGGTACCATGAAGTGCTGGGAAGAAGGTATATCCTTTTGTTATAGGATAAAATGTTCTATAGATATCTGTTAAATCCATTTGGTTCTTAACTTCTGTTAGTTTCACCGTGTCCCTGTTTAGTTTTTGTTTCTAGGAGCTGTTCATTGATAAGAGTGGGGTCCTCCCACTTGTGTTGGAACAGATGTTTTGTTCCACTTACCAGTGATCCTAAGATCCTGGGCATGCCAGGGCACCTGTGGAGTGGAGAGTCCTCTGGGGACTGTGGGACTGTCTGCCGAGTTCACACCAATGGTGGCCTGGCCAGGGTTTTGGCGTTGGTCAAAGGCTTTTTCAACATCTAATGAGATGATCATGGGGTTTTTTTCTTTGAGTTTGTTTATATAGTAGATTACATTGATGGATTTCTGTCTATTGAACCATACTTGCATACTTGGGATAAAACCTACTTGATCATGATGGATGATGTTTTTGATGCATTCCTGGATTCGTTTTGCAAGTATTTTATTGAGAATTTATGAATCAATGTTCATAGGAGAAATCAGTCTGAAGTTTTCTTTCTTTGTTGGGTCTTTGTGTGGTTTAGTTTTCAGGGTGACTGTGGCCTCATAGAATGAATATGGCAACGTTCCTTCTGTTTGTATTTTGTGGACTAGTTTGAGGAATTAGCTCTTCTTTAATGTCTGGTAGAATTCTGCATTAAAACCATCTCTCCCTGGTTGAGTGACTTTTAATGACTGCTTCTACTTCTTTAGGGGCTATAGGGCTGTTTAAATAGTTTACCTGACCTTGATTTAATTTTGGTAATTGAAACTTTCTGGAAAACCATCCATTTCTTTAAGATTTTTCAATTTTGTGGCATATAGGCCTTTGAAGTAAGACTTAATGACTCTTTGAATTTCCTCAGTATCTGTTGTGGTGTCTCCCTTTTCATTACTGATTTTGTTTATTTGCATACTGTTTCTCTGTCTCTTGGTTAGTTTGGGTAAGGGTTTATCTATTTTGTTGGTTTTTCTCAAAGAACCAGCTCTTGGTTTTGTTGATTCTTTGTATTGTTTTCTTTGTTTCTAACTGATTTATTTCAGCCCTGATTTTGATTATTTCCTGCCTTCTACTCTGCTTAGGTATGTGCTTTCTCCTCCTCCTTCTTTTCCTCCTCCTACTTTTCCTCTTCCTCTTCTTCTTCCTCTTCCTCCTCCTCCTTTTTCAGATTTCAGGTGTGCTTTAAGTTGCTAGTAATTTAGACTTTCTAAATTCTTTATGAAGGCACTTAGTGCTATGACCTTCCTTTTAACACTGCTTTCACTGTGTCCCATAAATTTGTATATGTTGTGCCTTCATTGTTGTTGAATTCTAGAAACTCTTTAATTTCTTCCCTGGCCCAGAGGTCATTGAGTAGAGAGTTGCTCAATTTCCATGAGTATGTGGGTTTTCCAATGTTTCTGTTGTTGTTGAAGTCCAGCTTTAATCCATAGTAGTCTAATAAGACACAGGTGGTTATTTCTATTTTGTAAAACTATCTGTTGAGGCTTGCTTTGTGACTGACTATATGGTCAATTTTGGAGAAGGATCCATGAGGTGCTGAGAAGAAGGTATATTTCTTTGTGTTTGGGTGAAATATTCTGTTAGTACTGTTTGATTCATAATATCTGTTAGTTTCATTGTTTTTCTGTTTAATTTTTGTCTGGATGACTTGTCAGTTGGTGAGAGGGCAATATTGAAGTCTCCCACTATTAGTGTGTGGGGTTCAATGTGGGATTTAAGCTTTAGCAATGTTTCTTTTACAAATGTGGGTGTCCTTGTGTTTGTGTTCAGAACTGAGATATCATCTTGGTAGATTTTTTTCTTTGATGGGTATGAAGTGTTCTTCCCTGTCTCTTTTGGTTAATTTTGATTGAAAGTCTATTTTATTTGACATTAGAATGGCTACTTCAGCTTTATTCATGGGTCTATTTGCTTGGAAAACTTTTTTCTAGCCCTTTACTCTGAGGTAATGTCTATCTTTATGTTTGAGGTATGTTTCTTGTATACAGCAGAATGATCCATTATGTTAGTCTTTTTCTTTTTATTGGGGAATTGAGTTCATTAATGTTGAGATATATTAATTACCAGTGATTGTTATTTCATGTTATTTTTATGTTGGTGGTGATGTTGGTTTGTGTGTGTGTGCTTTCCTTTTTTTTTTTTTTTTTTTTTTTTTTTTGCTGGCACGGAATTACTTATTTCCTGTGTTTTCTTGGATGTAGTTATCCTCCTTGGGTTGAAGTTTTCCTTCTAGTATTTTTGTAGGGATGGATTTGTGGATATATTTTGTTTGAATTTAGACTTGTTTTGAAATGCCCTGTTTTCTCCATCTATGGTGATTGCGAGTTTTTCTGGGAATAGTAGTTTAGGTTGGTGCCTGTGGTTTTTTAGAGGTTGCAAGATATCTGTCCAGGCCCTTCTAGATTTTAGACTCTCTGTTATGAAATTGGGCATATTTCTTATAGGTCTGCCTTTGTATTTTACCTGGCTCTTTTCCCTTGCTGCTTTTAACATTCTTTCTTTGTTCTATAGAATTTGTGTTTGATTATTATGTGGTGGGAGGATTTCCTTTTTTGGTCCAGTCTAATTGTTGTTCTATAAGTTTCTTGTATGTTTATAGGCATCTCTTTCTTTAAGTTGGGAAAGTTTTCTTTTATGATTTTGTTGAGAATATTTTCTGGGCCTTGGAGCTGGGACTCTTCACCTTCTTCCATTCCTAGTATTCTTAGGTTAGGTCTTCTCATAGTATGGCAGATTTCCTGGATATTTTGTGTCAGGAATTTTTTAGAATTAACATTTTCTTTAACTGATGTATCAAATTCTTCTATTGTATCTTCTACATATGAGATTATTTTTTCCATCTCCTTTATTTTGTTGGTGATGCTTGCATCTGTTGTTTCTGTTCTCTTCCCTAGGTCTTCCATCTCCAGGATTTCCTCAGTTTGTGTTTTCTTTATTGCTTCTATTTCTACTTTCAGGTCTTGCATAGTTTTACTTATTTTCTTCACCTGTCTAATTGTATTTTCTGGTATGCCTTTAAGGGATTTATTTGTTTCCTTTTTAAAGACCTCTATCTGTTTGATTGTACTTTTCTGTATTTTTAAAAGGGATTTATTCATTTTCCCTTTAAAGGCCTCTGCCATCTTAATACGGTTGGGTTTAAGATCATCTTCTTGTGTTTTGGTTGTATTAGGATATCCAGGGCTTGCTGTAGTGGGGTAGCTTTGCTTTGGATGTGTTATATAGCCCTGGCTTTTGTTGATTGTGTTTGTTTATGGGCCTTTAGTCATCTGGATGGTTTTTGTCTCTGGATGTTCTTGTTGTAGTAGGTATTTGGGGGGAGGTGAGCCTCGATGGTCCTTGTGTGGCAGGCCTTTGATGGGTATCCTTGGGTTGCATGGTTCTGGGCCTGCAGGTCTGTATGGTCTAGGTGCCTCAGGTCTGATAAAGGTGGGCAGAGAGGTGGTAGGAGAATGGAGGTCCCACTGGGTTAGCAGGGTAGCTTGGCTTGGCTCAGAGGGCTCACAGAACAGGGAAGATGGGTGGGGGAAGGGAAGCTAACCTGTATGGTTTAGTAGTCTCAGGTCTGATTGAAGGTAGGGGGAAAGGTGGCAGGAGAATAGAATAGCAGGCTGCTCAGGGTCTAGTTGTATCTCTTAATGGTACTGAAAAAGTCTTTTGTATTTTTGTATTGTTTTTCAAATTCTAAGTTGACAGTTAATCATCAGTGATGCTATAAAAATGGAAAGTAAGCAGCATTTATAGCTACAGTGTCATCTACTACCAGAGCATAAATGGCAAATTTTGTTTGATAGATTTTTTTTTTTTATCTTCTTCAATTCACCCAGCCAGTGTCTGATGAAACAAACTGCTTTTTATGAATATTACTTATTTTTAACTAGGCACATTGTCTTAATCTGAGTTCTATTCCTGTGAAGAGACACCATAACTAAGGGAACTCTTATAAAGAAAAGCATTAATTTGGGATGACTTATAGTTTCATAGATTTAGTTCATGATTTTCATGTTGGGAAGCATGGCAACATACAGGTCCTGGAGGCAAAGCAAAGAGTTCTACATCTTGATCCACAGGCAGCAAGGAGAAACTGTGTTACTGCCTCCACTTCCTCCAAAAAGGCCATACCTATGCAAATAAGGCCATACCTCCTAGTAGTGTCACTCCCTATGGTCCAAGCAGTCAAAAACATGAGTCTGTGGGGGCCATACCTATTCAACATCATATATACATTATATCTTTTTATGCTGTTCATAAGTTGCTTAATAAACTCACCATCAGTATAATCTTCTTGTTGTTAAAAATGCTACTATGTAATGAGTGTTTATAATCTGAATTGAGTAACCGACTTGGTCTAATTAGAATCTGACTTGTAACTTTTAAAAAGCTTATTGTTGGTGAGAACACAAGTTTACTTTTCTGTCCTGCTACTTTGTCTTCACGACACAGCCTTTGATACGCCAAACCTGTCAACATGTTATTGCATACTGCACATTTTCAAATGACAGTCTTTGAAAGCATGAACAGATTTCCTCCACACTAAGCAGAATGCCTTGTAATCTGCCTCCGAAGATTGCAGTCACTTGCCACTTTTTGTTGAATGATATTTCTTCATCTATAATTTTCCTTTGTATGAGTTCTGTTTTTTTTTACACAAGTATATATATGGAGAATACAAATGAAATGATATGATTTTTAAAATAGAAGTTCACTCAGATAAATGTGCGTTACATAATATAGTTTGCAGTGGAATTTACATTTGGTGGTTTGAAATCATGTTATAGGGCTGTAGATGTGGGTCAGTGGTTAAGAGTACTGCTCTTGAGGAAGAGTACATGGGCTTGGTTCCCACCACCCACCCTGGCCATCTCACAGCCATATTTAATGTCAGTTCTAGGAGATCCGACACCCTTTTCTGGACTCAGGCATATTCATTCACAGGTGCATAAACTCATGTGCACACATATACATAAAATTAAAAACAAATCGTTTTGAAAATGAATTATGTTTAGAAAATGAATCTAAGTCAATTAGAAAATTCATGGTTCACAAAAATCCATGTATTGTTGTAGACATGCTTTTTTTTGGTTACTTTATTGGATTTTTATACCTACTACACTTCCAATCTGTACTCCACTCTAATCCTTTTCAACCCTACAACACTAGGTAGGAGAAAAAGATTAGAGGGGAAAGCAAGTTTAGACCTCTTTAAAGAGACTACTTCCTGCTGATTATTGGCATTGAATTCCTTGGGGCAAGTCTAATCTTTGTAGTCAGGATATCTCCAATTTGTTCTTATCTCTTTGATCATGGCCACTTGACAAACCACAGTGACAGGGACCACCAGCAGCAAAGGGAGCAGCAGCAGAGGAAGCAGCAGCCTCCGCAGAGTGTGCCTGGCCCCTTTTGTGGTTCTGGCATTTACACCCTCTCAAAATTTCCCAGAATTTCAAATGTCACACAATCACAGAAACTATCTGAAGCTGGCAGAACCATATCCCTGCTAGAGCACCAGGCAAATCATAATCACTTGCTGTGAAGCAGCCTCTTATTCCATACCTAGGATATAACTGGGATTTTACTTTATTTTTTAACTGTAACCAGCTTTATTAAAGGTACTTTGCATAAACAATCATGGTTTTTCAGGCAGGACATGGCCAGACAATCAACAATATACAAGAACTTCCAAATTCCCTTTTTGTATAGACTACCAGAATCAGAAAGCCACTATAAAACCCAATGAAGTCTTTCTTCATCCAATGCTTTGAAAAGGGGGAAGTAGCTTAGAGTGAGAGTTGACATTTCACATTAAGGATGTTGTTTAACAACTTTTCAAAAGCTGACCCTGACTTTCAGGAAATGAATGTGGCAGAATTATCAATCTGAAGATCTACAATCTTTTTTTTTTTTTTTTTTTTTGAGACAGGGTTTCTCTGTGTAGCTCTGGCTGTCCTGGAACTCTGTAGTCCAGGCTGGCCTCGAACTCAGAAATTCACCTGTCTCCACCTCCCAAGTGCTGGTATTTAAGCTGTGCACCACCATGCCTGGCTGATCTACAATCTTTTATAAAAGGAACCAGTGCTCTTCTGAGAACACTTGATGAAGTCACTGCAAAGTCCACATCACCCAATAGACTGGAAAACCAATTTTGGAGGCCAGGTTCCAACAGGTCTCTGGTTTTTAGGGAATTAAGTCTATGTTGATAGTACAGGGGGGAAGAGGATATAAAACTGAATTTATAGTTTTTCCAGACCACAAGACATTGTTGTGCCTTGGTGGCCACCTAGGTCAAGACCAGAATATCTCTCCTGGGAGCCAACAGGAGCCTTTCAAAATTATCAGGGAAAGAGTTTTTCTGTCCTCAATCCAGCTTGGGAGAGATTTTGTTACTGACACATGATCCTTCCCCCACCCAGTAATGAAGTGTTCTGTGTGCTAACAATATAGCTTAAAAAAAAAAAACAAGTAAAACAAAATTCTGCATTTTTATAAAACTTGATAAAAAGTAGTATTTCAAACTGTACTGTCACCAGAAGTACACAGTTATCAAAAATGCACACGCGTTACTTGGCATCTCCAGCACCTTCAGCTTTCTGTGCCTGGCTTGTTTTGGCATCTCCATTTTTTGCAGGATTATTTGAATCCTTCCCAGTGTCGGCTTTCTCCTTCCTCCCCTTGGGTACCTTCTCTCCCTTCTTTGTAGGGACCTTTTTAGGTTTGGGCCCTGGCTTTGGAGGAGCAGGTTTAGCAGACAACCTTGAAGATCTTCTCTGTGGCTTGTCCTTCACCTTGATTTTGTCTCCTTTAGCATCCCCTTTAGCCTTTCTTTTGGGCATGGTGGCAGCAGAGGACGTCGGCACTGAACACGGGTATACAGTGGCGTGCGGGTTTGGTCCGTGCCGGGGTTGTCCTTGCTGCTTTTTCACACTGCTCCATAACTGGGATTTTAAAGAAACCAAAATTCTCACTAACATTATGTTAACTGAGTAAGAACATCATCATACATTTCCTAAAGGCACAGAACAAAATTTACATGCTTAACATTCAGTGAGCCAAAAATTTGTACTGAATCTACTGATAGTATGGATTTACTGATACTTTGATTAGTGGGATGTATTTGAAGTAACTGAATATATTTCTCAATGAACTGATATTTTATCTTATAACCAAAATCTTTTGGTTTTACAATGTATGTAGTAAATATATATATTTATATATATTTAAAGTAAGTAAAGGACCCTTCTAACTCATCACTTACATATGATGGTTACATACCTGTTAATTTGAAGAAAAATAAGAATCCTATTTTGTGTATGCTCCATTCTATTTCCAGAGGAACTTGACTGATACAGCTTGTCCACAGACAGGCACTATTTCTTGGAATGTGCTACAGAGAACACTCTGTTTGGGAGGCATATGACCAGCTCAGGCAACAAACCCCTTGTGATGGTTTATATATGCTTGTCCCAGGGAGTGACACTTATTAGAAGGTGTGACCCTGTTGGAGTAGGTGTGGCTTTGTTGAAATAGGTGTGTCACTGTGGGCGTGGGCTTTAAGACCCTCCTCCTAGCTGTATGGAAGTCAGTGTTCTCCTAGCAGCCTTCAGATGAAGATGTAGAACTCTCAGCTCTTCCTGAACCATGCCTACCTGGATGCTATTATGTTCCTACCTTGCTGATAATGGACTGAACCTCTAAGAGTTGTCTTGGTCATGGTGTCTGTTCAAAAGCGGTAAAACCCTAAGACATCCCTCTTTGTCCTCTAGCCTTCCTGAAAGAGGATATGGGTTATGCATGAAGCAGAACAGTTTAAAGAGAGACCATTAATACCCTATGAGACATGACAAAGGGATTGTGTCTTTTTTTAAATTGGTATTTATTTCTTTTACATTTCCAATGCTGTCCCAAAAGTCCCCCACACGCTTCCCCACCCACTCCCCCACCCACCCACTCCTACTTCTTGGCCCTGTCATTCCCCTGTACTGAGGCATATAAAGTTTGCACGACCAATGGGCCTCTCTTTCTACCAATGGCCGACTAGGCCATCTTCTGATTCATATGCAGCTAGAGACACTAGCTCTGCGAGTGGGGGGGTGTTCTGGTTAGTCCATATTGTTGTTCCACCTATAGGGTTGCAGATCCTTGGGTACTTTCTCTAGCTCCTCCATTGGCGGGGGGGGGGGCTGTGATCCATCCAATAGCTGACTGTGAGCAACCACTTCTGTGTTTGCTAGACCCCAGCATAGTCTCACAAGAGACAGCTATATCTGGGTCCTTTCAGCAAAATCTTGCTTGTGTATGCAATGGTGTCAGCGGTTGGAAGCTGATTATGGGATGAATCCCCGGATATGGCAGTCTCTAGATGGTCCATCCTTTCGTCTCAGCTCCAAACTTTGTCTCTGAAACTCCTTCCATGGGTGTTTTGTTCCCAATTCTAAGAAGGGGTAAAGTGTCTACACTTTGGTCTTCGTTCTTCTTAAGTTTCATGCGTTTAGCAAATTGTATCTTATATCTTGGGTATTCTAAGTTTCTGGGCTAATATCCACTTATCAGTGAGTACATATTGTGTGAGTTCCTTTGTGATTGGGTTATCTCACTCAGGATGATGCCCTCCAGGTCCATCCATTTGCCTAGGAATTTCATAAATTCATTTTTTAATAGCTGAGTAGTACTCCATTGTGTAAATGTACCACATTTTCTGTATCCCAGTTCTTCACAAACTATTCCACAAAATAGAAACAGAAGGTACTCTACTCAACTCATTCTATGAAGCCACAATTACTCTGATACCTAAACCACAAAAAGACCCAACAAAGATAGAGAACTTCAGACCAATTTCCCTTATGAATATTGATGCAAAAATCCTCAATAAAGTTCTTGCTAACCGAATCCAAGAACACATCAAAACAATCATCCATCCTGACCAAGTAGGTTTCATCCCAGGGATGCAGGGATGGTTCAATATACGGAAATCCATCAACATAATCCAGTATATAAACAAACTCAAAGACAAAAACCACATGATCATCTCGTTAGATGTGGAGAAAGCATTTGACAAAATCCAACACCCATTCATGATAAAAGTCTTGGAAAGATCAGGAATTCAAGGCCCATACCTAAACATGATAAAAGCAATCTACAGCAAACAGTAGCCAACATCAAAGTAAATGGTGAGAAGCTGGAAGCAATCCCACTAAAATCAGGAACTAGACAAGGCTGCCCACTTTCTCCCTATCTATTCAACATTGTACTTGAAGTCCTAGCCAGAGCAATTCGACAACAAAAGGAGATCAAGGAGATACAAATTGGAAAGGAAGAAGTCAAAATATCACTTTTTGCAGATGATATGATAGTATATATAAGTGACCCTAAAAATTCCTCCAGGGATTGTGTCTTCTTAAGGACATAAAAGCAAGTTAGATTTCTTAGTAAATGGAATGTAGTGGTAGACAAAAAGGGGTCACAACACCACACATCCTTGAGTGCCATCGAGGTTCAGATAACTTCTTTAGGCCGCTGATTTCAAACAAAGTGGGGGGGGGGTAGGGAATACAGTATTTAATTTGTGTGAAAAGCCTGTAGTGAGTATTATTTCTAGTGAATATGGGGACCTTGACAAACATGGCAGAATAATAAGGAGATCTTGACGAACATCAGCGTCATAAGAACCATGATGTCCAGTGTCATGAGCCAGTCATCTGCACAGTAAATCCGTGCAAGGGGGCAGAGAATAGAGAAGTTCAAAACTTGTCTCTTTAAAACAACACTAATTCTCTTTTCTCACTGTCTAAAAGGCTCCCCCCTTGTGGCTACAGAGGAAAATATTCTTAGCATAGCCTAACTCAGGAGGTGGTAGGGGAAAAGCCATTTCTCCGATACCCTAACTCACACTGGCTGCCCGAGTGGTTCTGGTTTTCAGAGTAAAACCTGTTTTGGCCGTTTGCACATAACCTTTACCTCTCTCTGTAGATTGTGTACGCTTGTCTCTACTTACAAACATCTTGTCTCTATTTCCCTACTGAGTCTTGGATGTCACAATCAGCCGTCAAAAGGTATCAGAACAGGGCTGAGGGGTGCAGCAAAGTGCTTAGTGTTAGAAAAGGTGCCTAACTTGTGACAGGCCCTTGGTATGACCCCATGGCTGATAGAGAGGAATGGGGAGGGAGGGAGGGAGAGAGGGAGGGAGAGAGGGAGACAGAGAGAGAGAGACAGACAGAGAGAGACAGAGAGACAGAGAGAGATAGATAGAGACAGAGACAGACACGGGGGAGGGCAAGAGAGAGGGAGGAGGAGAGAGAGAGGTTAATTAGATTATTACTTTCATCTCTAGCACAATGTTCAGCAAGGCAGCCTCCAGGTCTAGGAGATGTGTCTTCTTTTTAAGTATTTTAAGGATATTTGTTGTTACATTAAAGGTCCACCCAGTTAACCACCTCTGCAAAAACACTGTCCCCTACCCCCAAATAAACTACCTTTTTGCAAGATACAGTAACAAATTTATCTCAACTCACTCTACCATATCCTCTCCTGTTTTTGAAGTTTCTGCCAGGAAGACTTGTAGTGAGCAGAGTCTCCAGGAGATGGCTCTGTGCGTCTGCACAGTAAGAGGATGAAAAACCAGGGAGACTAACAATGAAGGTTCTGTAAACTTGGTGGCTCAAGACGATTTTATGTTAATGATTTATTATTTTCAAACCCAGCAATGACTGTGTTTCTTCATAGTGTATCATTTCACACTGTCTCCCTTCCTTGTGATTCCATTGTAACCACCCAGGAGATCTCCCCTCCAAGGCAGCTGAGTAGCAATTTTAATCCTATGTGCAGTGGTAACTCTGCCTTTGCTACCCATCAGGAAACATCCACAGGTAGTTGTTTTATGCCTTCGTTCCTTCTCTGTGATTATCTCTCTAGAAATCTAACAGGTTTACAAATCTTAAAAATTCCCCAAATCCAGCTTTATTGATTTAGCTATAATTTGCTACCTCGTTTAAAATTAATTTATCATTCTACTTTCTTTTTTTGTACTTCTCTTTCTCTCTGTATACAAGTATGTGCATGCATATATGTACATACATACATACATACATACATACTTACATACATACATATATGCATAAAAAGTACATGGAGTCAGAGTTTGATTCTGGTTTTCCACCTTAGCTTTTGAGACAGGGTCTCTCACTGAATCTCAGGTTCCCTCATTCAGCTGGAATAGCTGGCCAGAGGGCTCCCAGGATCTCGCTGATTCCACTAGAGCCCTGGGGTTACAGACAATGCACCATGATGCTCAGTGCCAGAGAACACCCCAGTTGGGTATGGGGGTCCCTGGACTGAGGGTCCTTGAAACTAGTTAAGGATTCAGCGGTGACAAACAGAAACAAACACAGAGGCAGTTTGAATCTGAGTGTATTTTGCAGCTCTCAAGTAGGGGACTTTATACATTAAAAAACCAAACATTACATCCCTTAGAAACTATAACCAATGAAACAATCACAAATACCAACAAAAATCATTTGGCACAGTAAAGCACAAAAATTATCCAAGCATTACAACTCTGAAACTATGTTTTCAGTGAATCACAAACAGAACGGGTAATATCATCATAATATAACAACTCTAAAAGGATGTATTCAGTGGGGGCTGTTGTCCAAGGCTAGTGGCATTATTTCCAGGAGCAGGTTAATAAATCTTTAACGGTCAGTGCTCTTAACTGCTGAACTAACTCTCTAGCTCCATGGTCAATTACTATTTAACATCTAATGCCTGATTTTTTTTTTTTTTTTTGTAAATCTTCAATATGTAAACTTAAACTACTTTATTTTTTTCTAATTAAGGCTTTCTTTACCATATACCAAAACCCACCTCTGATGACATACATGTAGTCATATGAAATTTTATTGTTGGGAAAATTTTTATCTATCATAAAAGTTTTGTAAATGATTTAAAAAGTAAAGCGTTGGTTTCCCTGGGGATAAGGTCATTTTAGTGACCCCCATCTCTAGGGATGGTTTCTTACACATTATTCTCACTTAAAATCTTGGCCTAGGCTACCAGGAACATGTAAATAAGAAAAGGAATAAGAGAAAACAACACAGATAGATTGCTGTGAGAACTATGGCTCAATATTTTTTCTCTGGCGAAGAGTTCCACAACCGGTTCCAGGAGGCCTCCCCCTTTTGAGGTCAATCGCCTCAGTCTGTGGAACTTGTCACACAGATCCTACTGGAGGTGGTGTGGCAGCTCAGCTTTTACATGGGTTCTAGGGAATTGAACCAAGTTTCTCATGTTTATGAACAGATACATTACCTACAGAGCCATGTCTCCAGCTCTACCTGTATTCTTTGCTAATTTTCCTTTTCTGCTTTTTCCCCCACATTTAATTTGATGATTATTAAAAAAAGACCCAACAATTTAAGGTTGCCTTTTCAGCCTTCCTTTTCTGCTATATACACATTGTAAACATGCTTTAATTTGGCCTCTCACTCATATGTAACTCAGTTTTTTCTTTAACATGTAACTTCAATTTAAAAAAAAAACATTTGTATAGATGTCTTTTGCCTGTGTGTATATCTGTGCACTACATGTGTGCCTGGTGCCCATGGTAGCCAGTAGAGGGTATCAGGTCCCCTCGAACTGGAATTACATATGGATGTGGGTGCTGGGACTCAAACACTGGTGTTCTGCAAGAGCAACAAGTGCTCTTAACTAATGAGCCATCTCACCAGCTCCAGATATTATTAAATAATCTCTTTTGTGGGGCGTGGTAGAAGCCTCAAATGAATGTGTGCTGTTGACATGAGCTGGCCATGTCAAGAACCTTAGCTTCAGACCTATGGGAAAATGGCAAAGCCTCCCCGTAAGACCCCCTTTCGGGGACCCTTACTCTAGTCTCAGGAGAGAGAGCGCACCCAAAGAAACACGTGAATCCTTCTTGCTGTAAACACATGAGGCAGTTTAATGGCGGAGCTCTGGGTCGAAATGTATCTCATGCAGGAGACAGTGGATTCGACCCCAAGGCTCAAAGTTAGGGGTTTTTATGGGGTAAAGGGCTTACAAACAACCAGCCATTTCTGAGTACTTTATATGACTTACAGGTCTTGAAATTTCACCTTTCTTTCATCCCTACCCCAGTGCTTGAATTAGAATGACCCCCATAAGCTCATAGATTTGGATATTTGGTCACCAGGGAGTGTGCACTATTTGAAAGAATTAGGACATGTGACCTGTTGAAGGAAGTATATTACTGGAGTTGGACTTTGAGGTTTCAAAAAGCCCATTTTAGCCCAGAGTCTCTTTCTTCCTGCTCCCTTTGGATCTGCATGTAGAATTCTCAGGTACTTCTCTAGTATCATATCTGCCTGAATTTGACCATGCTTTTCACTGTGATTACAATGGAATCAACTTCTGAAACTCTAAGCAGGCCCCAATTAATAAGAGTTTCTGTGGTCACAGTGTGTGATGAGAATTCTGGAATTTTGGTTTCTTAAAAAAAACACAGAAATATAAGCATATGTTTTCATTTTAGTCCCAGGTGTGGTGATATGGGCTTGCTTCACAGCAGCTGACTATGATTTGCCTTGTGCTCTATCAGAGGCATGGTTTTTGCAGCTGCAGATAGTTTTTGAGATTATGTGACATTTGGAATTCTGGGAACTTTTCAGAGGTTATATAAATGCTAAAGCCCTGATAGGTGGGATCCTTTGGTGGCTATTGGCCATTCAGGGAGGTTGGTTACAGTTCGTTAGTAGTTGTGCTCAAAGAAAAAAGAAGAAAGAAATTATGTTCAAGAATCTCTATCATTCTTTCTCCCCTCTATCCTTCTTTACCTCCTATCTCATGATGGGGGCAAAATTGGGGGGAATAAGGGTGGAATAAAAGAAGAAACCACAAAGTAACTAAGATCAACTACAATGGTGTCTCTTCATAGCAATATATCACTGACTAAGACACCCAAGGTGGGGCTTGGAAGGACAGCAAAGCCTTCCTCTGGTCCATGTGTGGATGTTGACAGTATATACAGAAAATGTCCACTATATCTTTCTTCCCCAGGATGTTTACAGCCTTAAAATTGCTACCCTTCAGAGACCGTTCCTATAAGCTTAGCTAAACCTGTCTCCTTGTTCAGCTGCATTTTTATTTGTTGTGTCTAGTAAGGGCATTGATGTCCCATTATAGAACAACTCACAACTACATTGTTTCTGTCTCTTTCTGTACACACACACACACACACACACACACACACACACACACACACACTTTAAAGACACTTCTATTCTAATAGGCCTCTAATGACTTTTTCTAAGGCCTTTAGTGTTAGTTATTCCCCTAAACTAAGAAGACAGCAATAATGGGCAAGAAGGAAACTGTCCATATGAATAGAAAATGCCCTATATGGACTTATATATTCATGACTAGGTTACCAGGGCAGGTAATTGGGAGTAACTGTATCTTGACTCTTCCTGTCTCTTGATCTGCTTACTGTTCATAGTGAGATAAATAGATCTCGGTTACCATACTATTCATGGTACCATGATGCCGTGTGTTATATTGTCCCCACATCAATGGATTCAAAGGTCTATGGACCAAATCCTCTGAGACTGTGAGTCCAAATAAATCTTGTCACCCTCAAATTTCTTTTTTTTTAAAGATTTATTTATTTATTATATGTAAGTACACTGTAGCTGTCTTCAGACACTCCAGAAGAGGGCTTCAGATCTTGTTACAGATGGTTGTGAGCCACCATGTGGTTGCTGGGATTTGAACTCCGGACCTTTGGAAGAGCAGTTGGGTGCTTTTACCCACTGAGCCATCTCACCAGCCCCCACCCTTAAATTTCTATCATATGTTTTGTCACAGTAACACAGAACCTGGCAGTAGACAAAGAGATTCACTGCAAGTGGGTGTTTAATCAGATATAGAAGACATCCTCAGAGCCTTAGTGATAAAATGGTATAGTAGTTATTTAAAATAAAATTACCTTAAAAAGCTTGAGCTGTTGTCACAGAATATCAGGGCATATGTAATATAGATAGCACACATTTGTTGCTCTCAGTTCTGGAGGATGGATAGTCCAAGATCAAGGGACAGCAAGGTTGCAAACATTCTTATGGTTCACTTTTTTGCAGGTGGTGTTTTCTTGCTGAGTTCTGCCATAGTAGAAAGGACAAAAGTTCCTTCTGGATTCTTCTATAAGACTACCATCCCTGCTCATATAAACCCTACTCTTAGGATATAGTCCCCCCCCTTAACTATTATTATGTTGCTAACTAGGTTTCAACATATGAATTTTGACATATTTAGACCACAGTGCACATAGACAATAGAACAGAACAGTGTGTCTAGAGATACAACACAAAATCCGTACAAATAGTTTCTCATGCATTATTGTTCAACTTAAGATTTTTTTGACTTTATGACGATGTCAGAGGATGATATTTAATAGATATCAAACTTTGAATATTGAATATGTTTTCTCTGGGTGAATGACACAAAGTTTAATACTGTTTTTTTAGTGCTGAGCAGTAGTAGGAATTTGTAGCCTCCAGCTAGCACCACACTCAGAAGATAAATGAGATGTCTTAGTTTGGATTTTACTGTTGTGAAAAGACACCACGACCACAGAAACTATTATAAAGTTAGTTTATAAATTTGATTGGGACTGACTTAGAGTTTCAGAGGGTCAGTCCATTGTCATTATAATGGGAAGCATATCAGTTTACAGGCAGACTGCAGGTGCTGGAGGAGCTGAGAGTTCTCCATCTTGATCTGAAGGACCTCCAAGCCCTCACCCACAGTGACAAACTTCCTCCAACATGGCCACACATACTCCCACAAGGTCACACCTCCTAATGGTGCCACTTCCTATCGGCCAACCATATTTAAACCACTACATAAGCAATGCTGGTCATTAGGCTAGGCATATTATGTTCATTTTTATCTGCATGATGTTTCCAGCTTGGAGTAGTAGGTCTGTTGGGAGTGTTTCCCACCATAACTTGAAGAGTAGTTTATTTTGTATTTGTGCTTGGCTTCTGGTACAAAAACAAACAAACAAACAAACAAACAAAAAACTTCTGTGATCTCCTAAGTGATAAAAATAACAGGAATACCTTCTGTTATGGTATCTGGCCGTTGGTTCTCAATTCTTGAAACATTTCTACATCTTTCACTATTCATAATGGACTTCAGCCACACCCGAGTTTATCCTGGGGAGATGATTTGGAGGTATGACTAGAATCAGGATTGGTCATGGGGAACAAAGCAATATGTGATTGAGATTTAGAACCTTCAGCTTTCTTCCTCAGTTTTCAATCTCTGGGAAGATAGGAGAGGGACTAGAGGTTGAATTCATCATCATCAGTTGATGACTTGACTAAAATCACTGTTGTATTTATGAATCTTCCATTAAAATCCCTAACAAAATAAGTGCTATTTTGGGTGCTACTGAGCTGGTGAGGAGGTATGCATTTGTGTGCTGGAAAAGGGGCTTCCCTCACACTCTGTAGGAACAGAGGCTGACACGGCATATCAGAGTTGAGTTAACTTGCAGGACTCTCTGCCAGTGTCCAGTAGAGATGCAGAGGATTCATTTGTGTGAAGAAACTCATACCTTTGATATCAGAAATTTTGTGAGAGAGATTAGTACGTAGCAGTGAATTTTTTCTTTCTTTTTATTGGATAGTTTATTTATTTACATTTCAAATGTTATCCTCTTTCCCGGTACCCCTCTCCCTGAAAATCCCCAATCTCATCCCCCTCCACCTGCTTCTATGAAGGTGCTCTCTAACCCACCTACCCACTCCTGCCTCCCCGGCCTTGAATTCCCCTACACTGGGACATCTAGCCTTCATAGGATCAAGGGCCTCTTCTCCCATTGATGCCTGACAAGGCCATCTCCTGCTACATATACATCTGGAGCCATGGGTCCCTCCTTGTGTACTCGTTGGTTGGTGGTTTTGACCCTGGGAGCTCTGGTTGGCTGATATTGTTCTTCCTATGCAAACCCCTTCAGCTTCTTCAGTCCTTTCTCTCACTCCTTCATTGGGAACCTCATGATCAGTTCAATGGCTGCCAGCATCTGTATTTGTATATGTTAGGCTCTGGCACAGCCTCTCAGGAGACAGGTATATCAGGCTCCTGTCAGCATGCACTTCTAGGCATCTACAATTGTATCTGCATTTGGTGACTGTATATGGGATGGATCCCCAGGTGGGGCAGTCTCTGGATGGCCTTTCCTTCCATTTCTGTTGTACACTTTGTCTCTGTATTTGCTCCCGTGAGTATTTTTCCCCTTCTAAGAAGGACTGAAGCACCACACTTTGGTCTTCTTTCTTCTTGAGCTTCATGTGGTCTGTGAATTGTATCTTGGGTATTCCAAGCATTTGAGCTAACATCCACTTACAGTGAGTGTATACTGTGTGTGTTCTTTTGTGATCAGGTTACCTCACTCAGAATGGTATTTTCAAATTCCATCCATTTGCCTAAGAATTTCATGAATTCATTATTTTTAATAGCTGAGTAGTACTTCATTGTGTAAATCAACTACATTTTCTATATCTATTCCTCTGTTAAAATGTGGGGCAATGGGCTATGCACAGACAGCCTGATCTCCAGTCAATCTTAGGTCTTGAACCCTGGTGGAACCCAGTGGGTGGTAATTTCTACCTACATGGGATGGAAGGCTTTAGATCATGTCTTCTAGACCCCTGGCTCCTGTTGAAGCTACTGCCCCCACAGCCCCCACAGGGGAGGTCTGTGGCTATCAGTCATGCAGACAATGTCCCAAGCTTCTGGCATTCTGGATAGACCACCCCCCACAGTTACCTGACTATAGCTAGGTATGCTCCTCCCCACAGTTACCTGGCAACAGCAAGATAGCACAGCCCACTATAAGAGGTGCTGCTTGGCCCGACCTCTCTCTCTCTAAGCTTTTATCTTTCTTAATCTCTAGCCCTCCTTCTCTCTCTTTCTCTTTCTCTTTCTCTCTCTCTCTCTCTCTCTCTCTCTCTCTCTCTCTCTCTCTCTCTCTCTCTCTCTCTCTCTCTCCCTCTCTCCACGTGGCTATGGCCAGCCTCTCCCTCTCTCCTTCTACCTTCTCTTCTTTTCCCCTGCCTTTCTACAATAAAGCTCTAAAACCATAGACTGTCTCTGATCATCAAGGCCTGCCAGGCTTGAATGATGGGATAAGCTTTCTCTTAACGAGCCATGTCTAATCTCCCACCAGAAGGCCATCCTGTGCTCCTAGTCATGGACCTGACCAAGGACTCTTGCCCATGAGAGAACCATCTAGCGACCCCTCTCCCCCTACCCTCTCTTCCCTTCCTTCCTGGGACCGAGTGCCACCCCGGGGCCCCTATTCTGTTCTCAGCTCCTCCAATATATCCAGCATGGGATGCCGGAGGCTGAGAACCTGGTACCTGGGGCTGCCCCTTGTCCACCACCCTCCGTGTGGGGTCGGTGGCTTAACACAGCCAGATGTCCACCCAGGGCTGCATGGAAAGCATGTGTTGATCTTAGAGCATAAGTTTAGGAAAATTTCTCCTGTGCCCATGTGTTTGAGGTTCTTCCCCACTTCCTCTTCTATTAGTTTCAGTGTATCTGGCTTTATGTGGAGGTTTGATTCCCTTGGACTTGAGCCTTGTACAAGGAGATAAGAATGAATAGATTTGCATTCTTCTACATTCTGATGTCCTGTTGAACCTGTACTATTTGTTGAAAATGCTGTCTTTTTTTCCACTGCATGGTTTTAGCTCCTTTGTTAAAGATCAAGTGACCATAGGTGTTTGGGTTCATTTCTGGGTCTTCAATTCTATTCTGTTGATCTACCTGCCTGTCCCTGAATCAATACAATACAGCTTTTTTTTCCCCAATCACTATTGCTCTGTAATGCCACTTAAGGTCAGGAATGGTGATTCCCTAAGAAGTTCTTTTATTGTTGAGAATAGTTTTTGCTATCCTGGGCTTTTTGTTACTCCAAGTGAATTTGAAAATTGCCCTTTCTAAGTCTATGAAGAATTGAGTTGGAATTTTGATGGGGATTGCATTGAAATTGTAATTTGATTTTGGCAATATGGCCATTTTTACTATAATAATCCTGTCAATCTATGAGCATTATTCCATCTTCTGATATCTTCAATTTATTTCTTCAGAGACTTGAAGTTCTTGTCACACAGATCTTTCACTTGCTTGGTTAGAGTCACAGCAATGTATTTTATATTATTTGTGATTATTATGAAGGGTGTTGGTTCCCTAATTTCTTTCTCAGCCTGTTTATCCTTTGAGTAGAGAAAAGCCACTGATATGTTTGAGTTAATTTTATATCCAGCTATGTTGCTGAAGTTGTTTGTCGGATTTAGCTTTGGTACCTGGAAATTTGTCTAGGAAATGGTCCATTTCATCCAGATTCTCCAGTTTTGTTGAGTATGGGCTTTGATAGTAGGATCTGATGATGTTTTGGATTTCCTCAGATTCTGTTGTCATGTCTCCCTTTTCATTTTTGATTTTTTAAATTAGGATACTTTCTCTGTGCCCTCTAGTTAGTCTGGCTAAGGGTTTATCTATCTTGTTGATTTTCTCAAAGAAACAGCTTCTGGCTTTGTTGATTCTTTTATAGTTCTTTCTGTTTCTACTTGGTTGATTTCAGCCCTGAGTTTGATTATTTACTGCCATCTACTCCTCTTGTGTGTATTTGCTTCTTTGTGTTCTAGAGCTCTCCGGTGTGCTTCCAAGCTGCTAGCATAAGTTTTCTCCGGTTTCTTTTTGGAGGCACTTAGAGTTATGAGTTTTCCTTTTACCACTGCTTTCATTGAGTCCCACAAGTTTTGGTACGATGTGCCTTCATTTTCATTAAATTCTAAAAAGTCTTTAATTTCTTTCTTTATTTCTTCCTGACCAAGTTATCATTGAGTAGGACTTTGTTCATCTTCCATATGTGTGTGGGCTTTCCCTTGTTTTTCTTGTTATTGAAGGCCAGCCTTAATCCATGCTAATCTGATAGGATGCATGGGGTTATTTCAATCTTCTTGTATCTGTTGAGGCCCATTTTTGTGACCAATTTATGGTGAATATTGGGGAAGATACCATGAGGTGCTGAGAATTTTAGGATGAAATGCTCTATAGTGATCTCTTAAATCCATTTAGTTCATAAGTTCTGTTAGTTCCACTGTGTTTCTGTTTAGCTTCTGTTTCCATGATCTGTCCATTGCTGAGAGTGGGGTGTTGAAGTTCTCCCACTATTATTGTATGAGGTGCAATGTGTGCTTTGAGCTGTAGTAAAGTTTCTTTTATGAATGCGGTTCCTCAGAAAATTGGACATAGCACTACCAACATGTAATAAGGACACATGCTCCGCTATGTTCATAGCAGCCTTATTTATAATAGCCAGAAGCTGGAAAGAACCCAGATGCCCCTCAACAGAGGAATGGATACAGAAAATATGGTACATTTACACAATGGAGTACTACTCAGCTATTAAAAACAATGAATTTATGAAATTCTTAGGCAAATGGATGGATCTGGAGGATATCATCCTAAGTGAGGTAACCCAAGCACAAAAGAACACATGGTATGCTCTCACTGATAAATGGATATTAGCCCAGAAGCTCAGAATACCCAAGATACAATTTGCAAAACACATGAAACTCAAGAAGAAAGAAGACCAAAGTGTGGATACTTTGATCCTTCTTAGAAGGGGGAACAAAATACCCATGGAAAGAGAGTTATACAGACAAAGTTTGGAGCAGAGACTGAAGGAATGACCATCCAGAGACTGCCCCACCTGGGATCTATTCCATAAACAACCACCCAAACCAGACACTATTGCAGATGCCAACAAGAGCTTGCTGACAGGAGCCTGATATAGCTGTCTCCTGAGAGTCTCTGCCAGTGCCTGGCAAATAGAGAAGTGGATGCTCTCAGTCTTCCATTGATTGGAGCACAGGGTCCCCAATGAAGGAGCTAGAGAAAGTACCCAAGGAGCTGAAGGGGTTTGCAGCCCCATAGGAGGAACATCAATATGAACTAACCAGTACCCCCAAAGCTCCTTGGGACTAAACCACCAAACAAAGAAAACACATGGTGGGACTTGTGGCTCTAGCTGCATATGTATCAGAGGATGTCCTAGTCGGTCATCAATGGGAGGAGAGGACCTAGGTGCTGTGAAGGTTCTATGCCCCAGTATAGGGGAATGCCAGGGCCAGGAATCAGGAGTGGATGTGTTGTTGAGCATGGGGATGGGGTAGGGGACAGGGGATTTTCAGAGGGAAACTAGGAAAGGGGATAACATTTAAAATGTAAATAAAGAAAATATCTAATAAAAATATATATACAAAAAAAAGGAAAAAAAAAAAGAAAAAAAAAAGAAAAAAGAAAGAAAAGCATGTGGGTGCCCCTGCATTTGGAGCATTGATGTTCATAATTGAGAATATATCTTGGTAGATTTTTCTTTTGACGAATATAAAGTGTCTTTCCTTATATTTTTTGATAACTTTTGGTTGAAAGTCGATTTCATTCAATATTAGAATGGCTGCTCCAGCTTGTTTCTTGGGACCATTTGCTTGGAAAATTATTTTCCAACCTTTTTTCTCTGAGGTAGTGTCTGTCTTTGTCACTGAGGTGTGTTTTCTGTATGCAACAAAATGCTGTGTCCTATTTATATATTCAGTCTGTTAGTCTATGTCTTTTTAATGGGGAATTGAGTCCATTGATATTAAGACATATTGAAGTAAAGTGATTGTTGCTTCCAGTTATTTTTGTTGTTAGTGGTGGAATTATGTTTGTGTGGCTATCTTCTTTTGGGTTTGTTGAAAGAAGATTACTTTCTTGCCTTTTCTAGGGTGTAGTTTTTCTCCTTGTGTTGGAGTTTCCTATCTATTATACTTTGTAGGGCTGTATTTGTGGAATAATATTGTGTAAACTTGATTTTGTCATGGAATGCCTTGGTTTCTCCATCTATGGTAATTGAGAGTTTTGCTGGTTATAGTGTGAGGAGCCGCCCTCACGGTCGCCATTACAAGATGGCGCTGACAACACCGTTGTCACCATTGCTCGTGGTGAGTGTGCGCAGGCGTCAGGGTATCTTTCCATTACCTGAGCCCTGCCTCTCCCGTGGCGCCATCTGGCTGATGGTGGGCAGCCAATCCCGGTGGTGCACGTCTCCAACCGTACTTCTAACCGTACTTCGCAGCCTATATAAGGGAGGGGTTTTCTGCTCTCTGGGTCTCCTCTCCTGAAGCTGATCATCTATCTCTTGAGATGTATTAAAGCTTTACTGCAGAAGGATCCGAGTGTCCTGTGTGTGTTCTTATTGGCGAGATGGTAGCGCGGGTCAGTTATAGTAGCCTGAGCTGGAATTTGTGTTCTCTTAGGGTCTACATGACATCTGCTCAGGATCTTCTGGCTTTTATAGTCTCTGGTGGGAAATCTGGTGTAATTCTGATAGGTTTGCCTTTATATGTTACTTGACTTTTTTCCTTTGCTGCTTTTAATATTCTTTCTTTGTTTAGATTATTATGTGATGGGAGGAATTTCCTTTCTGGTCCAGTCTATTTGGAGTCCTGTAGGCTTCTTGTATGTTCTTGGGCATCTCTTTATTTCTTCTATAATTTTGTTGAAGATATTTACTGGCCCTTTAAGTTGGGAATCTTTGCTTTCTTCTATACCTATTATCCTTAGGTTTGGGTCTTCTCACTGTGTTCTAGATTTCCTGGGTGTTTTGTGTTAGGAATTGTTTGTATTTTGCTTTTCTTTGATTGTTGTGTCATTGTTTTCTATGGTATCTTCTGCACCTGAGATTCTTTCTTCTATCTCTTGTATTCTGTTGGTGATGCTTGCATCTATGACTCCTGATCTCTTTCATAGATTTTCTATTTCCACGGTTTTCTGCCTTTGTGATTTCTTTATTGTTTCTATTTGCATTTTTAGATCTTGGATGGCTTTGTTCAATTTCTTCACCTGTTTCATTGTGTTTTCCTGTAATTCCTTAAGGGATTTTTGTGTTTTCTCTTTAAGGGCTTCTACCTATCTTTTTCTGTATTTCTTTAAGAGAGTTATTTATGTCCTTCTTAAAGTCCTTTATCATCATCATGAGATGTGATTTTAAATCAGAATTTTACTTTTACAGTGTTTTGGGGGTATGCAGGGCTTGCTGTGGTGGGAGAACTGGGTTCTAATGATGCCAAATAACCTTGGTTTCTGTTGCTTATGTTCTTGTGCTTGTGTCTCAACATTAGGTTATCTCTAGTGCTACCTTCCCTCTCTGTCTCTGACTGGAGCCTGTCCCTTCTGTCATCCTGGTTGTGTCAGAACTCCTCAGAGTCCAGCTGTCTCTGTGATCCCGTGATTCTGTGATCCTGAAATTCAGGGTATGTCAGAGCTCCTGGGAGTCAAGTTGCCTCTGGGATCCTGAAATTCTGGTGTGACTAAGCTCCTGAGATCTTGTGATCCTGGGTGTGTTAGAGCACTTGGGAGTTGAGCTTCCTCTGGGAGTTGTGGGACTGGGTGTGGAGCCAGCACCCAAGTTCTTCTCCAGGCACCGGCTCAGACTTGAAGGAACCTGTACCACTGGCTGGGTGGCAGTTCCTGTGTCTCTGAATTGAGGTGGTCCCACTTACTTTAGGTGTTGGGTCAGTTGTTGTTGCCTCCTTGCCTATGATCCTGGGTTTGTTAGAGCACATGTGTTCCTGGGTGTCTTAGAGCACTTGGGATTTGAGATTCCTCTGGGTGTTGTGGGACTGGGTGCAGAGCCAGAACCCAAGGTCTGCTCTGGTCACTGGCTCAGACCAGAAGGTTTTCTTTTTCCATATATTATAAAATAGTATTTCAAATAAATGTATAAATTCTTATATAGCAAAACATATCAGATAAGTTTATTCTATGGAGAAAAATAATAATGGACATTTTTACTCAACATTATATTGTGAGTGATTTCCTACCTAAAACTAGGGACTTGAATATATAAACAAAATCATTGCAAAACCAAACCAAAACTATGCACAGAAACTAACACTCAGGAGAGCTAGTATATGAACGTGTGAAAAACTATAAATTCATCTGTTAGGACAGATATTTGATTGCTTTAGAAAGTGGTAGAATCAGGCTTTGGTGGCCTCAGTGGGAGAAGATGCCCTTAATCCTAGAGGGCCTTGAAGCCCCAGGGAAGGGCCAAGCCTGGTGTGTGTGTCTGAGTACACTCTTGGATGCAAAGGGGAGGAGTAATGGGATAAGGAACTGTGGGAGGAAAACAAGGGGTGTCAATGACTGGAATGCAAATAAATAATATAATTTAAATAAAAAACTACATTAAAAAAAGAGAAAGGGGTAGGGACTACTAGCTTCAAAGTCACATTTGAAGGGTTGCTTGCAGTGTGTAAGGTGGAACTTTCACCTACTAACTAACCTTTCACTCACTCACAGCACTTACTCCACATTCCTTTTCTTTTGCAGGATACCCTATGTCTGAAACAAAGGATTCTAGTTTGCCTACCCCTCCAGTTGGGGGTCAGGATTACTGACACCTTTAATTTCTATACACGTATTGGGATTTCCCATCACTGATATGACAAATGACTACAAACACAATTGCTTAAAACAACACACATTTATTCAATTTGTAGAACTCTGAAGTCAGAAATAAATCTCATGGGGATATAATTAAGTATCAGCATGGCAAGTTTCTGGAGGCATTGAGAAAAATTAAATTCATTGCTCTTCTCAGCTTCCAGTGGCCTTTTATATCTCTTGGCTCATGACCACTTGATCCATCTTCAAGGGACATCACTCCAATTTGTGAGTCACGATTACATAATCATTTCCTCTTCTATAATCAATTCATGCCTTCCCCTCCCCCATTTTATAAGAACATTTGTACTTACAACTAGGACCCACCCTGACAATCCAGAAATAGCTTTCCATCTGAGATCCTTATTCACATCTCCAATGTCTCTTTTGCCACTTACTGCAGCATTCACAGATTCTCGAGATTAAAATAAAAATCCTTGGGACACTATTACAGGGCTTAGACATTGCAAACTGGAAAAGCAAAATAACATGGTAAGCATGGATTTTTTTTTTTTTTTTTTGCAGTGCTCTAATGGTGTGGTCAAGAAGTCTTTCACTGAAACGAGGACACAGCCTCTGTTGCTATCTCAGGGATCTCAGGCCATCATGGAAATCGAGTAGGAAAGCAAGTTCCTCATCTTGATTCATTTGTAAGTTTGGATCTTGAACAGAAGATGATCTTCAAGTGATTCTTCTCCATCTAGAAGCTATTACACAAGTTTTTTTCGCAGCACATTATGTAAATCAACTTCTTTCCAGTGTTAAGCTGTTTTTCCTTGCACTGAGGCGAGCACATTTGCTTTGAGTACACATGCTTTGTTCCTAAAAATAAAGAAGCCTCGTTATGCATGTTGGAGGAATCTATTATAATACAACATTCTAAAAGTCATCACTAAGAGGAAAACCCCTTCACACTAGATCCCCTTCCTCATTCCCTTGGGAGGTCACACTCCCTTATTGACTCTGATTCTGGATGCCAAGTGTCTTACTGGTAAATTTGAAAGTACTATTTTCCTCCCTTCTCAAATGTATTTACTGCCTTACCAGTTAGCAGGGATAGACAATGTTACATTCTTTATCCCAGGCACTAACAGGAGGAATAGTCGTTTGAAGGCATTTTTGGAGTCTGTATCAGCCCCACTTACCAACAAAGTGTGATACGGTACTGCATGATTCACCAGGTTTTGCAACGCATCTGCTTTGTGACATTGTACATCTTGAATCTCGTGACTTTTCACATGAATTACAGATCAGACCTGTATTTGTTGGATAAGGAGAGAGTAGGATTTTTAGGAAGAACCATGGGGCTATGAGAATAGTTGATTTCAAGATCAAAGAGAGGCTTCAGTGGTACATGTAGACTGGGTTGTCTGTTTACTCCGTCAGCTGGTATTCAACCTAGCTCTGTGAATTAAGCTAGAGGATGGATCAAGATAATAACAGCACTATTTATATTACCTGTTAGTACCTAGTTATATTTGAAGATGAAATAAAAACAGAGAGAATTCAAATGTAGTTTGAGTATAACAACAAAAAGATTTCATTGGAAAGAGATGAATATGCTGTCAATATGCTGTCTTCTAGGCAGGACTTCTCTAGGCAAGGACTTGAGTTGACTACTGGAGATATGGACATGTAGGTTAGATCTGGGTAATTGTGTGTTGGAGGGCATAGAGGACAGAATAACAATGGGATGTTCTGAGCACACTGAGGTTACATTCTCTGCTGATGCTCCTACCTTGCTTAGCCTGACTTTCTTTCTTTTCAAGAAATAAGTATCACCAATTGTTACTACCAAGCTGAGAAATGATCCAGGAATCTCCATGTAGTAACAGGTAGTAACAGGGCAGGAGAGGCAGGACACTGAGGTGACATCAGAAGCTATGACAGACTTAGCTTTAAGAGTTAAGAGCAATGTTGTGGGAGGAAAAAAAATCGTGGAGTACGTTATTTTAACTTTTCATCTCAGACATTCCAAGATTATTGCATCAGAACCTATATGGAGCACAGGAGGTCTTGACTTGCATCCAATTTCAAGGATGCTTTTGTGACATGGGTTTATATTCTACTCTCCCTGCTTCCACAAACTACCCTTACAAATGTTGCTAACAACCCCTAATGACAAATCTGATTGTCTCTGTATGGTCCAAGAGTTTATCCACTTATAAGTAATGATGGTTTAAGGCAAATGGGTAGATGTGCACAAGTTAGTTGCAAACATAGTGCAAATTTTTATGTCAGGAACTCGAGCATTATAATCTAGTGATATGTCTATCCACTGTATATATTCTGCACTTTGATTTCTTTTGAACAGCTTGCTATATACATAATATTCCAGTATACTTTGTTGCAGGCTTTAGTTAATCAATTCTTTATGTAATTTAATTTATTTCTATTTTTTTGGTATGACTTGCCACAGTAACTAATCCTGAACATTACAGTATAGTGAGGTAGTTCTGGTATAATTTCATTTGCATATGATTGTATCTGTTAAATAATTTCATATAAGCAGAATTGCTAGTTAAAAATAATTATTTTGATAGATTTGCAAGATAGACTCTAAAGGTAATGAAACTATACATTCTCTTGCTATCAATTTTAGACACTTCTTATCTCTCTATAATCAGACCATTGTATCATGTTATTCAGTTTCTGAATATTTTATCTAATAGGTGCTTTTAATTTGTATTTCTTGCTATATAAGGAATGTGATTGAGCACATTTTTGTGTATTTAATACTTATTTGTATTTACTGTGATGAATTTTTGCTTTCTTTAATTTATTTTTCTGTTAGATTATTAATGTATTTAATTTTTTATGGGAAGTCATTAGATAGTAGGAACATTAGCCAATTTTTCATGACATGAATTAACTTTTTGCTTTTTGCCATGAAGAATTTTAAAATTTATCTTTCCTTATATTTTTAATTTTTTGAGATAACACAATTACATAACTTCTCTCTTCCCATCCTTCCCTCCAAACCCTCCTATATGGCCCTTCTTGGTTTCTTTCAAATTTATGTGTGTGTTTTAATAAGAACTCTAGTTTTTTTAGGTATAGCTAGAAATGTCTTTCTCTAATAGGTAAAGAACACTAAATTTTCTATAATGTTTTATGGCTTAACATTTCTTAGTATGAAAAGGGAGACAAAATAGAAATGCTGTTGTACTTCAAGTACATTTGATAAGTAGAAAGGATAGGAATTAGCTATTAATTTTCATTTAGTCATGAGGAGAGTAATGTATCAAGGCTGATGTTCAAGGGAAGTGTGCATTCACTGGTATAAGGCAGATGCCCAGAAGAGAGATCTCCCTGAGGAGTGAAACTGAGTATTTTCAGCTACAAATTATAATTGGAGCCTTAAAAATGGAAGGGAATCTGTGAGTAGTATTAAACTTTGAAGAGCCTGGGTGTAATCAGGTAAATAAAGATTCCTGCAAAATACGTGGCAAAGAAGTGACCAGAGAAGAGAAGTGGGGGAGCATGCTCTGTAGGACACAGCATAACAATGTTTCAAGGAAAGGGGGAAATAAAATGGAAACCTGTAAATAAAAATGCAGAGAGCTGAAGGTCTAAAAATTACTGTCCCATTTCTCTGCAATTACTGCTTTTTTTTTCTTGATTAGTATATCACATATGATTTCCCTAGTGCCCAGAACCTCAGTCTTCAGGTTTGAGCCTCCATGCCTGAGTGAGACTGAAAAAGAGTGGTTTAGAAATTAGCACTGCTCCACTATGTTCATAGCAGCCTTGTTTATAATAGCCAGAAGCTGGAAAGAAACCAGATGCCCCTCAACAGAGGAATGGATACAGAAAATGTGGTACATTTATACAATGGAATACTACTCAGCTATTAAAAAATGAATTTATGAAATTCCTAGGCAAATGGATGGACCTGGAGGGTATCATCCTGAGTGAAGTAACCCAATCACAAAGGAACTCGCACAATAGGTACTCACTGATAAGTGGATATTAGCCCAGAAACTTAGGATACCCAAGATATAAGATACAACTTGCCAAACGCATGGAATTCAAGAAGAACGAAGACCAAAGTGTGGACACTTTACCCTTTCTTAGAAATGGGAACAAAACACCCATGGAAGGAGTTACAGAGACAAAATTTGGAGCTGTGATTAAAGGATGGACCATCTAGTGATTGCCATATGCAGGGATCCATCCCATAATCAGCTTCCAAATGCTGACACCATTGCATACACTAGCAAGATTTTGCTGAAAGGACCCAGATATAGCTCTCTCTTGTGAGACTATGCCGGGGCCTAGCAAACACAGAAGTGGATGATCACAGTCAGCTATTGGATGGGTCACACGGCCCCCAATGGAGGAGCTAGAGAAATTACCCAAGGAGCTAAAGGGAACTGCAACCCTATAGGTGGAACAACAATATGAACTAACCAGTACCCGGGAGCTCTTGTCTTTAGCTGCATATGTATCAAAAGATGGCCTAGTTGGCCATCACTGCAAAGAGAGGCCCATTGGACTTGCAAACTTTATATGCCCCAGTACAGGTGAACGCCAGGGCCAAAAAGGGGGAGTGGGGGGGTAGGGGATTGGGGGGTGGGTATGGGGGACCTTTGGGATAGCATTGAAAATGTAAACGAGGAAAATACCTAATTAAAAAAAAGAACAACAACAAAAAAAAGAAATTAGCACCCTTAAGACTTCCCTTCATTTCCCTTTGCAGGTACTTACCCTCCACAAAACAGAGAAAGGATAAAATCACGATGAGCAGTGTGCTGATTTTCGTCACTGAATTCATGTTGGATGTTAGAAGGCAGCTTGAGGTAAAGGATGGCCACTTGCTCTCTATATAAAGCTGGAGAACAGGAAGGAATTTCCAACATAGGCACAAGGAGGAAGTGCCCTTTTCTTTTTAATAAACCAGATAAACCAAATGTATGATAATGTGGGAAGTACAGACTGTCCAGCTATTTATTTAGGTACAGCTGAGCCAGACAGCATTCCCTCCCTTATCTCTTCTGTGTGCACAAGTGTGTGTGTGTGTGTGTGTGTGAGAGAGAGACAGAGAGAGAGACAGAGAGAGAGAGACAGAGACAGAGAGACAGAGAGACAGAGAGAGCACGCTAGTTGCTAGTTTTCTGGTCCTTCAGAAACTTCTCTCTACACTAAGTGGGAAATGTTTGGTCATCCTAGGATTCAGAAATGGGAAATGTGACTCTGAATTACAAGGGGTCTAGAGAAGGAACATGTAACATGAAAGTTCCCTGCACAGCTTATGGCAGTGCTGGAAAATTCTCCAGTTTGAGTCATACGAAAAGAAGGAATTTTAAGCCTAATAGTCTACATGCAACTCCCCAGGCTCCTGTCTTCCAACACCTCCATGTTCCCTCCTTAGGAAGTTCTATCCCATCATGCTGAAAGTTTGGGATATCTGAAGGTTCCCAGCAAATTTTGCAATTGGGGAGTTCAAGGGTGAAGGAAGAAATGGGGGTGCTTTTCAGATATATTTCCAGTGAGCTCCTTCTTGAGATATGAGCAGTTTCTGGGTATTTCCTGTCCTTTCCTTTCTAGGAGTAAAGTTAGGACCATGTTTCCACCACACTCAGTCTTGTCTCATGTAGCATCCTTCTGTTTACTCCAGGGGAAAGCAAATAGGCTGCTCCAAACCTCCCTCTGAGCCATTCAGCTGCAGTCTAGAACAAACTTCTAGAAGAAGATTTTATGCTTATAACCCTTGTGGCTGCCCCAATTTCTCAGGGAGATTTCCTTCCTTCATCATACTGCCATCTCTGGTGGGGTACACTCTCTCTCCCCCCATGCTAGTTGGAACCAGGTATCGTTATCTTTCTTTTGCTGGTTTGTCCTCTGGAGGGATTCGGTGTGTGTCATGTTCTAAGACCTTGACAGACAGGCTCTCCCTTTCCTTCTGCACTGCCTTTCACATATCAGATGCTAAAAAAGGAAACACAACTTCTGGGAAGTATGTATTCTATATATAATTTCTTCAAATGAAAGAATAAGCTCAGAGAGGTTCAGCAATGTACCCAAAGTCACACACCAGCTAGCAAGTGGCAAGGGATCTGAAACCATAATTGTGTGCCACAAAATTACATTAGAGATACACTTATAAATCACACATTTATTCCTATTAGTGGGATTTTGTTGTATTTCTCAACTCTTGAGAAAACTGTTAATTTTTAAATAACTTCCTGGAACTGCTCCACAGTGAACGAGAAATTCAGTTCTGTATTTTGAGAGTTCTATGCTTTGTATTAGTTTCATATTTTCCTGGTAAAAATAAACTCTAAATAATAGCTTATGATGCCCTCAATTACTTTCTTAAAATTTCAGAGGACAGACATTTTACTGGGCTACCAGAAGTATGTCAGCAACAGGCTGGTCCCTTCTGTAGGCCCTGAAGGAGAAAGTATATTTTCTTGGCTTTTTGTTCAGCATACAATGGCTTCCAACATCCCTTAGCTTGTGACCCAATTCTGTATCTTCAAAGCATATAGCTTCAAAATCTGCATTCATCATTATATCACATTCCTCATTCTATAGTCAAATCCCCCACACTCCATTTCCTGCCTGATGTTAGTAATCAAATATAGGGGTTTGCATATGCTAAGCAAGTGCTCTACCTTACAACTAGGTTCTCTGTTCTCTGCTTCTCTTTTATAAGGTTATTTGTGATTGTATTTAGGGGCCCAACCACCCAAAACATGATAATCTTTCATCCGATAGTTCTTAACATAATCGGATATTAAAAGTCCTTTTGAGCATATGCAGAAACGTGCTGGTGACCCTGGGTTTGACAAGTATGAGCCTGTGAGTGAACTAGAAAGCAGCCTTCCTTCACAGCCTTTTCTCCAGATTCTTGCTTTGAGTTCCTGTCCTGACTTTCTTTAATGACAATGGATAATGACTTGAAAGTGTAAATGAAATAAACTCCTTTTTTCCCCCAAAGGTGCTTTTAGAAATAGTAAAAATGCTTTGTCATGGCTACAGAAGTAAACAAAAACACCGTCTGAAGTTTTCTGGTAGACTTTTTTGGGATTTTTAATGTATACATATCATCTGCAAATAGAGATGGTTTGATTTCTTTCCTTGTTCATAGACTCTCTGTTTTCTTCTTTTGCTTTATTGCCCCACCTAGTGTGTGGACACAGTATTGAAAAGGAGTGGAAATAATGGATCTCTCTCTGTTGTTCCTAACTTCAGAGAGATTGCTTTAAACTTTTCTCCATTTAGGATAACATTAGCTGTGGGTAGCTTTTATTATGTTAAAGTATATTCCTGCAGGTCTAAATTCTTTCAGACTTTTATCACGAAGATGTTGGTGTTGGCTTTTGTCAAAGGCCCTTTCTGTATCTATTGAGATGATCATGTGATGTTTTTCTTTAAGTCCACTTTCATGGTTTATTACATTTACTTATTTGTGTATGTTGAACCATCCCTGAACTTCAGAAATAAAGTCAACTTGGTCATAGTGGATAATCTTTTTGATATATGTCTGTATTTTGTTTGCAAGTATTTCACTGAGGATTTTTAAAACCTATGTTTATCAGGTATACGGCCCATAGTGCTCCTTTCGTTGTTGCATTTACCTGGTTTGTGAAGAAGAGTGTTACTGACTTTGTAGAAGGATTTTTGGGAACGTGCCTTCCATTTCTGTATGTTTGAATTGTTATGGAGAATTGGCTTTAGTTCTTTGAAAGTCTGGCAAAATGCCTTTTGTTACTCTTTGGGTTTTCTCATGGATCTGTCTAGGTTGTTGATTTCCTCTTGATGTAATTTTGCTGGTTTGGCAGAACCTAGAAAGTTCATCCATTTCTTTTAGGTTTTCCAGCTTAATGTGCTACAGGTTTCTAAAATATTTCCTTATAATATTCTGAATTGCTTTGGTATCTGTTGTGATGATTCTCTGGACACTTTTGATTCTGTTAACTTGGGTTCCCTTTCTTTCTTTTGGTTAGTTGGGCTAAGGGTCTGTCAATATTCTTATCTTCTCAAAGAACCAGATTTTAAGCTCATTGATTCTTTGTACTGTTGTTTCTATTTCACTTATGTATGCTCTAGTTTTATTTCTTGCTGTCAACTAGGTTTAGGTTTGATCTGTTCTTTTTTTTCCCAAATTGTCTTTAAGTCATTTATTTTTGCTTTTTTTCCCCCTTCTGATTTTCTAATGTAGACATTAGAAATGAGTTTTCAATGTGTCTCAGAGGTTTGTCCTACTGTGTTTCATTTTCATTTATGCTCAGGAGATTTTTCATTTTTTATTTGATCATCACTCAATAATGAGTAGTTTAATCTCCTTGAATCTGAGTACTTACTAGAGATTTGTTTGCTGTCAATTTCAAATTTTATTTCATAGTGGTCAGATAGGAGGAATCACATCATTTGTCTATGTTTTTAATTTGTAGAGATTTGCTTTTCTGTGTGTTCCAGGCTGTAGTCTATGTTAGAGAAGCCTCTGGGTACTGCTTGTAAAATGTGTAGTCCATGGTGGTTATGTGGAACAGCTCATAGTATCTATTGAAGGCATCTGATGGATGAGCTTCTCTGGTAAGTTCTTTGTTCAGATGATCTATTAGAGAAATGGGATATTGAAATGGGATATTGAATGGGACATTAATGGCTGATGATGATCTGTATCTTTAAATCCAAAATTACATTTTTTAAATTTAATCAGGTGCATCAGAGCTTGATGTATACATCAAGTTAAGTACATTAAGTTAGTAATGTTCTCTTGTTTAACTGTTTGTGTGAGGAGATTAAAGCTTCCCCCTTTATCTCTTCTGTTGAGGTTAAGTTTGCAGTCTATTTAGCCCGACATTAGGATAGTGGTGCATGCTTGCTTCCTGGTCCTATCTGACTGGAATACTTTCACCCATCCTATTACTTTAAGGCAGTGCCTATTTTTAAAGATATAATGTGTTTCTTTTGGACAGTAGGTAGCTGGCTAGATTTTGTTTCTCCATCAATTCATTTAGCTTATATTTTGCCAAGGACTATGCAGGAGGAATAGCTTTAGAACTCATGGAATGTGGCTGGCCAGTTAGCACAGCCATGGTAGCCATGGTGAGTGTGTTTCAGAGTAGCATAACCCTGAGGGCTTCAAGCTACGGAGTTCTGCTCTGCTTATTGTTCTCATTCCCCTCTTAATCTAAGAATTGTAGGACGACTCTAAGGGGGTTCCTAGCCCCTCACTGGGCAGTGTCTCTGGTACTAACAACAATAGTGCTTGGTCCCTTTCAGGCATTGTAGCTGGAGCAGATAAATGATTCAATCACTCACCATTCTAGGAAATAATTTAGAACTGTAGATTGTCAGCTATGATCTCCACCCTTAGAAAGCATTTGGAAACATAAAATTGTTAATGAAGCAATATTAAGATGTTTCTGCTACTGAATCTGAGGTAGAAAAATTTAGAAAATAATTTGAAGTTCAGAATTCAATTAAGCTAGGATTCCTTAATGGTCAGGGAGCAAGAACAATGACAGCACTGGTTGACATGACTCTCACTGAGGCTGGACTGGTGATAAGTAATTTCTTATATCCATTTTTGTCCTCAGCTTCCTGATAGAATTTATTCAAAATTGCTGATGAGTAGATAATGCATTCTGAAGATTTAAAGTAAACATGACTGATTTTTAAATAAAAGCTTATGTTTAGGATTTTTAAAAATCAAATTTACTTATTTATTCTTTTTTCCTTGTTTTTAAAATTTTTTTTAAAAAAAGATTTATTTATTGTTAAATGTAAGTACATTGTAGCTGTCTTCAGACGCACCAGAAGAGGGCTTCAGATTTCATTACAGATAGTTGTGAGCCACCATATGGTTGCTGGGATTTGAACTCAGGACCTTTGGAAGAGCAGTCAGTGCTCTTAACCGCTGAGCCATCTCTCCAGCCCTTATTTATTCTTTTTACAACCCAATAACAGCCCTTCCTCTCCACCCAGTACTTCATGAAAGTCCTTGCCCCTCCCCACTTTTCTTTTGAGAAGGGGAAACCCCCCTCTGGGTGTCAACCTCCCCTCCACACATCAATTCACTGAGGAACTAGGTATATCCTTACTCACTGAGGACAGAAAAGGCTGTCCTTTTAGGGGCATGGGATTCATAGGCAGGCAGGCAGGCAGGCAAGCAACAGGCTTAGGGACAGCCCCTGCTCCAGTTGTTTAGGGGAGTTGCATGAAGACTAAGCTGCTCATCTGCTATACATGTGCAGGAGGTTTAGGTCCAGTTCATGCTCACTCTTTGGTTGGGGATCCAGTCCCTGGGAGCTCCCCAGGTCCAGATTAGTTGATTCTGTTGGTCTTCCTCTGGAGTCCCTGTCCTCTTTGGGTCCCTTAATCTTTCTTCCAACTCTTCCATAAGACTCCCTGAGCTCCATCTAATAGGGTGTGAGTCTCTGCATCTCTTTCCATCGGCTGCTGGGTGGAGCCTCTCAGAGGATAGTTATGCTAGGCTCTTGTCTGCAAGCAGAACAGAGTATCATTCATAATGTTAGGGATTGGTATTTGTCCATGAGATGGGTTTCAAGTTGGGCTTTGTTTTGGATGGCCATTCCTTCAGGCTCTAATGAACAGAAATGTTAAGGGCAGAGACTTTGTTTACCTTTAGGGAGAATTTTTACAGTAATTAGAACAAAGATACAGCAGGGCACTTTGGGGAGCGACTTTCCAGTGACTGTGGAATTAGGGTGATTTATCTGGGTGTACATGGTAAATCAGGTAGGAATGCTGTGTTCCTGATAACGTCCTATCTGGTTGTGTGATTTTATGACCTGTAACATTAGGTGATCAGTTCAAGAACATATGAAAGGGAACAGTGAGCACATTCCCCACGGGAAGTACACGGCAAAACATCTGAGAGCATTTGAACCATGACTCTGGTCATACTGAGTACTGTCACTCTGCTCTGAACATTTTTAAATAAGTCCTGGAAATGCAAGAAGAGCAGTTAGTCACTGCCTGAGAGACAGAATCATGTTTTGTTATTGTTTTTTTTTAAATGGCATACAAGAAAATACAATAGTTGAATGTGAAATTGTAAAAAGAGTTTTCTTTTGTTCATGCAAAGCTTATTGCATGCCAACCAAAGCACAGTGCTTGGATAAGTTTGTTTCTCCATGAAACCTTTGAAGAGTGTCTACTTTGGAAGATGGCTATATTTTCCTCCCTCATTATAAGTATCTCCATTCTTTGATTCCACTATGGTCCTCAGCCTGTTGACTTCTCTCCTTATTAATCCCTCTTCCATTGTGAGCTTACTGAGTAAGTGAGAGTTGGTGATGTTTGGGACTGGATAATCTTTTGTAGCTCCTCTATCCACCTGTGAATCTAATACTGCTTTCACTTTTGTGCAAATTACCAAATGAGAAGCCAGGAGAGCCCCAAATCATAAGAGAGCAACACATTGGGTAATATAGAGATTAACTTTCTTTACCAATTAAATGGAGAGTGAAAAATACTAGTCACAGACTGGGACTCTAACAGTTCAACTAGGAGTGACAATGTAACTCTGAAAAATCTTGAAAAGTATAAATAAAGGCTAACACACTGCTTAAAGTCTTAGCTAAGAACACTAAGACAAGAGAAGGAAACAAAGGGGGTGCAAATAGAACAATGAAGTCAAAGTATCTGTACTTGTTAATGACACAATTCTATATGTTTAATCTGCTTCAAAGATTACATTCTAAACTCTTAGAGCTGATAAATACTTTCAGTAAAGTGGAAGGCTACACAGTAAGAAAAAAAATCACTGTATAAGGGTTTATTTTTTTCTTCATACTGATCAGCATTTTTTTTTTTTTTGGTGATAAACAATCCAGTTGGGGGGCTGGAGTGATAGCTTAGCAGTTATAAACACTGACTGCTTTTCCAGAGCACTGGTGTTCAATTCCCAGCACCCACATTGCTGCTCACAACTGTCTGTAACTTCAGTTTTAAGGGATACAATTCCATCTTCTAGCCTCTGTGGGTACCAGTCATGCATGGTATACAGATGTCCATTCAGACAAATCATTAACACATATAAAAAATTCCAATTGGGATGAGATGGAATCTTAAGATAATTTTCATTTTCAGTTTCCTGGTGGCTAAAGATATTGCATTTGCTTCTTTTCTATTGCTATGATAAATGCCCTGCAGAAAGCAACTTGAAGGAAGAGGTTATTCAGGCTCACAGTTTCAAACCTCAGTCTGTTATAGCTGGGAATTCATGGTGATAGAAGTTTGTCACATGGTGATAGGCAGTTTGTCACATGTCATCTGAAGTTAAGAAACAAGGGAGATGAAGCATCATGTTCCCATTATGTGGTCCAGGACTCAAGCACACAGGATGGTGCCACCCTATTCTATTTTCTGAAGTTTCTCTGTGTCATCTTCTGAGGGTCATGTTCTTTTCAAGCTTTGGCAATTACCAATAAAGCTGCTGTAAACATCTATATTCAGAAGGCATAAACTAGAAGTCCATTTACCAAGGAGCATGATTGTGGGTCATGTATTAAGAATTAAAAGCATTCCAGTTCAGTAAGACATCGTTAAATTATTTTCCAAAATGGTTTACTCTTTGCATTCCCATGAGTAGTAAATGAGAACTAACTTCTGTCTCTCTACATCCTTTATCTGGTATGGTCAGTGTTCTGAATAGATGTCGAAATTATGACATGCTATTAGTTTGATTTATATTTTCCTGCCAGATATGATGTGGGTTGTTTTTTTGTTTTGTTTTTTGTTTTTTCGTTTTTGTTTTTTTAAACATCTGTGCCTCCTAAGGTAGAAGCTTAGATGATTGCTATTGGATGTAAATTTTGGGGTGGGTCAAGTTAGAGCGCTGAATCTGGGCCTAGGTGGTAGTTGAGCTGATAAGCCTTATCCACACCACCAGTATGAGCGCTCTGGCACTGCTCCAGCTAGGCAACCCAGTGCTGCCATTGTAAGGAGGCAGGGTCGCACTCCTCCTCTCATGCCCATGCTCCATCTACACGTATGAGGCAGCTCCACTGTGGTGCCCAGTCAAGGTACGGGGGTCCCCTATCCCAAGTGCTGCAGCCTGAGAGGGGCTGGACCAATTCCCTTGCTCTTGCACCTTTGGGGCTCACCCATGCCTTTACAATCAGCTCCACTATGTTGCCCAGGTGAGTTGCACGGCCTGCTCTCCTTAAAGCTACAGCCTCTTTTTAAGTTTTTAAAAGTGCTTGTTCTCAAGTTTGTTATGTATTTAGAACAGATACAAGCTTGCTTTTCAATAACTCATATTTCAAAGGTAGCATGAATACCTTGTATTTAGAAAATGATCCCTGTTTCTCCTGTTCCCTTATATCAGTGCTTCCATCTATGTCACACACATAATTTGCATATTTATCTATTATATATGATAGACACAAATGTACATGTAATCGCATACATTGTTGCTGGCACAATTTTGAACAAATTCTTTGATGCTAGATCAACTAAGAAAAATGAAAGTTCTTATTTTATCTTCACCTTCCTCTTTATTAATGATTTTTGCTTTGTGTGGTTCTGAGTTCCTGACTGTATCGTATAGTTTTCTTTCCTTCTGAAGAACGTTCCTAACTTTTCTTACAAGACAGAGCTGCTTGCAAATGAACTCTCTCAGTTTTTATCTGTTTGAGAATATCTTTAGAAATCTCTTTCATTTCTGAAAGATCATTTTGTAGAAGCCAAAATTCCAGGTTGCCATTCCTCTCCCTCTTCGATTCTTGGTTGCATGTTCTCTGAAGAGAACTTGACTGTAATTCTCGTCCTTTATCTTTTATAGGTAACATGACTTCTATCTCTGACCTCTTTCAGGTTTTCATTTGTCTTTGATGTTGCACTGCTATCATAGTGTGATTAGATGTAGATTGGTGTTGTTGGTGGAGGGGTAACTTACCTGATATCCTCTAATCTTCCTGACTTGGCATACACAATTAATTTTGGAGGACTCTTGGTCCTTACCACTGTGTCCCAGTCTTCCTATATAGACAATGTTAGTAATTGTCACATGATTTTTTTACTGTTAAGGCAGTGTCTATTTAACAAGTGAAGAAATGACAAAACAAAACAAACATAAAACCTAATCAGAGGGCTTAAATGTCTCATTGAGTAAAAGAGTAAAAAAAATCCTTGTCTTTTCCCAAGCAAGTTAGTTTTTGTAAAATTACTAAGAATAGAGCAATACTTAAAACTTGACTGTTGTGGAGAATCAGGCATTATATTTGTCTTGGCTTATTGAATTTTGACTTAAAATTTAATATCTTTCTTATTATAATCAATTTAGTTGTAACCTTTTTAAGTTTAATTCTCATAATCTTTTTACAATGTACTTTAATCTTTTAACTTTGTTCTCATTCATTTCCATTTTAGAACAATATAACCTCACTATGCAAAATCCTATCTTCTTACCAAAGCATCTCTTTTTTTCTCTAACCCTTTACCAAAAATATATCTCATATCTATAACCCTCATACTATATCTTTGTTTTTATTTTGGATGTTCCTTATTATTAGAAAACACAGTCTTCTTAATAACATAATTATATTTTTAAAAAAAGTCCAGGAAGCAATATCTAAAAACAAATAAAACATATGAATAATTTTATATTTGAAACAAATTTAAGTTAACTATTTGTTAAAGGTGGAGGTCATTATAATAAACACTTTAGACTTGCTTTTGTTAAACAACCTTTGCTTCCCATCTGAGCTCATGCAGCATCTGAAGTAAGATAAAGCTTTATTATTGCTCCTTGAATTTCTGTATCAGGAGAGACTAGATGGTGGCAATGAAATCTTGGCGAAAGCTTACATTCTGGAGCAGGAACAACTATTTCCTAAAAACCATTTTATCCCTGAATAATTAGGAACCTTTTAGGATAACCTTGTAAAATCAGAATTGAGACAGGGTTCACAGGGATAACAACTTGACCAGGACTATCTAACTATGTATCTTGTTATTAGTCACCTTCCTGTTGCTGTGATAAAGCACCATGCTCAAGCAACTTACAGAAGAGTTTATTTGGGCTTACAGAACCAGAGGGGTAACAGTCAGAGGCATAGTGATTGCATCTGGAAGCTGAGAGCTTACATCCTAAACTGAAAGCAGGAAACAGAGGGAACCTACTAGGAATGGTACATGTTTTTAAAACCTCAAAGTGCACCCTTGTGACACACTTATTTCAGTAAGGCAATATCTCCTAAACTGACCTATATATCACCAAACATCTGAGCCTATGGGGAACATTCTCATTGAAATTATCTCATTTTGAATTTTAAAAAGTTTGTTGATATTATTATTATTACTAATTTTAAAGCTCATGTTAATACCTCAGAACAAATGTCTGGGACCATTAGCCACCTCTGTTTTCTTAGTGTGACTACAATGATTAAATACCCTGTGATGGCTAACCCTGGTTGTCAAATTGACACATCTAGGAAAAGGAAATGGCAATTGGAGAATTGTCTCTGTCATATTTGCCTAGGGGAATGTCTATGGGGAATTTTATTGGTTGCTGATTGAAGTAGAAGGACCCAGCCCACTGTGGATGGCAGCATGCCACGTTAGTTGATTTTGGGTTGCATAACAAAGGTGGCAGAGCATGGGCCCAAGAGTGAGCCAATAAGCAGCCTTCCTCCATAGTTTCTTATTCAGGCTCTTGCCTTGGGCTCCTGCCTTGGCGCCTCTTTGTAACCTGTAAACCAAACAAACCCTTTCCTTCATTAAGTTTCTTTTGGACATGGTGTTGATCACAGCAACAGAATGAAAACTAGAACATATTTTCTCTTTTGTCTCTCTCCCTATTTTATCTCCCTAATCAGTGAGACAGGTAGTGAAGTTTAAGATGTCTGGCTAGACATTGTTAGATTCTTTTCCTCTTAAAAGTCCAGTTACATCTCTTGTGAGGCTATATCAGTGCCTGGCAAATACAGAAGTGGATGCTCACAGTCATCTATTGGATAGAACACAGGGTCCCCAATGAAGAAGCTAGAGAAAGTACCCAAGGAGCTAAAGGGGTCTGCAACACTATAGGAGGAACAACAATATGAACTAACCAGTATCCCCCAGAGCTGTGTCTCTAGCTGCATATGTAGCAGAGGATGGCCTAGTTGGCCATCAGTGGGAGGAGAGGTCCTTGGTCTTGCGAAGATTATATGCCCCAGTACAGGGGAATGCCAGGGCCAGGAAGTGGAAGTGGGTGGGTTGGGGAGCAGGGCCGGGGGAGGATATAGGGGACTTTTCAGATAGCATTTGAAATGTAAATGAAAAAATATCTTAAAAAAAAAGAAATGCAAAAAAAAAGTCCAATTACAGTAGAACTGGAAATTATTTGGGTGACCTTAGCAATTATAATTTACATGGGCACTTACATATGAATAAATTTGGTAACATGAAGATGACATAAGAACATAAGCATATGTAGGCAGTACATATATGTAAAGGACTATTTGTAATGTTCATTTAGATTTCTATCCATCTATATACATGATCTGCAGCCTTAGGCCCCTGCCACCATGCCTTCCCACCACCATGGGCTGAGTCCTCAAACTGGAACCTAAACAGACCCTTTCTTTGTAAGTTGTGTTCATCAGACATTTTGTCACAGCAGTGAGAAAAGCAAACAGAACAGTTGGCCATACCACCTTCATCCTTTATGCGTTCTCCACTCTCATGTAATGTCTCTTTAGGGATCCTTTGCTTAAGTTATGCAGAAAGATTTTTCAGACAGCCGGCCACCTTCCTGGTGAGAGCACGGGGGTCTGCCCGGCCTGAGAGGTTTGTGTCACAGGCGCCGGCGAGAGCCTTCTTGGCTCTGGGACTCCGCGGAGGGCAGGCTGCACGGGTGACCGTGTGGAATACAGAGGCCAGCCGTTTCTGGTACGGGCGAGAGTCGCAGAGCTTCTGGGGCGGCGCCATCTTTGGCTCCAGACAACCGGCCACCTTCCTGGCGAGAGCCACAGAGCTTCTGAGGCGGCGCCATCTTCAGCTCCAGACAGCCGGCCACCTTCCAGGTGAGAGCAAGGGGGTCTGCCCAGCCTAAGAGGTTTGTGTCACAGGCGCCAGCGGGAGCCTTCTTGGCTCCGGGACTCCGCGGAGGGCAGGCTGCACGGGAGACTGTGTGGAATACAGAGGCCAGCCGTTTCTGGTACGGGCGAGAGTCGCAGAGCTTCTGGGGCGGCGCCATCTTCGTCTCCAGACAACCGGCCACCTTCCTGGCGAGAGCCACAGAGCTTCTGGGAAAGATCCTGTTTTGGGCCTTCACCTTCAGCCAGGAGGAGGTCCAAACACCAGATAACTGTACACCTTCCCCGAAAGAGGAGAGCTTGCCTGCAGAGACTGCTCTGACCACTGAAACTCAGAGGAGAGAGCTTGTCTCCCACGCCTGCTGATTGAGGGTAACAAAATCAACAGAGGAACAATCTCTTAACAAAGACAACTATAACAACTAACTCCAGAGATTGCCAGATGGCGAAAGGTAAACGTAAGAATCCTACTAACAGAAACCAGGACCACTCACCATCATCAGAACCCAGAACGCCCACTTCGCCCAGTCCAGGACACCCTAACACACCTGAAAAGGTAGACCTGGATTTAAAAGCATATCTCATGATGATGGTAGAGGACATAAAGAAGGAATTCAATAACTCACTTAAAGAGATACAGGAGAACACTGCTAAAGAGTTACAAGTCCTTAAAGAAAAACAGGAAAACACTGCTAAAGAGTTACAAGTCCTTAAAGAAAAACAGGAAAAAAACCCAAACAGGTAGAAGTCCTTATAGAAAAACAGGAAAACACATCCAAACAGGTGATGGAAATGAACAAAACCATACTAGACCTAAAAAGGGAAGTAGACACAATAAAGAAAACCCAAAGTGAGGCAACGCTGGAGATAGAAACCCTAGGAAAGAAATCTGGAACCATAGATGCCAGCATCAGCAACAGAATACAAGAGATGGAAGAGAGAATCTCAGGTGCAGAAGACTCCATAGAGAACATTGGCACAACAATCAAAGAAAATGGAAAATGCAAAAAGATCCTAACTAAAAACATCCAGGAAATCCAGGACACAATGAGAAGACCAAACCTATGGATAATAGGAGTGGATGAGAATGAAGATTTTCAACTCAAAGGACCAGCAAACATCTTCAGCAAAATTATTGAAGAAAACTTCCCAAATCTAAAGAAAGAGATGCCCATGAACATACAAGAAGCCTACAGAACTCCAAATAGACTGGACCAGAAAAGAAATTGCTCCCGACACATAATAATCAGAACGTCAAATGCACTAAATAAAGATAGAATACTAAAAGCAGTAAGGGAAAAAGGTCAAGTAACATATAAAGGCAAGCCTATCAGAATTACACCAGATTTTTCACCAGAGACTATGAAAGCCAGAAGGGCCTGGACAGATGTTATACAGACACTAAGAGAACACAAATGCCAGCCCAGGCTACTATACCCAGCCAAACTCTCAATTACCATAGATGGAGAAACCAAAGTATTCCACGACAAAACTAAATTCACCCATTATCTCTCCACGAATCCAGCCCTTCAAAGGATAATAACAGAAAAAAACCAATACAAGGACGGGAACCACACCCTAGAAAAAACAAGAAGATAATCCCTCAACAAACCTAAAAGAAGACAGCCACAAGAACAGAATGCCAACTTTAACAACAAAAATAACAGGAAGCAACAATTACCTTTCCTTAATATCTCTTAATATCAATGGACTCAATTCCCCAATAAAAAGACATAGACTAACAGACTGGCTACACAAACAGGACCCAACATTCTGCTGCTTACAGGAAACCCATCTCAGGGAAAAAGACAGACACTACCTCAGAGTAAAAGGCTGGAAAACAATTTCCCAAGCAAATGGTCTGAAGAAACAGGCTGGAGTAGCCATTCTAATATCGGATAAAATCGACTTCCAACCCAAAGTTATCAAAAAAGACAAGGAGGGACACTTCATACTCATCAAAGGTAAAATCCTCCAAGAGGAACTCTCAATTCTGAATATCTACGCTCCAAATGCAAGGGCAGCCACATTCATTAAAGACACTTTAGTAAAGCTCAAAGCACACATTGCACCTCACACAATAATAGTGGGAGACTTCAACACACCACTTTCATTAATGGACAGATCTTGGAAACAGAAAATAAACAGGGACACAGTGAAACTAACAGAAGTTATGAAACAAATGGACCTGACAGATATCTACAGAATATTTTATCCTAAAACAAAAGGATATACCTTCTTCTCAGCACCTCACGGGACCTTCTCCAAAATTGACCATATAATTGGTCACAAAATAGGCCTCAACAGATACAAAAATATTGAAATTGTCCCATGTATCCTATCAGACCACCATGGCCTAAGACTGATCTTCAATAACAACATAAATAATGGAAAGCCAACATTCACGTGGAAACTGAACAACACTCTTCTCAATGATACCTTGGTCAAGGAAGGAATAAAGAAAAAAATTAAAGACTTTTTAGAGTTTAATGAAAATGAAGCCACAACGTACCCAAACCTTTGGGACACAATGAAAGCATTTCTAAGAGGGAAACTCATAGCTCTGAGTACCTCCAAAAAGAAACGGGAGAGAGCACATACTAGCAGCTTGACAACACATCTAAAAGCTCTAGAAAAAAAGGAAGCAAATTCACCCAAGAGGAGTAGACGGCAGGAAATATTCAAACTCAGAGGTGAAATTAACCAAGTGGAAACAAGAAGAACTATTCAAAGAATTAACCAAACGAGGAGTTGGTTCTTTGAGAAAATCAACAAGATAGATAAACCCTTAGCTAGACTCACTAAAGGGCAAAGGGACAAAATCCTAATCAACAAAATCAGAAATGAAAAGGGAGACATAACAACAGATCCTGAAGAAATCCAAAACACCATCAGATCCTTCTACAAAAGGCTATACTCAACAAAACTGGAAAGCCTGGAAGAAATGGACAAATTTCTGGAAAGATACCAGGTACCAAAGTTGAATCAGGATCAAGTTGACCTTCTAAACAGTCCCATATCCCCTAAAGAAATAGAAGCAGTTATTAATAGTCTCCCAGCCAAAAAAAGCCCAGGACCAGACGGGTTTAGTGCAGAGTTCTATCAGACCTTCAAAGAAGATCTAATTCCAGTTCTGCACAAACTTTTTCACAAGATAGAAGTAGAAGGTACTCTACCCAACTCATTTTATGAAGCCACTATTACTCTGATACCTAAACCACAGAAAGATCCAACAAAGATAGAGAACTTCAAACCAATTTCTCTTATGAATATCGATGCAAAAATCCTTAATAAAATTCTCGCTAACCGAATCCAAGAACACATTAAAGCAATCATCCATCCTGACCAAGTAGGTTTTATTCCAGGGATGCAGGGATGGTTTAATATATGAAAAACCATCAATGTAATCCATTATATAAACAAACTCAAAGACAAAAACCACATGATCATCTCGTTAGATGCAGAAAAAGCATTTGACAAGATCCAACACCCATTCATGATAAAAGTTTTGGAAAGATCAGGAATTCAAGGCCCATACCTAAACATAATAAAAGCAATCTACAGCAAACCAGTAGCCAACATCAAAGTAAATGGAGAAAAGCTGGAAGCAATCCCACTAAAATCAGGGACTAGACAAGGCTGCCCACTTTCTCCCTACCTTTTCAACATAGTACTTGAAGTATTAGCCAGAGCAATTCGACAACAAAAGGAGATCAAGGGGATACAAATTGGAAAAGAGGAACTCAAAATATCACTTTTTGCAGATGATATGATAGTATATATAAGTGACCCTAAAAATTCCACCAGAGAACTCCTAAACCTGATAAACAGCTTCGGTGAAGTAGCTGGATATAAAATTAACTCAAACAAGTCAATGGCCTTTCTCTACACAAAGAATAAACAGGCTGAGAAAGAAATTAGGGAAACAACACCCTTTTCAATAGTCACAAATAATATAAAATATCTCAGCGTGACTCTAACTAAGGAAGTGAAAGATCTGTATGATAAAAACTTCAAGTCTCTGAAGAAAGAAATTAAAGAAGATCTCAGAAGATGGAAAGATCTCCCATGCTCATGGATTGGCAGGATCAACATTGTAAAAATGGCTATCTTGCCAAAAGCAATCTACAGATTCAATGCAATCCCCATCAAAATTCCAACACCATTCTTCAACGAATTAGAAGGAGCAATTTGCAAATTCATCTGGAATAACAAAAAACCTAGGATAGCAAAAACTCTTCTCAAGGATAAAAGAACCTCTGGTGGAATCACCATGCCTGACCTAAAGCTTTACTACAGAGCAATTGTGATAAAAACTGCATGGTACTGGTATAGAGACAGACAAGTAGACCAATGGAATAGAATTGAAGACCCAGAAATGAACCCACACACCTATGGTCACTTGATCTTCGACAAGGGAGCTAAAACCATCCAGTGGAAGAAAGACAGCATTTTCAACAATTGGTGCTGGCACATCTGGTTGTTATCATGTAGAAGAATGCGAATTGATCCATACTTATCTCCTTGTACTAAGGTCAAATCTAAGTGGATCAAGGAACTTCACATAAAACCAGAGACACTGAAACTTATAGAGGAGAAAGTGGGGAAAAGCCTTGAAGATATGGGCACAGGGGAAAAATTCCTGAACAGAACAGCAATGGCTTGTGCTGTAAGATCGAGAATTGACAAATGGGACCTAATGAAACTCCAAAGTTTCTGCAAGGCAAAAGACACCGTCAACAAGACAAAAAGACCACCAACAGATTGGGAAAGGATCTTTACCTATCCTAAATCAGATAGGGGACTAATATCCAACATATATAAAGAACTCAAGAAGGTGGACTTCAGAAAATCAAATAACCCCATTAAAAAATGGGGCTCAGAACTGAAGAAAGAATTCTCACCTGAAGAATACCGAATGGCAGAGAAGCACCTGAAAAAATGTTCAACATCCTTAATCATCAGGGAAATGCAAATCAAAACAACCCTGAGATTCCACCTCACACCAGTCAGAATGGCTAAGATCAAAAATTCAGGTGACAGCAGATGCTGGCGTGGATGTGGAGAAAGAGGAACAGTCCTCCATTGTTGGTGGGATTGCAGGCTTGTACAACCACTCTGGAAATCAGTCTGGCGGTTCCTCAGAAAACTGGATATAGTACTACCGGAGGATCCAGCAATACCTCTCCTGGGCATATATCCAGAAGATGCCCCAAATGGTAAGAAGGACACATGCTCCACTATGTTCATAGCAGCCTTATTTATAATAGCCAGAAGCTGGAAGGAACCCAGATGCCCCTCAACAGAGGAATGGATACAGAAAATGTGGTACATCTACACAATGGAGTACTACTCAGCTATTAAAAAGAATGAATTTATGAAATTCCTAGCCAAATGGATGGACCTGGAGGGCATCATCCTGAGTGAGGTAACACATTCACAAAGGAAGTCACACAATATGTACTCACTGATAAGTGGATATTAGCCCAAAACCTAGGATATCCAAGATATAAGATACAATTTCCTAAACACATGAAACTCAAGAAAAATGAAGACTGAAGTGTGGACACTATGCCCCTCCTTAGAAGTGGGAACAAAACACCCTTGGAAGGAGGTACAGAGACAAAGTTTGGAGCTGAGATAAAAAGATGGACCATGTAGAGACTGCCATATCCGGGGATCCATCCCATAATCAGCTTCCAAATGCTGACACCATTGCATACACTAGCAAGATTATGCTGAAAGGACCCCGATATAGCCGTCTCTTGTCAGAGTATGCTTGGGCCTAGCAAACATAGAAGTGGATGCTCACAGTCGGCTATTGGATGGATCACATGGCCCCCAATGAAGGAGCTAGAGAAAGTACCCAAGAAGCTAAAGGAATCTGCAACCCTATAGGTGGAACAACATTATGAACTAACCAGTACCCCGGAGCTCTTGACTCTAGCTGCATATGTATCAAAAGATGGCCTAGGCGGCCATCACTGGAAAGAGAGGCCCATTGGACACACAAACTTTATATGCCCCTGTACAGGGGAACGCCAGGGCCAAAAAAGGGGAGTGGGTGGTTAGGGGAGTGGGGGTGGGTGGCTATGGGGGACTTTTGGTATAGCATTGGAAATGTAAATGAGCTAAATACCTAATAAAAAATGGAAAAAAAAAGATTTTTTAGAGTCCTTCTTTAGAGATCTAAGATTTTCTCCCGTTTTGAGCTTTAAAAGCATTTCTGTCTTTATTTGCTTTTAATTATTTTCTTTTTTCTTTTCCACCCCTCCTTTCTTTATTTTGAGACAGGGTTTCTCTGTGTAGCCTTGGCTGTCCTGGAACTCACTCTGTAGACCAGGCTGGCCTCAAACTCAGAAATCAGCCTGCCTCTGCCTCCTAAGTGCTGGGATTAAAGGCGTGTGCCAGCATGCCCGGCCTTTATTTGCTTTTACAGAGCACACCGGATCCTATAATTCTTTGGAAGCTGAAGGTTCACTATTGACATATGACATAGAAATTATGTCATGGTGTAGTCTTCTCTTCCCTCTCCCACTGTCCAAATCCTGCATAAGGCAGAGAGGACTAATCACATCAAGAATAACATTAGCAGATAGTAACCACAGGCATTTGCTATTTTAGTCTTGGTGCTCAAGACATTATCATTTAATTTCCACTATTTCCCTGCATTATATAGGAGAGCCAGGTGTGTCTTATTCAAAGAACTATTTAAAGGTAGCACCAACATTTGCTTTCTGTGGCCATCTTGACCAAATACTGTCTCTCCACAGCATCTCCTTACATGTTCATTTTCACCCAGCTGTCCTGTGTCATCACCCTGAATGTGGAGTCCCTGTTACTATGACACTAGCATATGTGTGGTTACTTAATTACTGTCTCCCTGCTCTGCTAGTACCAAACACTGAATCTATCACTTCACAGCTTGTCAGTACCAGAAACAAAGTTGTGTGGCTGAGTATGTTTAAAACAAATGAATAAGGAAGAAGTGTGGGAACATTTAATTTGTTCCTGGATCAACCCAATACAATGTGGGAGGTGATGAGTTTCCTGGTCACCATTCTCTACCTAGCATGATGAGCACTGCATCTGGCGCACTGCTAAGATCTGTAATTACTGGAACCAAGCTAGGTTCCTCAAGACATGAAAGCCAATGTCTAACCTACATGCCACTTTGTCCCCTTTCTCTTCCTTTCTTCCTTTTCTTTTTTTAAAGACAGGTTTTTACTTTGTATCCTAAGCCTCAAAGTCATTATGTAGCCCAGGATATCCTTGAATTCATGGCTATCTTACTGCCTTGTCTTTCTGAGTGCTAGGATTACAGATATGGACACTTGGCTTTGTCCAGAGGTTTCTAATTGGACTGACTTTACCCAGGGGATCTTTGCTTTTTTTAATTAGCATATATTAATTTCACATGATAGTATGTTCCATTCTGACAATCTCAAACATTTATATTTGATTACACCTGCTCCTACTAACCTCTTGTTTCCCTCTTACATGCCTACTGTTCCCTTCCCATTATTTTTCTACTTTCATGACTTTTTGGGTTTGCTTTGGTGGCCCAATAAGTTTAATTTGGGTTGCATGTATGAGCCTAAGTTAGTGGTTATTTACAGGAGCTTGGACAATTTGCCAGTGGCTATATGACTGAGGAGAGTTTATATTCGCTTCTCAATCAGCATTAACTGCCAGTAGCTCCTCAGGGGAGAATGGGACCTTGTGAGTCCTTCCTGAATCCATGATGGTATGTTGATGGACACAGTCTTGTGCAGATACTGCACCACCTATCACAGCTGCTGTGAGTTCATGAGTGCAGTGGCCATGCTATACTAGAAGCTAGCTTTCCACAGCACCCTTCTCATCCCCCAGATCTCACTGCTCCCCCACACACTTTCTTTTCTGTGATACTTCCTGAGCCTTAGAGGGGTGTATAGTAAAGACATTCCATTTGAAACTAAGAACTCAACAGTCATTTATTCTTAACCTGTTGGTCACTTTTGAATCTCTGCGGGTACTGCTACCCATTGCAAAAAGAAACTCAGAGATCTAAGTTTCTGCATTGATATTTTGTTGAGGTAATGTCCTCTGAGTTTTATGTAGACCCCCTAGCCCCAATACATATAAAGTATTTGGGGTAGGGCCTCTAAAGTGGTCATTATAGTGAAGACATATGGATGGGACATAGTTAAATGACTAGTATCTCTATAGTAGAGAACAGAAACAGGAGATTTGTGTGTACAGAAGAAAAGACACAGGAAGAAGGTAGCCATCTACAAGCTAAGAAGTCTTAGAAAGCGTCTGTACTTTGATCTTGGACTTCTAGCTTCTTCAACTATAAATTTTTTTTCCTGTGGTTTGAGTAACCACTTATGATATTCTGTCATGGCACTAGCAGACTTATGTGGAGAATCATCATGGATATTTGAATTGCAGTTTGGGTATTGTACCCTTTTGTTATAAGGGTCACTATTAGACTCTGAAGCCCTCTCCGAGGGCCTTGTTGTAGGAAGAGCTGGGTAGAGTGTTTGTGCTTCTGTAGATGGGATGCCATGAGAGTACACAGGATCATGCTTCTGGCATAACACAGAGGAGTTGGCTGAACAGGTGTAGTTAACCTTTGGAACTGCCTGAATCTAGTTTTAATCTTGGATCAGGTTCTCTTCTAAGTTTCCTGGACCAGAGCTTATTGGTATTGTAGAAGAATAGTACTTGAGATTCAAAATTTACTCTAAGAGAAAAGACTATCAGAGGCTCATGGAAAATTCCTAGGAGACAGAATGTTTGCAGATGCAGAAAGGGGGCAAGGCTCCAAACACATCAGTGAGAGTCCCTGATGTCCACAGCCTCCAATTGTGTGCCTTTGATTATTCTGGGCTATGGAGGTCCAGGTCCAGGTTTTTTTCCATGGCTGATAGGCCAATCTGTTTGTTTAGCTGATCTGTTTGTTAAACTATCTGAGATAACTGAGTCCCTTCTGAACTTCAGTCCACACTTCAAAGGCTGTCTTGAAGAAATTGTTCTTGATTTCCTGCCCATTCCCACATGCACACCAAATTCAAGTCATAAGGGAAGTTAACATTTTCCAGGAAACTTGTACAACTATGGCCCACTGCCAGGTTCTTTCCCTTCCTATGCCAGAGGGTCACCCACAGGCCTTGGTCTGCTGTACTCCCTGGAGAGATAATCTCTAAAATAGGCCTCAGACTAAAGCATCTGAGTCATCTTTTTTTTGTCAAGACAGGGTTTCATTCTGTACCCCGGTTGTTCTTGTACTGTCTATGTATACCATGTTAGTCTTGAACCCACAGGGATCTGCCTGCCTCTGACTCCTAAGTACTGGGTTCAATGGTGTACACTACCTTGCCCTTGCTCAGCTCTGAGCCCTACCCTTGCTAGGGGTTCTATATGGGTCCCAAGAGTCTCGTTATGAAGCATTCTGTTATCTCACATCTCTTGTTTCCTTGTGCTTTGGCATAGGAGAACAAGGTTGACATTGCCCTGGGGCCACTTCGTCAAGGAACAATGTAGTGGATCATATAAAATGATGCTGTGTGGCAGTGGTTCTTCATTTTACCATGATCCCATTCTAGAAGTCTGTGGAAATGGAAAGCCAATATGGTTATCCTTATGAATATTGTATATAGATTTCCTTGAGCAGAAGTAGTCAGTAGTCATACTGTGGATTTCTTTCAGTCCCTCTTTTCTAGCCTAGCTGTCCATACTTCTGTGGGAAAAGTATAAGCAACACTTGCTGTAACTATAATGGCAACAGTAGAACTTCTCATGAGCCCTCCAAGTATGGTGGCTACAACCAGATGGAGAGCTTAGAAAGGCTGTGGACTAGGACAGCTTGTGAAAGTAGACTCAGGGCAAAGTCTCTCATGCTGCCACCCTAAGATCCTGTTTTTTCAGTCCAGGCAAAGACTGGGTCATGGAAGGTCAAAGGGGGGGGGTCATGGAAGAAGCCTGTAGAGAAACCTTTCTGAGGAAGTTAATTGTTCTTGTTTTGGGTTTCCCCAAGTCCTCTGTTTGTGAAGTCAGTAGCTGAATGTACTATGCCAGGGCTGTGGTAGAGATGACCTCTGAAAAGAATGCCTACCTAAAGCTGAGTTTATACTCCATACCTTTCTCACGTGGCATCTGGCCTGACTACTGAGAAGACATGGGTCACTGCTTCCCTTTGTCTTCATATTTTGATGAATTTTAACTGACTTCTATTTCTCATGTGTAAAACAAATGTGCAACTCCATGGTTTCTAATCCCAATTTTCTCATTTTACACACATGACAAAACAGTGCTATGAGAATGTTTATAAAATAAGCTCTTGACACCACTGAGCATAGGAGAGAGGAGATGTCACCAGTGTTCTGGAACCAGGTAGTTTCTGAAAGGCCTCAGTATCCGGTTCAGTTTGCATTCTCATTTTATACTCTAAAACCACAAAGTGGGGTAAAGAACCAAGATTTATGCAGAAGTATGGCACCAGCATGTGTTTGAGCTAGCAAGTGAGGTCTTGCTTTGCAAATAGGCAGTACAAGCAATGATTTAAGTAAACCAGTATATAAATAATTAATAATTAAATAATTAAATCACTATCTAATAATGAGTTTTTAAAAAAAATATTCCACTTAAATAGTACTACTCATACTATTATTTATTAAATAATTAAATCACTATCTAATAATGAGTTTTTTTAAAAAAATATTCCACTTAAATAGTACTACTCATGATATGTTCAAGACCACCTAGGGCCAGAAAGTTTGGATAGCAGTTGAGAGTAGGGTCCCATGGGCTCTGGCAGGAGGCCTCTACTTGGTTGGTAGTAGGTGAGGAAATGGAAAGTGAAGGGCTTCTTGGTGGGATCCAGGCAGACAGGATAATCTCCTGCGGTGAGTGTAAATTGTAGGCTGTCAGAGGGTGCTTGGGTTGGAGGAGGTCTATATGTAAGGAGAACTAAGTGCCCAGGTTCCATTTGCCTTGGAGACTTCCATTACTCTTATTCTTGGAATATGATTTCAGATGTCTAGACAGACTATAGAAGAGTGGGGTTGGATGGACATCAATGTGTTTAATCATTGGTCACCCATGCCTTTTTCTTTTTTTTGGTTAGAACAAGGTGTCTTTTTCAGGGAGGGGGGAAGATGAGCTTGGGTGTTCTTAGCTCGAAACTTCTGGAGCTTATGCTTATGAATTGTCCTGAGTCTTGTGCTCCAAATGTAATATCCATGAAAAACGTCCTCAAACCAAGATCAGAATTCTTTCCTACAGTGACATGTAAATTCTAGAACCTGGCCAGGTTCATGGAGCCCTCTCGTCTCAGTGGGATCTGTTAGCAAGTGTTGTTTCTGCCAGGCAGAGAGAAACTTCTTTACTTGAGCAGAGAAAGTCTTTCCATGGTCTCTCACTCATCACTGTTGTGATGATTCTAGAGTAAGATCCTCTGCTCCAATCCCGGGAACCTGACTTCTAGACTGTAAATGAAGAGCTGTACCAAAGAGATAGCATCCAGCTGAATCAGATAGGTGTGTGCCCTTGTTGCCTCAGTGAAAAACATTTTTTTTAATTGGGTATTTATTTCATTTACATTTCCAATGCTATCCCAAAAGTCCCCCACACTCTCCCCCACCAACTCCCCCACTCACCCACTCCCACTTCTTGACACTGTCCTTCCCCTGTACTGAGGCATATAAAGTTTGCATGACCAATGGGCCTCTCTTTCCACTGATGGCCGACTAGGCCATCTTCTGATTCATATGCAGCTAGAGACACGAGCTCCGGGGGGGGGTACTGGTTACTTCATATTGTTGTTCCACCTATAGGATTGCAGACCCCTTCAGCTCCTTGATTACTTTCCCTAGCTCCTCCATTGGGTGCCCTGTTATCCATCCAATAGCTGACTGTGAGTATCCACTTCTGTGTTTGCCAGGCCCCCGGCATAGTCTCACAAGAGACAGCCATATCTGGGTCCTTTTAACAAAATCTTGCTAGTGTATGCAATGGTGTCAGCGTTTGGAAGCTGATTATGGGATGGATCCCTGCATATGGCAGTTTCTAGATGGTCCATCTTTTCGACTCAGCTCCAAACTTTGTCTCTGTAACTCCTTCCATAGGCGTTTTGTTCCCAATTCTAAGAAGGGGCAAAGTGTCCACAATTTGGTCTTCATTCTTCTTCAATTTCATGAGTTTAGCAAGTTGTATCTTAGGTATTCTAAATGTCTGGGCTAATATCCACTTATCAGTGAGTACATATTGTGTGAGTTCTTTTATGATTGGGTTACCTCACTCAGGATGATGCCCTCCAGGTCCATCCATTTGCCTAGGAATTTCATAAATTCATTCTTTTTAATAGCTGAGTAGTACTCCATTGAGTAAACGTACCACATTTTCTGTATCCATTCCTCTGTTGAGGGGCATCTGGGTTCTTTCCAGCTTCTGGCTATTATAAATAAGGCTGCTATGAACATAGTGGAGCATGTGTCCTTCTTACTGGTTGGGACATCTTCTGGATATATGCCCAGGAGAGGTATTGCTGGATCCTCCGGTAGTACTATGTCCAATTTTCTGAGGAACCACCAGACTGATTTCCAGAGTGGTTGTACAAGCCTGCAATCCCACCAACAATGGAGGAGTGTTCCTCTTTCTCCACATCCACGCCAGCATCTGCTGTCACCTGAATTTTTTACCTTAGCCATTCTGACTGGTGTGAGGTGGAATCTCAGGGTTGTTTTGATTTGCATTTCCCTGATGATTAAGGATGTTGAACATTTTTTCAGGTGCTTCTCTGCCATTCGGTATTCCTCAGGTGAGAATTCTTTGTTTAGCTCTGAGCCCCATTTTTTAATGGGGTTATTTGATTTTCTGGAGTCCACCTACTTGAGTTCTTTATATATATTGGATATTAGTCCCCTATCTGATTTAGGATAGGTAAAGATCCTTTCCCAATCTGTTGGTGGTCTTTTTGTCTTGTTGACGGTGTCTTTTGCCTTGCAGAAACTTTGGAGTTTCATTAGGTCCCATTTGTCAATTCTCGATCTTACAGCACAAGCCATTGCTGTTCTATTCAGGAATTTTTTTCCCTGTACCCATATCTTTGAGGGTCTTCCCTACTTTCTCCTCAATAAGTTTCAGTGTCTCTGGTTTTATGTGGAGTTCCTTAACCCACTTAGATTTGATCTTAGTACAAGGAGATAGGAATGGATCAATTTGCATTCTTCTACATGATAACCGCCAGTTGTGCCAGATGATAAAAGCAATCTACAGCAAACCAGTAGCCAATATCAAAGTAAATGGTGAGAAGCTGGAAGCAATCCCACTAAAATCAGGGACTAGACAAGGCTGCCCACTTTCTCCCTACCTATTCAATATAGTACTTGAAGTCCAAGCCAGAGCAATTCGCCAACAAAAGGAGATCAAGGGGATACAAATTGGAAAAGAGGAAGTCAATATATCACTTTTTGCAGATGATATGATAGTATATATAAGTGACCCTAAAAATTCCACCAGAGAACTCCTAAACCTGATAAACAGCTTCGGTGAAGTAGCTGGATATAAAATTAACTCAAACAAGTCAATGGCCTTTCTCTACACAAAGAATAAACAGGCTGAGAAAGAAATTAGGGAAACAACACCCTTCTCAATAGTCACAAATAATATAACATATCTTGGTGTGACTCTAACTAAGGAAGTGAAAGATCTGTATGATAAAAACTTCAAGTCTCTGAAGAAAGAAATTAAAGAAGATCTCAGAATATGGAAAGATCTCAAATGCTCATGGATTCGCAGGATCAACATTGTAAAAATGGCTATCTTGCCAAAAGCAATCTACAGATTCAATGCAATCCCCATCAAAATTCCAACTCAATTCTTAAACGAATTAGAAAGAGCAATCTGCAAATTCATCTTGAATAACAAAAAACCTAGGATAGCAAAAACTCTTCTCAAGGATAAAAGAACCTCTGGTGGAATCACCATGCCTGACCTAAAGCTTTACTACAGAGCAATTGTGATAAAAACTGCATGGTATTGGTATAGTGACAGACAAGTAGACCAATGGAATAGAATTGAAGACCCAGAAATGAACCCACACACCTATGGTCACTTGATCTTCGACAAGGGAGCTAAAACCATCCAGTGGAAGAAAGACAGTATTTTCAACAAATGGTGCTGGCACAACTGGTTGTTATCATGTAGAAGAATGCTAATTGATCCATACCTATCTCCTTGTACTAAGGTCAAATCTAAGTGGATCAAGGAACTTCACATAAAACCAGAGACACTGAAACTTATAGAGGAGAAAGTGGGGAAAAGCCTTGAAGATATGGGCACAGGGGAAAAATTCCTGAACAGAACAGCAATGGCTTGTGCTGTAAGATCGAGAATTGACAAATGGGACCTAATGAAACTCCAAAGTTTCTGCAAGGCAAAAGACACCGTCAATAAGACAAAAAGACCACCAACAGATTGGGAAAGGATCTTTACCTATCCTAAATCAGATAGGGGACTAATATCCAACATATATAAAGAACTCAAGAAGGTGGACTTCAGAAAATCAAATAACCCCATTAAAAAATGGGGCTCAGAACTGAACAAAGAATTCTCACCTGAGGAATACCTAATGGCAGAGAAGCACCTGAAAAAATGTTCAACATCCTTAATCATCAGGGAAATGCAAATCAAAACAACCCTGAGATTCCACCTCACACCAGTCAGAATGGCTAAGGTAAAAAATTCAGGTGACAGCAGATGCTGGCGTGGATGTGGAGAAAGAGGAACACTCCTCCATTGTTGGTGGGATTGCAGGCTTGTACAACCACTCTGGAAATCAGTCTGGCGGTTCCTCAGAAAATTGGACATAGTACTACCGGAGGATCCAGCAATACCTCTCCTGGGCATATATCCAGAAGATGTCCCAACCAGTAAGAAGGACACATGCTCCACTATGTTCATAGCAGCCTTATTTATAATAGCCAGAAGCTGGAAAGAACCCAGATGCCCCTCAACAGAGGAATGGATTCAGAAAATCTGGTACATTTACACAATGGAGTACTACTCAGCTATTAAAAAGAATGAATTTATGAAATTCCTAGGCAAATGGATGGACCTGGAGGGCATCGTCCTGAGTGAGGTAACACATTCACAAAGGAACTCACACACTATATACTCACTGATAAGTGGATAGTAGCCCAAAACCTAGGATACCCAAGATATAAGATACAATTTGCTAAACACATGAAACTCAAGAAGAATGAAGACTGAAGTGTGGACACTATGCCCCTCCTTAGAATTGGGAACAAAGCATCCATGGAAGGAGTTACAGAGACAAAGTTTGGAGTTGAGATGGAAGGATGGACCATCTAGAGACTGCCATATCCAGGGATCCACCCCATAATTAGCTTCCAAACGCTCACACCATTGCATACACTAGCAAGATTTTGTTGAAAGGACCCAGATGTAGCTGTCTCTTGTGAGACTATGCCGGGGCCTAGCAAACACAGAAGTGGATGCTCACAGAAGCTATTGGATGGATCACAGGGCTCCCAATGGAGGAGCTAGAGTAAGTACCCAAGGAGCTAAAGGGATCTGCAACCCTATAGGTGGAACAACATTATGAACTAACCAGTACCCCGGAGCTCTTGACTCTAGCTGCATATGTATCAAAAGATGGCCTAGTTGGCCATCACTGGAAAGACAAGCCCATTGGACACACAAACTGTATATGCCCCAGTACAGGGGAACGCCAGGGCCAAAAAAATGGGAATGGTTTTGTAGGGAAGTGGGGGGGAGGGTATGGGGGACTTTTGGGATAGCATTGGAAATGTAATTGAGGAAAATATGTAATAAAAATATTAAAAAAAGATGCATTTATAAATTGACTGTTTAAAAATAAGCTTGTGATCAGGGTGTGGGGTAGGATCTGCTGTGCCTAGTCCACTCATGTAGCTTAAAGTTACCAGGCTGTTAACCCCATCTGCTCCCAGCCTTCTGGCAGGAGTCAGGAAGGGACAACAGATTATATATTCCTTTCTTTGACTGAACAGCCCTACATGTTTAACATTCCTGGTTCCTCAGGTGTTTATATGTGAGTGTAAAGGACCTCCCATTCCTTCTATCATGTTTATATATGTTTGAGGGCTACTATTTTCTAACTGATTTATAGGAGTACTTTATACTTAAAACAATTGAACCCTTTGGATATCTCATTGAAAAATGAACAGCTTTTTTCCCCTGAGTTTTCTAATATTGGAGCCTGGCAGGTGTTGGGTGTGATGAGTTGAAATTAGAGACTGTTATGTTTCAGCCATCTCAAAGGGCCACAGTGTGCTCAAATGTCAGCTGCTCAACAGTGTTACAATTACATTAAAGGCCTACCTTCTTTGCAGATCAGGAACCACTACTGGCAAACATTAGCTTTGCAGCAGGTGGACCAATATGGATCTCAGTTGCTCCAGACTGTACATATTGGAGTAACTAATGTCTAATTCAAGGGTATCTCAAGTGTGTTGGTTGTAGAGGAGGCAGAGCACTGAGAGCTGTTACTAGAGGACTTATCTCAGTGCATTCTAATTCTGCTCAACACTATATACACTGTGCAAAGGTGGTGCCTATGGGGAGTATCCATTCATATGAGCCTTAGTATTCTCAGTTCTACAATGGGAAAACTGCATGGCCAGGAAGAATCCTGACTTCTGTCTCAGGGACACCATCTTATATTACCCTCTTATTCACCAAAAGGTAGAGTTACCCACCAAGCCACCATCGAGCTCTTCATTGTCTGAGCTTCTGTATATCTGAGTTTCTTTGCATCTCTGCATTCTGCCCTCCTGTTTCCATGACTACCTTGTGTTGCCAGCTCCCATCTAGGGTGTATGGCTCTATACCTTCAGGCTCTCTAATCTGTGATTTTTCATTTTCAGGGTTCTAGAGAAGCTCTGTGCCAAGAAATATGCCTTGTCTTAAGATGGTACGTGGGTATAGTTATCTAAGGAACAAGGAATGCCCTAGTAGGTATCTTCCACTCTGACTTGTTACTCAGGTTTTCACTTGGATTAAGAATTGTGAGAATTCTGGGTCTGCTCTGTGACTAGGATTGACTTCCAGACCCTTTTTGAATAGGGCTGCCTAGTTTAACTTGTGAGTCTTAAACTTCCTCTTGCACTGGGAAATTTTTTTCACTTGTCATATGAATTCTTTCTTGAATTCTGATGCCTTCCCTCTTTCTTTCTCTTTGATATAAAGTTTATCCTTGTTTTCCTTACTGTTTTCAATCTTGGTGTCACACAGTGTCTACCTCTTCACCACCATATAGGCTTGACCTTTCAAAATGAATGATTTTCTCGAAGAGAAACTACTTTATTTGTCATCAGTTAAGACCTTAAGTAATGAAAGAGAATCACATGCCATGTATGGTAGTGTTATGCCCAGACCAAGAGGTCCCCACAGACTACCAGAGACCACCAGAGTCCAACTCATATGCAATAGCAATGAGAATTTATTCAACTCCAGATCAGACCCTCCAACCTCTCCAGCACAGTGAGAGGTGTGGAAGGTCCTGAGCTGGTAAAAACAAACAAACAAACAAACAAACAGAAACAGCCTTGCCTATTTATCTTGGTTGCAGGTGAGGGACTTTCCAACTTGGAAGTTACATGATTGGTCGATATTTGCTTGGCTCACTTCTATTGGCTAGTGATGATTTCAGTTTGGTATGAACAATGGTGCTAGCTTGATCAATCTACTTTACACATTAGATACTTTTCCCTTAAGAACTGATTGGTTGTTGTTAGGATAGGAGTGGCTATTTGTGGAGAGCTGTGCCGCGAGCAATCGTGTGTGTGCCGTGAGCAATCGCCATTATAAGATGGTGCTGGCTTCCACTGCGCCTAACTAGTAAATAAGCCTTATGCGCAAGTGCAAGAGTGAACTCACGCCTAGTCACTGCCCATCTCGCGGCGTAGTAATTGGGTGATGGGCAAGCAATGAATCAGGAGCTGTCACGCCACATCAGGTGCTGAAACGTCACGCTGCGGGCTATATAAGCAGCGCCATTTTCCCAGTTCGGGGTCTTCCCTCCTGATAAGTAAGCAATAAAAGCTTTGCCGCAGAAGATTCCAGTTGTCCTGAGCATGTTCTTGCCGGCGGGGACAAAAGCTTGGGATAGCTATTTGCCTAGGGGAATTGTGATTGTTACCAGGGTGAAGTGGCTCCTGGGACAAGTTGTTTTTTTTTTTTTTCCTAGTAGCTGAGTTCATCCAGAGGGCAAGTTAATCATTCAATGGAGTTTGAAACAAGATGGGGTTTGTAATGTTAAGGTGGGCCCTTCAGTAGCTACTGGGAAGAGCTTAGTATTCCATGTTCATCATTGGGTGATGTTCCTGATACAGATCTACCGTCAGAATGTAATAATGCTGATACTGTGGTATTACCCCTTTTGAGGAACTATAGAAATGTTAAAATATCAAGACTATGAAAACGAAAAGATTGGGAAACTATTATGGCTTGGAGGTACTGGTTAGGTGTGGTGACTAAGCATGATACCGTGATGCTGGTTTCAATTGTTTTGTTGAAGAAATGTTACTGAAAACTTGTTGAAACTTAGCTAGGTAGGTGATATAATAATATTTCTGCCATAGTCTTGTGATTGTGACGAGTATATTGTGAGTAGGGAGGAAATGTTCTTGTTTTAAGAAACATGCTGAAGAAATCGGCTTGTAAAGCATTATGCCATTAATTATCATTAAAAAGTCAACAAAATCCTTTTTTGTAGTATTAAAATGACAAGGCTTCAATCAAATAGATCAAGTATTATGATTTAGTCCAGAGCTTGATTGCATGAAATACATTTATTTAAAAAAATACATTTATTTATTTTAAAAAAAGTGAAACAAGACAATGTAGAAATAGGTAGAATGGAAGTGGTTAAAAAAAATCCAGGAGGAATGTTCAAAAACACTTGTTGAAAACTTTCCCATAAAAGTGCACTTCTTGAGTTTGTTAGGACTTGGGACATTTAGGGAAAGATTGGTAGACAGTAGTAATTGGAAAATGAATAAACCAAGAAAAATAATATTTTCTAGTTTGTCTGGGTGGGAAAAGGTTCATTTCATCTTATACTTCTAGGTCACAATCTGTCACTGAGGGGAATCAGAGAAGGAACACAAGCAGGAATTAAAACAGAATCTATGGAGGAATATTACTTACTGGCTTGCTCTATTTGGCTCATGCTCAGTCAACTTTCTTATTCAATACTGCCCAGGGATGGCACCAACCACAGTGGGGTTGACTTTCCTTTATCAATTAGGAATCAAGAAAATGTCCCTACAGACATTCCCACAGGCCAATATGTTCAAATTGATCTCCCAATTGTTTGAGACTCTCTCACATAATTCTGGGCTATATCAAGTTGTCGGCTGAAGCTAATTAGGAGAAGCTACAAATAAAAATTTATTTAAATATTTTAAATGTATTTTAAAAAAATTATTGCATACAGGGTGGAGAGGCAGGATAAGCACAGTGCAAAAGAAGAAAAACATCTGAGACCTTCTATAATGAGGTTGGGAGGGGGAGTATCTTAGAGTTTGAAGTTACAAAAATCACAGTTGCAACGTTTATGCATATTAAGACTAAGTGAGAATTTCATCCATGCACAGATTTATTTATTTATTTATTTATTTATTTATTTATTTATTTATTTAATAGCACATGCACATGGGAGGGTGAGGCAGGAAGACAATGAGTTTGAGGCCAGCTTGAGCTACACAGTGAAACCCTGTCTCAAAGCAAAGTAAAACAAAAATACACTTTAAGTCAACTCATGAAATACAGAGTAGAGGGTTAAATGTTGGGGGGAGGGATTTTACTGCTTTAAGATTCTTTAAATAGCTTCATTAGTAGCTATTTTAATACCATCTCTGTTATAGTCATACCCCACTTCAGTGCTAGCTACAGCCAGGTCTCTGCTTTGTCCCTGTGTGAATGCATGCACAGCCTGTTCCTTAACTTGAGACCTTTTGTAGGTACAGTCGTGGCCCAGCATGTGTGTGCAGGAGTATACCCAGTATGCTGTGTTCTTCAGCAAGAGTTGTCAGCTTCCTTTCTCTCATTTGTTGTCTCCTAATGTGTCCTGGCAGCTTAAAGCTAGAAGTTGACATCCAATTTGCAGTTTCCAGGATAGCGCAACTACATAGGTAGTTTCATGTAGAAACTTTTTCATTATGAAGATTCGAGAAGTTTGTATTAAGATCTTCACAGCAGGACTCTTAATCCAAACTTAAAAATGAAATATTTTTAAGTGATATTGGACACTTGTAAATTCAAAGCATTCCGGCAAAGAATCCTTTCTTATGTGAACAGACTTGTGTGAACAGAGAACAAGAGCAAGCTTTCTACTCAAGAACAACTCCAAGACTTTCTCATTGGAGGAAAGAAAGGGCTTGTAATGCACAGCCAGACTCTGACTGAATAGAAGAAACTAATACAATTGTAGTGGTCTATTGGGGAGATATAATGGTTTTGAACCCACTGTTCTCAAAATTCAGATACAGTTCACAAACTCAAGTATTCCTGTAACTCCTGTGAGTCACTAAGTACATGACCATTGACATTTAGCCTGGATATTAGAGAAATACCCATAGTTGTAAGGTTCTTTGAGGTCATAGCCCTGCTGAATGGCAGAGGGAGCGGTTACAACATACAGAACATCCCCAACTAGGAGTTTCACTTGTGAAGAATAGCAAAGCTCATTACTATGCCAACTGTAGGAAACAGCAGTTGAGTACTTCTACCCACTGCATCCTGAGCTCCTGTTTAGAGCATGGGTTATCTATATGGGCCTAGTGAGAAAGAGACATTTGTACGCATTATGGGGTTTGGCCATGGAAGAAAGGGTAACAAAATAAAAGCCTGCATACTCAGAGGGATGTGGTGGAATGCCAGAAAAGACAAAGAAGATAAGACAGAAGGCAAAGCGAACATTTTGAAGATTATCTCCCTTCCTTCCCTCCTAAATGTGGTCAAAGCTCAGCTCACATGGACATGGTTCTGCATGGATTGAGTTTAATATTTATAGAAATACTAGGTACATTATGTACTCTACATGTTGACCTTAGGCTCATGGGGATACCCTGGGGAGGATAAAGCTGTCCATGAGTATAACTCATTTATACCACAAAAGAGGATCTCTTAAAAGCTGTTTGCTCTGGGATATACAGCTCAGGGGCCATGGGGCATATTGGATAAAGATTTGAAGGACAGCCTACTTTTATTGGGAGAGTGCATATAGCAATGCATGGTGAAGAGATGGCTGGAAAAGGATGAAAGGGATGGAGAAAGGTTAGGAAAATAAAGAGACTAAGTGTGATAAAATATGCTATTGACATACATCTGTAGAACACTCATGGCCTTATTTAATCTGGGACTGCCACAGAGACTAGGAGTCTTGTGTTTACTATGCCCTGTGAATATGTGTGAGCATGTACTTTAGTTACCAAGAAAATCAGAATGACTGAGTCTGAAAGGTGCACCAAAGGAAACAACTTTGCATTCACAGAGCAAAACCTTCAGTGTTTACCTCCATTTTGTCTTATTTCTGCTTAACCATGTTAATTAATGGTTAATTCATGCTTAATTCATGGTTCAGTTAAAAATATTTGTAAATTTTCTACTAAAGTGTTTCTGGTCCACCTCAACTATCTAAGCTAATGAAGTGTGCAAGGGTCATTCCATTTCACATCTTAATTACTGTTCAGAGTTTCTTGGGACAGGTCCTTTTGTGGATAAAGATGCCAATTCTAGTACTAGGAGAAATCTATTGTTTAAAACCATCATTGCCTGCTCAACTTGAGATCCAAGATAAAGGAACCAGGAAGATTGATGGGGATGGAACAGGAGTGTCCTTGATGCTTACAGGGTGGAGAGGCAGGATAAGCAGAGTGTAAAAGAAGAAAATCATCTGGGATCTTCTAGAATGAGGTTGGGGGTGGAGTATCTTAGAGTCTAAAGTTACAAAAATCAGAGTTGCAACACTTATGTGTATAAGTCCGATTGTTGAAAATGTATGTCAAATTCTTGCAGAATCTCTGACACACCATGTATGATAACTGGAGAGAGCCACCTACAACAAGAAAGAACCAGACATAAGGCAGTGATCTCAGTCTCCAAGGCAGACCACTCATTGCCTTAACCAGACAGATTTATGGATGCCTTCCCAGCTTCTCCTTCCCAAGAATATCCGTGCAGAAATTGCTGAAAAGCTGTAGGGTTGGCTTGTTAGCTGGTGGTCCCTAACAACTCAAATCTATATATCTGCTTCATTTCTTCTCCTGCTAGAAAATGAGAAAAACACTGGTTTGGTGTATTCAAAATAAAAACCTATTTGGCTGTTTTCATCCTGCCTCATATATTCTGCCTGTCTCATAGGACTGTACCCTCCATACTATGGCCTGGGTTAGAGAAGCAATTCTGCTGCAGCCTTTTCTAAGACGTTGCCCAAGATTCTCATGACTATACCCAACACTGGAACTTACTGAAGTAGATCCTCAAGCTCATGCATATTTCATGCTTCTGAGCAAGGCAAACACCAAAGCCTCTTCTGCAGTGGTCTGACTGTGTGCGAAGGTGGCATGTTACACACTTCAGTGATGTTGCTTCTGGAGAGAGCACAGAGCTTGGCATGAGGACATGGATTTGGAATTTGGAGAGAGAGAGCAGAACTGAGTGAAGGAACCTTCCAAGGGAGGGTAGGCAGATAAAGAGAGCTGATGGTTTAGGGTTTAGGAAGTGACAGTTGAGCCTTTGATCAACTCTATTACCTTTAGTGATGGAAAATGAAAGGCATTTCAGCAAGTCAAAGGATTCTGGGCTCAATTTTAGCCTTTACATTCTATCACTGGTTTGAGGCTCACCTATTTTGCTGAGTTGTCTGACCAGTGAACTCTAAGGATCTGCCTGTTTCTACTCCCTAGCACTGGAATTTATAAGTACACATTACAACATCTAGGTTTGTTTATATGAGTTCTGGGGAATCAAAATCAGGCCCCCATTCTTGGGCAGCTACCTCTCCAGCCCTTACTTTGTGTAAAGATTTGACCTCTACATAGTTTATCTAGCTTAAAGAATAGTCAATGGGTGATACCCTCAGAACGTTCTGGAAGAGTGAATAATTGAAATATAGGTTCAAAACAAAAGAAAACAAAACAAGTTCTTTCCAGAGACTGGTCACTTGGCTTAGCAATTAAATTTGCTTGCTCTCAAGACTGACTGACCTGAGTTCAAACTTAAGGATGGAAGGAGAGAAATTATTTCTTAAAGTTATTCTCTGGTTACATGTATAATATGACACGCACAATGTATATACATGCATATGTTAAAAATCTTTCTATGGTGATAAGATTACTATCTATCATTTATTGACCATCTTATTGGGGTTATGTTGTTTTGAATTGTATTTGCCTTAATACAGTGTAATCTGATCTTACAAATCTTGAAGAAGGTTTTATCTTCACGCATCAAATTAGAGTGTTTAGGAAAGTGACTGGACTAGTTTGGAAAAGTCTGATTCCAGGGAGTGTAGAATTTCTTCTCATAAATATCTTGTAACAAGGTCCTTGAAATGGGTATCAGAATCCAATGTCTAGGACTAAAACACATTTCAAAATTATAGAATGACCAGTTATCTCAGCAATACAGAATTGTGAACAGAATGGCTATCTTAAGAGAATTTTTCCTAGGCATTTAGATTATGGGGTTTGGCCATGGAAGAAAGGGTAACAAAATAAAGGCCTACATACTCAGAGGGATGTGGTGGAGTGCTAGAAAAGACAAAGAAGATAAGACAGAAGGCAGAGAGAACATTTTGAAGGTCATCTCCCTTCCTTCCCTCCTAAATGTGGCCAAAGCTCAGCTCACATGGACATGGTTCTGCACATAGAGAATCCCTTCAGTTCCCTTGATCCCACCACTGAAGCTCTCTCCTCAGGGAGGAGACTCTGGAACTCACCCACAATGAAGTAGAAGAGGGAGAAGAGCAGCAAGAAGTGTTTGTTCATTTGGACCCAGATGTCTTGTGTGGAGTAAAGCTAGGAAGGGGTACAAACACAGGTCTGACAGGAAAGCTAGCAAAGGCTAGGTCTACTAGGCTCCAGGGACAGGCTTTTTCCTCCAGCAAAAGTTTATAATTATTCATGCCTAAGGGGACTCAGTCCCACAAGGCTTAGCTCGAGAGCTTAGGTTCATTGATTGTGGTCTCCATAGTCTTGAGATCTGGAACCTGAAGTTGCCCAGACTGTTTTAGAGTAAAATGACCCCAAGATGCAGAGATTCTTTTGGCCCAAACTGGGCATGTCTTTGAGCTTGTAGGCAGCTTTGCACTTGCTGGAGTACAGGTGTATGTGGAAAGGTTTAAGCCAAAATGTCTCTGATTTTGTCAGAGACAGAAGCCAGAGGTGGCAAAAAGCAGAGAGTGCCTAGATCTTAGTTGTTACTTGCCCTGTAAAGGAGTACTCCTTCCTTGGAAACCATATTGAGTATATGACTGAAACTCAGAAGTACCTGGCAGCTGAATGGAAACTGGAATGGCCAGCTCACCTCACCCCATTCCTCCATCTAGGCAAACCTTGATAACCCCAAGACAGTGAGGCTCATGGTATCCCCCTCCATGGCACCCCTCTTGATGTTCAGAATCTCTGCCGTTTTCCTTTCTGTAATAAAATACCACTTTGTAAAATTCACTCTGTTTGGTCTGGGAATTTAATTCTTTAAATTTGTAAGCCAAGGACATGGACTTCGCAGACAAGTCAAGAGTCAAGAAAGGCTCCATTGATCTCAAAGGCACCCTAGTATTCCCATATTAACAGAAGCCAATAATGATAATAACTGTTAATGTTTCCACTCTGTTAACGTCTTTTTACAATATAGTCTTTATTATATTAATTATAACTGTCCACCAGTATCAAGAGGAGATTTGCGATCTTGGGCATGAACTCAGCGGGCCCTAGCACACCCAGGATCTTGTGATCACTGGTGAGTGGAATGAAACATCTGTCCCCAAAAATGTGAGAGGGTCTTGTGTCAGCAGGAACAGGGACAAAGGAAACCCACTGACCATTGGCTGGGGTTTGTTCCTGCCGGTGCCAGCCCTGTGCCATCTTGGGTACGAACTCAGCAGAGGGTCTCAAGGTCCCCAGAGGACTCTCCATGCTGCAGGCACCCTAGCTCACTCAGGAATTTGAGATCACTGGTGAGTGGAACACAACAGCTGTTCCAAAAAACCCAGAGGGTCTTGTGCTAGCAGGAACATGGACAAAGGACAAAGACAGGCTCTAGCACACCCAGAATCTTGGGATCACTGAGTCCAGTCTATGGAGGAGAGTATGTGGGTGGCAGAAGCAACAGGGCTTCTTGGACAGGGTCCCTTCAGGCCTTCATCCTCAGCCAGGAGGCAGAGCTGGGACCCAGACCCCTGGGCGCCTTCCTTGCCAGAGGAGAGTTGGCCTCCAAGGAGGGCTCTGAAACCAGGACTTAGAAGGTGGATGTGAGCTCCAGACTTCTGTGCACCTTCCCTGCAAGAGGAGAGCTTTCCTGCAGGAGTGCTCTGACCACTGGGACTGAGGAGAGAGTTAGACTCCCAGGAGTGCTGACAGAGGCTAGAGAATCACAGGAGGAACAAATTCCAGCCAGAGACAGCTAGAACATCTAACACCAGAGATTACCAGATGGTGAAAGACAAACATAAGAAACTTACTAACAGAAACCGAGACCACTTGGCATTATCAGAACCCAGTATGCCAACCACAGCGAGTCCTGGATACCCCAACACATCCGAAAAGCAAAATTCAGATGAAAAATCATATCTCATGATGCTGGTAGAGGATTTTAAGAAGGGCATTAATAACTCACTTAACGCTGTCTCAGAAAACCAACCAACCAACCAACCAACCAACTAACCAACCAACCAACCAACAAACAAAACAAAAAAACCAAAAAAAAAAAAACCCAAAACCAAATCAAAACAAAAAAACAAAATACATCACTGTATAAAAAAATACAAGAGAACACTGCTAAACAGGTAGAAGTCCTTAAAGAATTATAGGAAAACACTGCTAAACAGGTAGAAGTCCTTAAAGAGGAAACACAAAAATCCCTTAAAGAAATACAGGAAAACACAACCAAACAGGTGATGGAATTGAACAAAACCATCCAAGATCTAAAAATGGAAGTAGAAACAATGAAGAAAACCCAAAGGGACACAACTCTGGAGATAGAAATCCTAGGAAAGAAATCAGGAACCATAGATGCAAGCATCGCCAAGAGAATACAAGAGATGGAAGAGAGAATCTCAGGTGCAGAAGATTCCATAGAGAACATGGATAAAACAATCAAAGAAAATGCAAAATGCAAAAAGATCCTAACTCAAAACATCCAGGAAATCCAGGACACAATAAGAAGACCAAACCTAAGGATAATAGGTATAGAGAGGATGAAGATTTTCAACTTAAAGGACCAGTAAATATCTTCAACAAAATTATAGAAGAAAACTTCTCAGGCTGGAGAGATGGCTTAGTGGTTAAGAGCACTGGCTGCTCTTCCAGAGGTCCTGAGTTCGATTCCCAGCAACCACATGGTGGCTTACAACCATCTGTAATGAGATCTGATACCCTTTTCTGGTGTGTCCAAAGACAGCTACAGTGTACTTATATACAATAAATAAATCTTTAAAACAAAGAAACAAACAAACAAACAAACAAACAAACAATCAAAACAAAAAACTTCCCTAACCTAAAGAAAGAGATGCCCATGAACATACAAGAAGCCTACAGAACTCCAAATAGACTGGACCAGAAAAGAAATTCTTCCCAACACATAATAATCAGAACAACAAATGCACTAAATATAGAATATTAAAAGCAGTAAGGAAAAAAAGTCAAGTAACATATAAAGGCAGACCTATTAGAATTACTCCAGACTTCTCATCAGAGACTATGAAAGCCAGAAGATCCTGGACAGATATTATGCAGAACCTAAGAGAACACAAATGCCAGACCAGGCTACTATATCCAGTAAAACTTTCAATTCCCAGAGATGGAGAAACCAAAGTATTCCATGATAAAACCAAATTCACACAATATCTTTCCATGAATCCAGCCCATTAATGGATAATAAAGGGAAAATACCAACACTAGGATGGAAATTACGCCCTAGAAAAAGCAAAAAATTAATCCTTCAAAAACCTAAAAGAAGACAGCCGCAAGAACAGAATGCCAAATCTAACAACAAAAATAATAGCAAGCAACATTACTTTTCCTTAACATCTCTTAATATCAATGGACTCAATTCCCCAATAAAAAGACAGACTAACAGACTGGTTACATAAGTAGTACCCAACTTTTTGCTTCTTACAGGAAACCCACCTCAGGGAAAAAGACAAACAATACCTCAGAATGAAAGGCTGGAAAATTTTTTTTCCAAGCAAATGGTCCGAAGAAACAAGCTGGATTAGCAAAGCTAATATTGAATAAAATCGACTTCCAAACCAAAGTCATCAAAAAAGACAAGGAGAGGCACTTCATGCTCATCAGAGGTAAAAATTTTCCAAGATGAATTCTCAATTCTGAATATCTATGCTCCAAATGCAAGGGCAGACACATTTATTAAAGAAACTATAGTAAAGCTCAAAGCACACATTGCACCTCACATAATATTAGTGGGAGACTTCTTTTTTTTATTTTTTTCCATTTTTATTAGGTATTTAGCTCATTTACATTTCCAATGCTATACCAAAAGTCCCCCATACCCACCCACCCCCACTCCCCTACCCACCCACTCCCCCTTTTTGGCCCTGGCGTTCCCCTGTACTGGGGCATATAAAGTTTGCGTGTCCAATGGGCCTCTCTTTCCAGTGATGGTCGACTAGGCCATCTTTTGATACATATGCAGCTAGAGTCAAGAGCTCCGGGGTACTGGTTAGTTCATAATGTTGTTCCACCTATAGGGTTGCAGATCCCTTTAGCTCCTTGGGTACTTTCTCTAGCTCCTCCATTGGGAGCCCTGTGATCCATCCATTAGCTGACTGTGAGCATCCACTTCTGTGTTTGCTAGGCCCCGGCATAGTCTCACAAGAGACAGCTACATCTGGGTCCTTTCGATAAAATCTTGCTAGTATATGCAATGGTGTCAGCGTTTGGATGCTGATTATGGGGTGGATCCCTGGATATGGCAGTCTCTACATGGTCCATCCTTTCATCTCAGTAGTGGGAGACTTCTTTACCCCACTTTCATCAATGGATAAATCATGGAAACAGAAACTAAACAGAGACACAGTGAAACTAACAGAAGTTATGAAACAAATGGATTTAACAGATATCTACAGAATATTTTATCCTAAAACAAAAGGATACACCTTCTTCTCAGCACCTAATGGTACCTTCTCCAAAATTGACCATTTAATTGGTCACAAAACAGGCCTCAACAGATATAAAATTTTTGAAAATATCCCATGTATCTTATCAGATCACCATGGACTAAGGCTGATCTTCAATAACAACATAAATAATAGCCAACATTCATGTGGAAGCTGAAGAACACTCTACTCAGTGATAACTGAGTCAAGGAAGAAATAAAGAAATAAATTAAAGACTTTTTAGAGTTTAGTGAAAATAAAGCCACAATATCCTCAAACTTATGGGACATAATGCAAGCATTCCTAAGAGGAAAACTCATAGCTCTGAGTGCCTCTGTAAAGAATCTAGAGAGAGCATACACTAGCAGCTTGACAGCACACATAAAAGCTCTAGAACAAAAGGAAGCAAATTCACCTAAGAGGTGTAGAGAGCAGGAAATAATCAAACTTAGGGCTGAAATCAACCAACTGGAAAAAAAAAGAACTATACAAAGAATCAACCAAATGAGGAGCTGGTTCTTTGAGAAAGTCAACAAGATAGATAAACCCTTAGCCAGACTAACTAGAGGGCACAGGGACAGTATCCTAATTAACAAAATCAGAAATAAATGGGAGACATAATAACAGAACCTGAGGAAATCTAAAACATCATCAGATCCTACTACAAAAGGATATACTCAACAAAACTGGGAAACCTGGATGAAATGGACAAATTTCTAGACAGATACCAGGGATTAAAGTTAAATCAGGATCAGATTAATGACCTAAATAGTCCTATATCCCCTAAAGAAATAGAAGCAGTCATTAATAGTCTCCCAACAACAACAACAACAACAACAACAACAACAACAAACCCACCCAGGACCAGATGGGTTTAGTGCAGAGTTCTATCAGACCTTCAAAGAAGATCTAATTGCAACTCTTCTCAAACTATTCCACAAAATAGAAACAGAAGGTACTCTACCCAATTCATTCTATAAAGCCACAATTACTCTGATACCTAAACCACACAAAGATACAACAAAGAAAGAGAACTTCAGACCAATTTCCCTTATGAATATCAATGCAAAAATACTCAATAAAATCTTCACAAACCGAATCCAAGAACCCATGAAAACGATCATCCATCATGATCAAGTAGGCTTCATCCTAGGGATGCAGGGATGGTTTAATATACGGAAATCCATCAACAGAATCCACTATATAAAAAAACTCAAACACAAAAATCACATCATCTTCTTGTTAGATGCTGAGAAAGCATTTGACAAAATCCAACATCCCTTCATGATAAAAGTCTTAGAAAGATCAGGAATTCAAGGCCCATACCTAACCATAATAAAAGCAATGTACAGCAAACCAGTAGCCAACATCAAACTAAATGGAGAGAAACTCAAAGCAATGACACTAAAATCAGGGACTAGACAAGGCTGCCCACTTTCTCCCTACCTATTCAATATAGTACTTGAAGTTCTAGCCAGAGCAATTCGACAACAAAAGGAGATCAAGGGGATACAAATTGGAATGGAAGAAGTCAAAATATCACTATTTGCAGATGATATGGTAGTATATATAACTGATCTCAATAATTTCACCAGAGAACTCCTAAACCTGATAAACAGCTTCAGTGCAGAGGCTGGATATAAAATTAAGTAAAAAATCCGTGGCCTTTGTCTACACAAAGGATAAATAGGCTTAGAAAGAAATTATGGAAACAACAACCTTCACAACAGTCACAAATAATATAAAATACCTAAGTGTGACTCAAACTAAGGATTGAAAAATATGTATGATAAGATCTTCAAGTCTGCGAAGAAAGAAATTGAAGAAAATCTCAGAAGATGGAAAGATCTCCCATGCTCATGGATTGGCAGGATTAATATAGTAAAAATGGCTATCCTGTCGAAAGCAATCTACAGATTCAATGCAATTCTCATCAAAATTCCAACTCAATTCTTCACTGAGAGAGAAAGGGCAATTTGCAAATTCATCTGGAAAAATAGAAACCTAGGATAGCAAAAACTATTCTCAACAATAAAAGAAAGTAATCTTGCCGAAAGCAATCTACAGATTCAATGCAATCCCCATCAAAATTCCAACTCAAATTTTCATGGAGTTAGAAAGGGTAATTTGCAAATTCATCTGGAATAATAAAAAACTTAGGATAGGAAAAAGTATTCTCAATGATAATAGAACCTCTGGTGGAATCACCATGCCTGACCTCAAGCTTTACTACAGAGCAATTGTGATAAAAACTGCATAGTACTGGTACAGCTACAGACAAGTAGACCAATGGAATAGAATTGAAGACTCAGAAATGAACCCACATACCTATGGTCACTTGATCTTTGATAAGGGAGCTAAAACTATCCAGTGGAAAAAAGACAGCATTTTCAACAAATGGTGCTGGCACCACTGGCGGTTTTCCTGTAGAAGAATGCAAATTGATCCATTGTTATCTCCTTGTATTAACCTCAGTTCTAAGTGGATCAAGGAACTCCACATAAAACCAGAGACAATGAAACTTATAGAGGAGAAAGTGGGGAAAAGCCTCAAAGATATGGGCACAGGGGAAAAATTTCCTGAAAAGAACAGCAATGGCTTGTGCTGCAAGACTGAGAATCGACAAATGGGATCTCATAAAATTGCAAAGCTTCTGTAAGGCAAAAGACACTGTCAATAAGACAAAATGGCCACCAACAGATTGGGAAAGAATCTTTACCAATCCTAAATCAGATAGGGGACTAATATCCAATATATACTAAGAACTCAAGAAGATAGACTTGAGAATATAACCCTATTAAAAATGGGGTACAGAGCTAAACAAAGAATTCTCAACTGAGGATACTGAATGGCTGAGAAGCACCTGAAAAAAATGTTCAATATCCTTAATCATCAGGGAAATGCAAATCAAAACAATCTTGAGATTCCACCTCACACCAGTCAGGATGGCAAAGATCAAAAATTCATGTGTCAGCAGATTCTGGTGAGGATGCGGAGAAAAAGGAACACTCCTCCATTGTTGGTGGGATTTCAAGTTGGTACAACCACTCTGGAAATCAGTCTGACAGTTCCTCAGAAAATTGGACATAGTACTACCAGAAGATCCAGCAATTCCTCCTCTGGGCATATACCCAGAAGATGTTCCAACTTTTAATAAGGGCACATGTTCCACTATGTTCATAGCGACCTTATTTATAATAGCCAGAAGCTGGAAAGAACCCAGATGTCCCTCAACAGAGGAATAGATACAGAAAATGTGGTACATTTACACAATGGAGTACTAATCAGGAATTTAAAATAATGAATTTATGAAATTCTTAGGCAAATGTATTCATCTGGAGGATATCATCCTGAGTGAGGTAACCCAATCACAAAAGAACACACATGATATTCACTCACAGATAAGCAGATATTAGCCCAGAAACTTAGAATATCTGAGATCTAATTTGCAAAACACATGAAAGTCAAGAATAAGGAAGACCCAAGTGTGGATTCTTTGCTCCTTCTTAGAATGGGGAACAAAATACCCGTGGAAGGAGTTACAGAGACAAATTCAGAGCTGAGATGGAAGGAAGGACCATCCAGAGACTACCTCACTTGGGGATCCATCCCATATACAACCACCAAACCCAGACACTATTGCATATGCCAGAAAGATTTTGCTTACAGAACCCTGATATAGCTATCTCTTGAGAGGCTATGCCAGTGCCTGGCAAATACAGAAGTGGACACTAACAGTCATCTATTGGATATAACACAGGGCTCCTAATGAGGGAGCTCGAGAAAGTACCCAAGGAGCTAAAGTGGTCTGCATCTCTATTGGAGAACCAACAATATGAACTAATAAGTACCCCCCCCCCCCGAGTTGTGTCTCTAGTTGTATATGTAGCAGCGGATGGTCTAGTCAGCCATCAATGGAAGTAGAGGCTCTTGGTCTTGTGAAAATCATATGCCCCAGTACAGGGGAATGCTAGGGCCAGGAAGCAGGAGTGGGTGGGTTGGGAAGCAGGGTAGGGGGAGAGTATAGGGGGCTTTGGGGATAGCATTTGAAATATAAATGAAGAAAATATCTAAAAAAAAAAAAAAAAAGATTTGCTCCAGGAACCTCCACGGATATCCAAGGCCATGTTGTTCAATGTGTAAAATTATGCTGTATTTGCATATAACTTATGCATACCCTCCAGTATAGTTTAAATCATATTTTGGTTAGTTATAATACCTCATATATATCACTTGTATTATATTATAATATAAGATAAATTCTGTGGGAAGCCACATGTGCCATTGTAGGGTGGCGCTGGCTACCGCTGGCCACCATGCATAAGTTTGGGTAGACACCCAATGTGTACATATGCAGTAAAGTTTTTTGCCAAGATGAGGTTTTGAGAATATAACCAATCAGATGTGAGACATGCAAATGAGGTAGTAAGCATAACCAACTCTCCTAGACCTATATAAACAGCACCAGTTCTGGGCTTGGGGTCTTTTCGCCTCTGCAATCAAGCTCTCCCAATAAACGTGTGCAGAAGGATCCTGTTGTGGCGTCTGCTTTGCTGGCAAGTTGGGCACGCATAAGAAGTGGTGCCGAAACCCGGGACGAGACATCTTCAGGCACGAGCGAAGACCCCCTGTTAAAGGGAGGATTTAGAACTGCATCATGGGGATTGAGCGGTCAATGAAGTGTTCCTGCAACACAGACTACTGAGAAGGATTTGACTGCGTGGATTCAGAACTCTTCAGCTGGGGAACGGTGGTACCGGTAAGTATAAAGAAATTAATGTGAGTCTCTGAGAGGCATGCTTTCCTACGAAATAGATCCAATAATTGTGGCTGGGGTTGTGCTGCTTGCTTTCTTTCTTGCCTTGATATTATGCCATTGCCTTAATTGTCATGGCCCTGGGCACGAGTGTATCTGCTGGGAATAATTTCACGTAGATAATGCTTTAGTCCAGGACGATCATGGGTACTGGCCCATCTATGCCCTTAGTAGGGCCGGTGCAAGCCTTGCTTAAAGAAAGAGGTTTAAATATTTCAGAAAGCACAGTGAACAGGTTTTTAAAAGAGATAGACAGACTCGCTCCTTGGTTTGCCCCCACTGGGTCGCTGAAGCTACCTAGTTGGGAAAAGTTGGGAAAAGATATAGCGAGAGAGGAAACAGATGGGAAAGTGAAAGCAGGAACAAGGCCATTATGGAAATTAATTAAGGCTTGTATCCAGGACAAGAAATGTGAGCTAGCTGTTAAGGAAGCGCAGCGACTTTTACAGGAGCAACAGGAAAGCATGTCAGAAACAGAGAGATATGAAAAAGAAGGTGTGCGCAGAAAGATAAGTAAAGGAAGAGAAATAAAAGGAGAAAAGGAAAAGAAACCAAAATGTAAAGATATAAAAAATAGTATAAAAAAATAAAGAACAGAAAATTAAGTCAATTTACCCTCCTCTTGAGGACTTTGAGTTGTTAGAATTGTCTATCTCAGAGGATTCAGAATTATCAGCAGGAGAGGAGGAAGATTTGGAGGAGACTGCTGCGGAGTATGAGGAAGAAAGATCTGGTCCAATAGGGAGGAGTTTCGGTGCTCCCCCACCTCCTCTGCCTTATGCAGATAAGAAAGCAATTGGCAATGGCCACTCTTTTTGCACTCCTAGAGGGTTGCGAAAAATATGTCAGGCTTTTCCTGTTTTTCAGGATCATGCTCAACAGCGATATTATGAGCCAATATCGCATAAACAAGTGAAAGAGTTAGCAGAGTCAGTAAGGACCTATGGAGTCAATGCCTCATTTACTCAGTCCCAAATTGATAGACTGGCTCACAATGCCAGTCTTTTGATTGGATGAGTGTGGTAAAGGCATGTCTTACGATGGGACAGTATCTAGATTGGAAGTATATATGGCATGATCTGTGTTTGAGTCAGGCCCGTGCTAATGCTACTGCAGGGCAACCAGCATGGATCTTTGAAATGTTTACAGGTCAGGGTATATGGACAAACAATCAATTAGCATACCCAGTGCAGGTCTATGATCAAATCAATCAGGCAGTGGTGAAAGCTTGGAAAGCATTGCCTAATCGAGGAGAGGTATCTGGTAATTTGACAAAAATTATTCAGGGAATTAATGAGCCATTCTCTGAATTTGTGGCTTGCATGATGGAAGCGGCAGGACACATATTTGGTGATTCTGAGGCCGCAATGCCATTAATTGAACAATTAGTTTATGAGCAATGTACCAAAGAATGCAGAAATGCTATCATGCCATGGAAAGGGAAAGGACTACAAGCATGGATGAAAGCCTGTAGAGAAATCGGAGGACCCCTTTCAAATGCAGGGCTGGCTGCGGCAGTTTTGATGGCACAAATAAAAGAAATAACCTGCTATAATTGTGGACAAACAGGTCATATGCAAAAGCAGTGTACAAAGAGTAGAAAGAGTAGGTTTGAAAAGAAAGTACCAGGTATTTGCCCAAAATGTGGGAAAGGAAGACATTGGGCAAATGAATGTAGATCAGTCAGAGATATAAAAGGAAGGCCAATACCTCAGTTTAAAGTGCAACAGCCAAGAATCAGAGTGAGAGGCCCCTGTCCCCAGGGCCCCCAAATGTATGGGGCACTCCAGACCACAGTGTCTATGAGACCACCCAGAGACCGAGGAGAGCCACTCCGGGTTCAGCAGGATTGGACATCTGTGCCACCTCCAGAGTAATTCTTACACCTCAAATGGGGTGCCAACCTATTTCATCAGATTTTAGAGGTCCCTTACTGAAGGATACAGTGGGCCTACTGTTGGGTAGGTCCTCTTCTGCTTTGAAAGGATTGATGATACATCCTGGAGTTATAGACTCAGACTATGAGGGACAAGTTAAGATTATGTGTTCTGCACCCCGAGGAATCGTAGCCATTTCTCCTGGAGATCACATTGCTCAATTACTGATTCTTCCTAGTTTGTATAACATGTTCCCTAGTAGCCAGGATTCCCGAGGAGATAAGGGATTTGGTTCTACAGGAACTAATGTGGCCTACATATCTTTAGATTTGGATAATCGTCCCACTTTACAATTACAAATAGAAGGAAAAACCTTTCAAGGTATAATGGATACAGGAGCAGATAAAAGCATTATATCCAGTAATTGGTGGCCTGCTTCTTGGCCTGTTAATCAATCGTCACATAGCTTACAAGGATTAGGATATGAGGCTACCCCAACTATAAGTGCAAAATCCTTTATCTTTATGGAAAGATAAAGAAGGAAGGACAGGGCTTTTTCAACCTTATGTACTCCCTTTACCTGTAAACTTATGGGGAAGAGATGTGTTGTCAGCCATGAACTTTATACTGACTAATGACTATTCTCAGAAAAGCAAGGAAATGACAAAAAGACCACCAACAGATTGGAAAAGGATCTTTACCTATCCTAAACCAGATAGGGCACTAATATCCAATATATATAAAGAACTCAAGAAGGTGGACTCCAGAAAATCAAATAACCCCATTAAAAATGGGGCTCAGAACTGAACAAAGAATTCTCACCTGAGGAATACAGAATGGCAGAGAAGCACCTGAAAAAATGTTCAACATCCTTAATCATCAGGGAAATGCAAATCAAAACAACCCTGAGATTCCACCTCACACTAGTCAGAATGGCTAAGATAAAAAATTCAGGTGACAGAAGCTGGCAAGGATGTGGAGAAAGAGAAACACTCCTCCATTGTTGGTGGGATTGCAAGCTTGTACAACCACTCTGGAAATCAGTCTGGCGCTTCCTCAGAAAATTGGACATAGTACTACTGGAGGATCCTGCAATACCTCTCCTGAAGATGTCCCAACCGGTAAGAAGGACACATGTTCCACTATGTTCATAGCAGCCTTATTTATAATAGCCAGAAGCTGGAAAGAACCCAGATGCCCCTCAATAGAGGAATGGATACAGAAATTGTGGTACACCTACACAATGGAGTACTACTCAGCTATTAAAAAGAATGAATTTATGAAATTCCTAGGCAAATGGTTGGACCTAGAGGGCATCATCCTGAGTGAGGTAACCCAATCAAAAAGGAACTCACACACTATGTACTCACTGATAAGTGGATATTAGGCCAGAAACTTAGGATACCCAAGATATAAGATACAATTTGCTAAACGCATGTAACTGAAGAAGAAGGAAGACCAAAGTGTGGACACTTTGCCCTTTCTTAGAATTGGGAACAAAACACCCATGGAAGGAGTTACAGAGACAAAGTTTGGAGCTGTGATAAAAGGATGGACTATCTAGAGACTGCCATATCTGGGGATCCATCCCATAATCAGCTTCCAAACGCTGACACCATTGCACACACTAGCAAGATTTTGCTGAAAGGACCCAGATATAGCTCTCTCTTGTGAGACTAAGCCGGGGCCTAGCAAACACAGAAGTGGATGCTCACAGTCAGCTATTGGATGGATCACAGGGCCCCCAATGGAGGAGCTAGAGAAAGTACCCAAGGAGCTAAAGGGATCTGCAATCCTATAGGTGGAACAACATTATGAACTAACCAGTACCCCAGAGCTCTTGACTCTAGCTGCATATGTATCAAAAGATGGCCTAGTCGGCCATCACTGGAAAGAGAAGTTCATTGGACTTGCAAACTTTATATGCCTCAGTACAGGGGAATGCCAGGGCCAAAAATTGGGAGTGGTGGGTAGGGGAGTGGGGGGGGAGGGTATGGGGGACTTTTGGGATAGCATTGGAAATGTAAATGAGGAAAATACCTAATAAATATATTAAAAAAAGAAGGTAAAACTGGGAAATAGTTCAGAGGATAAAAGCATTAGATGCTGTTGTGGGGGACCCAGGTCCAGTTTTCAGCATTTGCATGGTGGTTCACAACTATCCTTAACTCCATTTCCACGGGATTTGAAGCTCTCTTATGACATTCTCAGGCTTCAGGAACCCACATGATGTATATTTTCATACATGCAGACAAAACACTCCAACTCAGAAATAAAACAAATAAATCTTGAAGAAAAAAGAAAGCAAATCCCTGAGCTTCTGCAACAGTAGAATCTGGACCAGGCTGTTACTCAGTCTTCAGAACTTGCAGCTCCCCCTCCTACAGATGCTGCCAGATGATCTATGGAGTGCACAGTGTGGCTCTCTAGTTAGTAGGCTGCTGGGTACCTGGATTTCTCACTTGGGGAGATGAATTTATAATAAAGGGAGCTAATGTTGGCCACATCCTGACCCTGCTTGCGAATCAGAGATGCAGACTGCAGGTTCATGCTGTGAAAATCCCTGTCTTCAATTTTTGTTTTTGTTTTTGTTTTTGTTTTTTTTTTAAAGAAGGGACCCCTTCTGCTTTCAGGGCCTGATCAACTTTAGAGCCCCTATCATGTTGTCTATCTCTGGAACCATGACCCAAACTTTCCTCAGGGACCCATGCTGTTTTCTGTCTGTGCATGTCATGAATAACCGTTCTAATAAACTTACTTGTAGTAATCCACCTGGGTGTCACACTTGAGTTCACATCTAATATTTTTCAAGACTTACCAGGCATTTAATTTGTCCCTTGTTTTCTCTGCTTCATTCTCTATTGAAAGACAGAATGAAAGGAAACTTAATGCCAATGGAAGCACACAGTCAGGATTACTGGGAATGGGTTGGTACAGGGTCTGTTCATCCTGTAACGGCCTCCTTGGCAGGCAATTTTCTGAATTGACCACTGGGGTTTAAACCTCTAGTCTACCAGCTCATTTCAAGATTGGTAGTGAGTTTGTGATTCCTCCCAAATATGGGGAAACCCTAACATGGTCTTTATTTCCTCCTGAAGAAACAATCTGTTTTGTAACTCACTACAAAGTGGCAGAGAACAGACATTAAAACTATGAATGGAGGATAAGTGGTATAATGGAAAGAAGCATTTTCCTGAGGGTCTTGAGAAGCAGGAGAATAGGGTGAGGGGTGAGGTTCAAACAGTTTTACATAAAGGTTACAAATTAACACAGGGAATAAAACAGTTGGCAGAGAAGATGATGCACCTTCCCACCCCAAAGTTAACATGTGACAGAGCATATTCAAAAAAGCCTGTATTATGTAGTATGTGTGTTTTTTTTAAATGTTCTAATCATCTGGGTATGGGACCATTGAGTTTCTATCCTGTCTCCCAGTTCTAGCTCCCACCCTCTCTTTGAGAGAGTAGTTTGTTAATAAAGTGTTGCTGTCCCTGCTACTATCCACATCTCTGCTCAGCTCCTCATTCTTGGATCCAAAGAACCCCAGTATCCACCAATATCAGTTGGCAGACCAGTTACTGAGGAGGTAAGTTTTACATTTCTAGCTCCCCTCTCAATTTAATTTTTAAACTTATTTACTTTACATTTTGCTCACTGCCCCCTCCCAGTTACCCCTCCCAAAATTCTTCCCCTACTTCCCCCTCCCTTTTTCCTCTGGGAGGGTAGGGGCCCCCTGGGAATCTACTCCATCCTGATACTTCAAGTCTCTGGAAGGCTAGGTGCTTCCTCTCCCACTGAGTCCAGACAAGGCAGCCCAGCTAGAAGAACATATCCCACGTGCAGGTAACACCTTTTGGGATAGCCACCATTCCAATTGTTGGGGACCCACATGAAGACCAATCTGCACATCTGTTACATATGTGCTGGGATGCCTAGGTCCAGCTTGCATATATTCTTTGGATTGTGGTTCAGAGTTTGAGCATCCCAAGGTTCCAGGTTAATTGACTCTGTTGGTCTTTTTGTGGAATTCCTATCGCCTTCGGGACCCACAATCTTTCCTCCTAATCTTCCACAAGAGTCCTCAAGCTCCATTCACTGTTTGGCTGTGGGTGTCTGTATCAGTTTGAGACAGCTGCTTTAAGATTCCTACTCATTCTGGGAGTGCCTAACAAAAGCTGCTCCAATCATTGACATGTGCCAGGTGACTCACACTGTGAAATTGTGTCCTGCCCACATCCTAGCAAGGAAGCTGGGGATGCTTTCCTTTACCTTTCTTCTCTAACTGGTGTTGCTTTCTCAGCTGTCAGTCTCTTCATTCTTTGCCTTCTGTTTTTGCTTTTCCTGATGCCCACAGGGATGGTGGTGGGCTTAGGCACAAGGCAAGGATGGGGAATATCTGGGTCCTTATTGTTTGTCAGATACCAAGAGTCCAGGCCACTTGTGCCCCCAATCTCCCAAGAGATTCAGCATCAGGAGACCTGGGCCTATGGGCAGCCATCCTATTGGCTGTCTCTGAGTGGTGATGGCAGTAGTAGTGGTGTCAATGACCCTATGTGTCAGAGCTGGTCCATGTGTCACCCCTCCTCTCTTCTCCATGATCTGCTATGCCATGAAGTCATAGGGGTCAATGGTGTGCTGGGACTTTACCACTGTCCCTCCATGATGGTGATAGGACTTTTCCCTAATTGGGAAGCATTCTGATGTTTGTTCATTCACATTCAAGTGGGTTGTGGATAGTGGCAACCATAAGGCTGTGATGATGATATGGTTGTCAGGGTCCCAAGTATGAGGGCACTGACTCCTCCAAACACTGATGCTTTTTACCCTTTGCCTGTTGCTGGAGCCTCGATCACCAGTGCTCCTCGTTTCCATCCTTTCCATGCTGCGTTTTCACTGTACATCTTCACTGACATCCCATGTGGTTATGCTTTGTTCACATCTGGTTCCCCTCATCCCTCCTGCTCTCATGTCCTTGCTCATTTACTGTAGGTAGTACCATGAATTAGGGTATGATTTAGTTTCTCGGGTAATAAGACACTCCTTTGAATATTAGGTATAGGAAAATAATATCCATTTGTAATTTTTGCTTTGAGACAGAGTTTCTCTGTGTACCCTTGGCTGTCCTAGAACTCACTCTGCCTCCCAATTCCTGGAATTAAAGGTCTGTACAACCACTACCTGGCTCTATTTTCAGTTTTGACCTAGATGGCAATCTGAAAGACAAAACACAAACCTACACACATTTCTACAAGGCAAGCCTTTTCTCTGAATCTAGTAGCTTGGGTCTTCGAACAGTCTTTTGGCAGGGAGACCTTATTACACAGAGGAAAAAGAAATAACAAAAACTCCATAGAATCAACTTGTATCCCTCTCAGAATATAGTAGGAGAGGCAGCAAGCTATTGGTTTACACCATCTGGGGTGTGAATAGGTCCAGGAGAGTTGCGGGGTGCAAACCAGTGTTTTATAAAACTCTGTTGGGATATGATTAATTCATTGAGGACATCTTGTAGGGCAACAGAGCTGGGGGACATCCTAACTTGTCAGACTTCTGGAAGGCTATGCATGTAGGGAAGAGGAATGCTGTCCTGATTACAGAGTCTTCCTTTTTCTTTTAATTCACCCTAGGAAATTAAATTCCCTCAGAAGTCTCACTACAATGTATCCTCAAACATTAAAATAAATTTCACTTTAAAGGAAAATGGGTCTAATATTTTATTGTAACATTGTCTGGCCTCATTATAAGCTAGATCATGGAAATCTTACTGAAGGATGTAAGGTAATCCCCATTTTGGTAGACAGTTATTAAATTAGGAAACAAATTAACCTGAATCCATGCAATGAACTTCATCCCTTGATTCATTGATAGTCACTAGGCTTTTCTTATCTCTCAAATATACAGATATTTTAATATTCTATATCTTTTCTACTAAAAGTATGTTCTTGTTTAGTAATTGTATCATACATGTTTATTGTAATAGTTTTCATGTAATCATTGTGTCTTTGACAGTATCAGACAGAACTCAGCCTTTCTCTAGAATTCTTGAAAATAACAGAGTAATAAAATTTGCAGCTAAACCTCAGTTCTATTTTTTATTGTGTGATATAATTACTATTTTGGGCAGGCCTGATTTCAGGCATGTGAGAGCTCATATAACTGTGGTATGCACATGTGTGTTTGTGTGGATGTAGTCATTTTTGGATGATTTTAAATTTCACTTGTGTCATTAAGTGACTTGTGTTCTCCTCTTCCAAGACACTGTTTTTTTCAAGATTATTATCCTGGCTAATTTGAAACCAAAGATAAGAATGTAATTTAAGAACAAAGCTGTTGCTACCTTCCCAGCCTGTTTAGAGATTTCTATGATTACCTTAGGCATGATGTCTAAGATCCAAAATTTCTACTTTCTATTATGAGTCTTGTCTTTGGAAGTGCAGATGTTGGCTAAGGATTATTTAATGATATGAAGAAAATCAGATCAACAGTCAACGAAAAGACCAGCAAACTATAGATAAATAAGAACTGCAAAAATCTTTGTGTTTAAAATCTCTATGTAAGAACAATGCCTTATTCAGTCACAGACAAGCATTTTCAGGCAGCAGATAGGAACAAATTCAGATACCCACAGCCAGAAATTATCTGTAGAATCTAAATGGGATGTCTCCATTAAATCCCTCCCCTCATACCTCAGAGAACCCCATGGATGAGGAGGCAGAAAGAATGTAAGAGGCAGAGGGATGGAAGACAAGGCCCTCTGACTCAATTAACAGGTGACTATGAACTCACAAAGACTGAAGCAGCGAGCACAGGGCCTATCCAGGTGTCTTAGTTAGGGTTTTACTGCTGTGAACAGACACCATGACCAAGGCAAGTCTTATAAAAAACAACATTTAATTGAGGGTGGCTTACAGGCTCAGAGGTTCAGTCCATTATCATCAAGGTGGGAGCATGGCAGCATCCAGGCTGTCATGGCACAGGCAGAGCTGAGAGTTCTACGTCTTTATCCAAAGGCTGCTAGTGGAAGACTGACTTCCAGGCAACTAGGGTGAGGGTCTTAAGCCCATACCCACAGTGTCACACCTACTCCAACCAGGTCACACCTATTCCAACAAGGCTACACCTCCAAATGGTGCCACTCCCTGGTCCAAGAATATACAAACCATGACACCAGGTCTCTACCAAGTCCTCTTGCATACCTATTACAACCTTTATCTTAGGATTTTATGAGACCCTCTGAGTGTGTGAACAAGGGGCTCTCTGGTTCTTGTTCCTGCTGTTATGACTCCTGTTGGTGTTACTTGTCCCTCTTCAATGTGATTGTTTTTGCTTTGTCTTATTATATTTTATTTTATTGTATTTGGTTGTTAGCTCGTAGAAGCCTGTTCTTTTCTAATGAAAGGCAGAAATGAAGTGGGTATGGAGGGGAGGTGATGTGGGGAGAAACTGGAAGGAGTAGAGAGAGGGGAGACTATAATCAGGATATATTGTATGTAAAAAGAATCTGTTTTTGATAAAAGAAAAAATGGAAAAAAATCTCTCTACATATTATCTACATGTATTTATGTTTTTATACTGTTGAATGGTAGTAAGTTGGGTTGTAAATGAATGGCCACATACATGAAATTGTTAAATTAGCCCATATTATTTTTAGTAAAAGTTGTATAATTAAAGTTTCTGGGCAAAATCCCTGGCTCTGACAGCCCCAATAGGATAAGGTTCAACAGAAATCTAAAAATGCCAAAGCTATTAATGAGATCATGCATAGGTTTGGTGTGCACATGTGTGTATATATGTGTTTAGGTGTAATTTTTAGGATGATTTTAAATTTCACTAATGTGATGTCAAAGAGCAGAGAGAATCAATTTAACAGATGTGGCTATATTGGTAGAAGCAACTGGTGAGAAGTTGGATGTCACCAGGTCTATATTTGTGGTACTAACATGAGTTTTATTTTAAAATAGAAAACACACTTAAACTGTCTAACTGGACAGGCTTGATCATTGCACAGTTCATCTAAGATGACCTACGAAGAACTTATTGCTTAAGGGGATTTGTTAATTCTCAAAAGGTGATTGTTACTATTTCAAGGTGTACCCTTAACTTCATGGATGATTGCTCTAATCCATGCAGTCATACAACTAGGCCTTTCAGTCGCTGGACTTACCATACTGAGACAATGATTAATTGTCTGTCTAACACACTTTTGCACAGGGTTAAGCAGATAACCCTAAGACAAGGAGGCAGGCACAGAATGAAGACTCCTTTTCCCCATCCTCAATGCTCTCACCACTGGCTGTTTGTCTCCTGGCCATTTCATCTTCCTGGCAGAACACCAAGGAGCCCCATTTCTACTAACAGAAAATCTGGGTTAGGGTCCAGAAAAGGGCACAGAGAGGTGTCAGGAAGAGCCCCTATGCACAGCTCTTACCCACTGCTGCCACATGCCAGCCTTTCCCAACTCTTGGCAATTCTCTCCTATATTTTTCTCTTAATAAAACAACTCCTTTCTAATTAAATGGAAATTTGTGTCTGAAATACTTTCAATAGTCTTCCAAAACCTATTTTCTCTTCAACTAATACAGCAGACAATTTGCAGGCCCGGGACTCCCACATTTACATCCTTGGGGCTGCTTACCCATGCTCCCAACATCAGGGTCAGCTCTCCTGTGCTGCCCAGGTGGTGTGCATTGCCCATTCTCCAAAGTGAGCAGTGTGTTCCAAGTGTCCAAAGCTTCAGCAGATGAGGGACAGGGACAACTCAGCTCTCCTTATTATCCCAGGGCCAGCTCTCAGGGCCAGCTCTCTTGCTCTCATTATCCTGGGACAAAAGAGAGAGGGGGTTAGGGGGTTATCTCTCCTTCGCCAATGCCATCACACACACACACACACACACACACACACACACACACACACACACACACGCAGGGTTGTGGTAGGAGGATATCTCTTCTTCATCCATGCTATCACTTAGGACATGAGTGGCAGGGGCAGCTCTCCCATGCTCAAACCCTCAGAGATGGCTCACCCTAACCCCCAAATATGTGGGGCCCTCTATCCTGAGTACTGCAGCTGGCTAGGGGGTGGGCCAGCCCTCTTGCTCTCATATTTCCAGGGCCAGCTCTCCTACAATGCCCAAGTGAGGTGTGGGACCAGTTCTGCACAGCCCTCAGACATCATCATTTCCCTGGGGGGCAGCTGAGACTAGTGATATCTGTTTGGTCTTTGATGATAACAGATCCCTTCTGCTGCAAGGCTGCAAACCTAGAAGTGACCCTGATGGCAGCATATGCCAGGACCCCACCATGGTCCCAGGTGGCATCACTGGGTACTCATATCAGACTGTTCCTTACTACCCTCAACTTTTCATTTTTGCCTCTCTTCATTGTACCCATACTCTTCTTTTTCTTTTTCTATTACTTTCTCCATCACTTACTGGCTCCTGTTAGTGGTGCCTGGGGTCCCTGAGTGTCTGGGGTCATCTCAGGAATGGTCTCAGGAGTGCTAAGCCCTGCTTGTGCATTATGGCAAGGAAAGGTATATGTGAAGGTTTGGAGGGAGGGAATAGAAGGGAGAAATGGCATAATTATATAATCTTATAAATAAAAAAAAATCTGGTAGACCTTATTGTTCTGTGGCGAATGAGGTATGAATGCAAAAGTAGATGTAGCAAGGCTACCATTCATTCAACTGACAGATATTTATTAGATTTTTTTTGTGTTCAAAGCTCCACACTATAGGTTGTGCCAGACTAAGTAAAAGAAAATGTTTGCTTTGTCCTTGTGAAAAAGCCAAGGAAGAACAGATATACAAGGTCAGGTAGTAAGGCAGAGTGGAAACCAGAAGTGTTATTTTCTATAGACTGCTAAGGTTTATGAATGCTGTTGTATTTGGCCAGGCAGCATCAATGTGAATATGGCAGGAGAAGACATTGGAGAGGCAGCTAGTACTTATTTTCCCTGAAGAGTTCTCTGTTAGCTCAAAGAGTTTTGAATACTTTTCTAAATATGCCGAAAAGTCATTGGAGGATTTGAATTCACAATGTGACACCTGTGACTTGTAAACAACTCTCTGGTTTCTACCTGGAGAACTCACCATGAAGGGGCAAAAGTAGAAACAAGGAAGCCAAAGAAAAATAAAGGTATTGGTTGGTCAAGATAACAATGGCTTAGATCATGGTGAGGGCATAGAGAGAAAAATGTGTGCAGCTACAGGGAAATCAGTAGGGAAAGTGGATGAGCTTCACTGTCGTTCTCCTTTGCAGGTGGGACAGAGGGATCTCTAAGAAGAACTCCAAGTTCATCAAGGCCTGCCTCCTGGAAACAGGAACAAATTTGATGAATTAGAACTTAGGAGTCTATCCTGAGGGAGTCAAACACAATGTCTTGATCCTGGGAACCGAAAGTACTGTCAGTCCTGGATAATTTATGATGTAATTTAGATGAACAGCCCAAGGACAGGTCACCCTCTCCTCTCAAGTGAGAAAAGAGCCAGTACCTTCCTCAGAAAGCTGCTGAAGACAAGGGTTGCAGGATGTTTGTGCTGGTGATGATCTGTCTGTTCTGCCAATATTGGGGTAAGTCCTGGTGATAATGATAAAGCTGATGGTTACTTAAGAAGTGGCCAGATGCTGGGGAAGGAGGGTTTCCAAACTGGCTGTTGGGGATGTGGAAGTCTATGAGATTGTAACAAAGGAGATTGCTTTTCCTTCTCTTCACAGGTGTCCTTAATGAGCTTGAAGAAGGTATGACCATAGCTAGCATAAAGTCTTTGGTAAACAGTTCATTTGTGACACATTCAGGAGTAAACCTCCCTTCCATTTACTACAGAATCCTGAGAGTCCAGTGTTCTCCTGGCTTATTTACTCTATGGCTATTAGTAAGGAGCTGTAATTACCTTTGTTTCATTTTACTTATTATAAATACCCATGGCAAAATATTCAGTCGATACAAGGTGCTTATTATGTGAATTCTATGGGTAAGTTCTACTGGAACTCGGACCTCCTTAAATGGTATACATTTGGTTTGTGTCTATAAGCATCCTTTTCACAATCCCAGCACTTGGGAGACAAAGGCAGGTGGATCTCTTTAAGTTCTAGCCCAGCCAGGGCTACATAGAGAGATCTTATCTCAAACAAAACAAAACAAAACAAAACAGTAACAAACCCCCAAAGAAAACATTTCTCTCTCAAGGTTATTATAGGAACTCTATTCTGAGAAGGTTACAACCCATGGATCAATAGTAACTTCCTACAGAGAGGGCTCTAATTGCATAACTTTTCTCCAGACCACATTCACTAAGTACTTCTTTCTAAAACTAGAAGATCGTGGACTACTGTGTTATAAATGTAAGAAATATCATCTTGGGTTATGCTATGGAATCATGACATCCTGCGTACCAAATCATAGACAGACCTGCGCTGCTGAGAACTTTTACATACTCACAAAAAAAGGTAATGTGGGTAATGGAATGATGGGCAGCTAACCACACCTTCTCTTCTAAATAGCAGGTCCTTTCATGCTTAGGATGAGTGGGGGAGTGGAGTTGATGCAGATGAGTAGTCTTGTAAAGACTGGAAAGATAGACATTTCCTTAAGATAACACTGAGTGATAGAGGGGCTGATGTCTCTCGTCAGTCATGTAGTGAAATCTCTTCCCTGGGTTAGCAACAAGTGCAGTAAACTATGGAAACTTGAAGATAGGTTATTACCAGAAACATGGAAATGGGAAATAAAGTCTTCAAGGTTGTTTTCCTTTCACTTCCTCAGGGCAGAGTATGTATCATTATTCAAGACTGTCATGTATGACCAACTGTGAGGACATCAACTTCCTGAGTTTTGAAAGGAGGACAGAGCTCATTTGTTGTAAGCACAGTAACTATTGCAACCTCCCAATGGGACTCTAGTTCTGAATTTATTATGGATTTGGTATCATTCTTCAACTTACTACCAACTCTCTTTCCTCCAAAGTTTGTATTTACTCTCCCCTCCTAACTTACTAAAAATTGGAAAATCATTTGTCAGTGAAAAGAGAAGCAGTCATATGAGAAACTGGCTGGGAGCTCAGCCTCATTGCTAAGCAAATCTTTGCAAATTCTTTTTGTCATATCTAGCAGGGCATTTTGATCTGTGGACAATACTGCCCATCATGAGTAGGTCCAGAATTGATCATCTCATATACCAAGCCACAAGATTTTGGCTCAAAATGACATCCCAACTTTGTACAGGGAAATCTGTAAATATACTGTGTTGGTCTGCACCAAGTCTTCTGAGTTAAGATTTTGTTTGGACTAGCTCTGAGAATTCTTGGCACAGTACTTATGGATTCAGGAGGTAAGAGAGTGTTAATCCCAGCTTCCCAATTTGCTAATGATCTGAGACTTTTTTTTTGGCAAATCTCATGGGAGAAATATGAGAGGTGAGAAAAATCTGGATAAGCACAGATATTAAACAACAAAATTAGAAATGTATGGAAATTTTCATTGATGCAGAGACAGTGTGATGCATCTGGATCTGATTGTATTGAGGCTGTGGTTCAATCAGGTGATTGGATTAGGGGTTCAGGCCTTGTTCAAAAGTGATTACTCAATATTCTGATGAACGTGAAGAAAAAAAACTGGATTTCTATAGTAGTTAAAGGTAACAGAATATGTAAAGATAGCATGAGCTATCATGTACTAGTTTCCTTTATGTTGCTGTGATAAAACACTTTGACCAATACCAACTGAGGGTAGGAAAGGGTTTATCTAGTTTATACTTCTAGATAACAGTTCATCATGGAGTGCAGTCAGGACAGGAACTCAAGGTAGGAACCTGGAGGCAGGACTCATAGAGGGACAATGCTTGTCACAGGCTTATGCTTAGCTTGCTTTCTCATACAATACAGGACCAACTGTCTTGAAATGGTACTATCAACAGTGGTCTGGACCCTCTTATGTCAATAAGAATAATCAAGATTGTTCTCCACAGACACGTCCACGAGGCAATTTGATCTAGACAACTTCTTTTTTGTTTTTATTTATTTATATTTATTTGGTTTTATTAATTTACTTTATATCCTGACTATAGTTCCTGGCCTTCCAGTTCCCCCTCCCCCCATTCACTCCTCCTCCATTTATCTTCAGAAAATATGTATCTACCACTTATGAAGTTGTAGTAAGACTTTGCACATCCTCTCTTATTGAGGCCAAGACAAGACAGGCAGTAGGAGAAAAGGGTCCCAAAGGCAGGTGACAGAATCAGAGATATCTCTAGGCAACTTTTTAATTGAGGTCATATCCCTGTAGGTTGTGTCAAGTAGACAAGGTTAACATGGTGACATGATATGGTGTTTGGGTAATACTGTGTGCCACAGTAGTTAAAGTTATGAAGAGCAGAAAGTGTGACAGAATAGAAAGGTAACATTAGTAAGAGGGGAAACATACAGTTATTACATGATCAAGTACCAAGGTATAAACAAAACCAGAACAGCACAGACACTGGAGCATCACATATTGGGGCAAGATAGGCAGACGGTAACCACGTTTCTCTGGTTTGGAAGCCTATTGCAATTCCTGTTTCTGGATTCCTATGATCATTCTCAACTATATTAAGCCACATAAGATTCTCCAATGAACAAACTACTTCTCTATTTGAAGAGTTAAATGAACTTCCATCTTTGTCTTGTATCTGAGAATGTCATTTTTACTTCTTTTTGAGGAATTCCCAATTTGGACTCTTAGAACCGGGATGGAAAACAAAACAAAACAAAACAAGAACAACCACAACAACACAACACAACACAACACAAAACAAAAAACCCCCAAACCAAACCAAACCAAACCAAACCAAACCAAACCAAACCAAACCAAACCAAACCAAACCAAAACTAAAAAATGCATGGCGATGTTTTTTCAAAATAGACCAGCAGGTTGGAAAAGCCAATGAGGTTGAATTTTAGTTTTTTTGAGTCAGAGGATGCAGAGTCTGGGTGCTTTATTCATGAAAGAGGAGACTCTTTGTTGCCATGACTTTATACAACCTGAGTGAAAGTGTTCTATTCTTGAGGATATTTTCTTTTCTTTACTGACCATGGGCAATTTTACTTGGCAATTTGGGCAAACTAGAAGTAAAACCTGACTGAAAAACTTTCCTCACATGAGAACATTTATTCTTTAATCATCAGATGCTCTTCCTTCATGTGTTTCAATAGTTACACAGGCATTTTTACATATATGGTTTTAATAGTTATATTTGGGCCAGCAACCTGTTAATCTGGAAGTGACCGACAAATAATTCACACAACTTTATACATTAGCCTAAAATGAATTCCACATATGTTAAAACTTCAAATGTAAAATATCAAATAAAATTTGATTTTAAAAGTTTGTTTTGACTATTTTTCTTAGTTTTTAACACATGCTAAATTCTAAATATCTTATATATATTGCATATATATGAGTTGCTATATAATTTTGCATATATTTTTCACAGTTTCTATAATATAGGCAAATCGATAGCTATGTAAACTGATAATAGGCTGGTGAAATAAATAAACAAGTATTCCAAATTCCATTTTCTAGTCACAGCTGTGACCACATAAATTCCTAAGTGATGCAACTTAAGGAGGGAAAGATTTATTTTGAACTTTGGTTTCAGGTTTCATAGTGGGGAAGGCATAGTAGGGTACATGAGGACAGGGCATTACGTTTTGAGCTTTTTACATATTGGAAGGTCAGGAAACACAGACTATACCTGAGCAGGAATGAGTTACTAACTCTTAAAACCTGCTGTGAGTGGCCTATTTCATCAGGCTAGGTCTTACATTCAAGTTTTTACATCCTCTCAAAACCAGATTACCAGCCTGGGTCCAAATATTCAAAGTCTGTGAGGGTCATTTCACACTGAAACCATAGCACAGGGCTGGTTATCACACCATTTTTACAAGAACTTTGTGTCAAAATTCATTAAGTAAACACTGGCACTTGGCTCTTCTTGATGTCCAGTGAGGATGAAGCTCGAGAACATATTCATTTTGGTTTTAGGCACCACCCTTGGAAGTGATGTCTACTGTATTACACTGCTTCCTTTCTCCCACTAGAGGTTGGAAAATTCTAGAAAGCCTTAAGATAAGGAAGATATAGTTGCAGCCATCTTTGGAAAATGCAATTTGTTGCAAATAGTTAATGGTAGAGCTGGAGCTTAATCCTGGACCTGTTTAGTTCCAAAGTCTATTCTAATTTTTTTTCAGTTTCTAGCAGTTTTTATTTATTTATTTTTTAAAAATATTTTTTATTAGGTATTTTCCTCATTTACATTTCCAATGCTATCCCAAAAGTCCCCCATACCCTCCTCCCCACTCCCCTACCCACCCACTCCCACTTTTTGGCCCTGGCGATCCCCTGTACTGGGGCATATAAAGTTTGCATGTCCAGTGGGCCTCTCTTTCCAGTGATGGCCAACTAGGCCATCTTTTGATACATATGCAGTTAGAGTCAAGAGATCCGGGGTAAGCAGCAAAATATTGGGTCCTGTTTGTGTAGCCAGTCTGTTAGTCTATGTCTTTTTATTGGGGAGTTGAGTCCATTGATATTAAGAGATATTAAGGAAAAGTAATTGTTGCTTCCTATTATTTTTGTTGTTAAAGTTGGCATTCTGTTCTTGTGGCTGTCTTCCTTTAGGTTTGTTGAGGGATTACCTTTTTGCTTTTTCTAGGACATGGTTTCCGTCCTTGTATTGTTTTTTTTCCTGTTATTATCCTTTGAAGGGCTGGATTCGTGGAAAGATAATGTGTGAATTTGGTTTTGTTGTGGAATACCTTGGTTTCTCCATCTATGGTAATTGAGAGTTTGGTTGGGTATAGTAGCCTGGGCTGGCATTTGTGTTCTCTTAGTACCTGTATAACATCTGTCTAGGCTCTTCTGGCTTTCATCGTCTCTGGTGAAAAATCTGGTGTAATTCTCATAGGCCTGCCTTTATATGATACTTGACCTTTTTCCCTTACTGCTTTTAGTATTCTATCTTTATTTAGTGCATTTGTTGGTCTGATTATTATGTGTCAGGAGGAATTTCTTTTCTGGTCCAGTCTATTTGGAATTCTGTAGGCTTCTTCTATGTTCATGGGCATGTCTTTCTTTAGGTTTGGGAAGTTTTCTTCTATAACGTTGTTGAAGATATTTGCTGGCCCTTTAAGTTGAAAATCTTCAGTCTCATCTACTCCTATTATCCCTAAGTTTGGTCTTCTCATTGTGTTCTGGATTTCCTTGATGTTTTGAGTTAGGATTTTTTTGCGTTTTGTATTTTCTTTGATTGTTGTGCTGATGTTCTCTATGGAATCTTCTGCACCTGAGATTCTCTCTTCCATCTCTTGTATTCTGTTTCTGATGCTCGCATCTATGGTTCCAGATTTCTTTCTTTGGGTTTCTATCTCCAGTGTTGCCTCACTTTGGGTTTTCTTTATTGTGTCTAGTTCCCTTTTTAGGTCTTGGATGGTTTTATTCAATTCCATCACCTGCTTGGTCGTGTTTTCCTGCAAATTTTTAAGGGATTTTTGTGTTTCCTCCTTAAGGTTTTCTATCTGTTTAGCTGTGTTCTACTGTATTTCTTTAAGTGAGTTATTAAAGTCCTTCTTGATGTCCTCTACCATCATCATGAGATATGCTTTTAAATCCGGGTCTAGCTTTTCGGGTGTGTTGGTATGCCCAGGACTAGGTGGGATGGGAAATGCTGCGTTCTGATGATGGTGAGTGGTCTTCATTTCTGTTAGTAGGATTCTTACATTTCCCTTTTGCCATCTGGTAATCACTGGAGCTAGCTGTTATATTTGTCTCTGGTTAGAGCTTGTTCCTCAGGTGATTATGTTAGCCTCTATCAGCAGACCTGGGAGACTAGCTCTCTCCCTAGTTTCAGTGGTCAGAGTATTCTCTGCAGTCAAGCTCTCCTATTGCAGGGAAGGTGCCCAAATATCTGGTGTTTGAACCTGCCTCCTGGCAGAAGTTGTGTTCCACTCACCAGAGGTCTTAAGATTTCATGGAGGGTCCTGTGGGGGTCGTGCGGGTGTCCAGAGACTGCGCGCAAGGAACCCCGGTGCTGGTGTGGACTGGAAGGGACTTGTGACCCTGATCAGGCTGGGTTTTCTGCTTCCCTAATTAATGCAGTCTCAGGTCCAACACGATTGGATTGGAGCAGACGCTGTGTTCCACTCACCAGAGGTCTTAAGATCCCGTGGAGGGTCCTGTGGGGGTTCTTGCTGGTGTCCGGGGACTCGGCGTGTAAAGAACCCTCGTGCTGGCATGGACCGGAAGGTACTTGTGACCCTGATCAGGCCGGGTTTTCTGCTTCCCTCAGGCCTCAGCCCTTATTGAGGAAACTGCTTTTTTGATGGTGCAATGAAAAGTATATTTTACCATATTGAAAAAATAAAAATAGATCCACTCCTTCCACCCAACATATACATCAGTGTAAAATGAATCAAACACCAATTTTGAGGTCTGAAACACTGAAATTGCTATAAGAAAACACAAGGCAAAACACTTGAAGATAAAGGCCTAGATGAGACATTTCTGAAGAGGACTATAAAAGAAGAGGGAGTGATTCCAAGGACTGTCAAATGGTACTATAGTGATATAAATACAAAATTTTATATAAATAAAATCAGATAAAATAAAAATAAATGATAAATTAAGAAGATTTTACATAGAAAAGGAAATAATCAGCAGATTTATGGGGTAGCCCAAAATGGGAAATATATTTGTCAACTACAAAGCAGATATGAGATTAATAACTAGTATATAGTAAGCAAATTGCAAATATTAAACATATAAATTAACCCACATCACCTAATTAATAAGTAGACTTTTTAAGTGAATAGACAGCATTCGGAATGCAAATGCAAATAGTTGGCAAATATTTGAAACACTGTTTAACAACCACAGCTACCTGATAACTGTAGCTCTCACTCCTCACCTAAAGAACTTCCTTTTGTAGCAGATGAAGACTATTACAGAAAATCATAACCAAACAACATGCTGAGTTGTGGATTCCAGTGCCAATAAATATATCTACAATACAACCCCTGCACTTAAGGCACAGGGATTATTATGTAAATGGCAGAAAGATTTTATTACTTTGAGGAATAGTTTTTTTGGGGGGTGGGTGGGTGGAGGGATTGTGTCTCCTTGAAATATCAGAAGCTACATACATGAAGTTCTTCTAATATTACTGCATAAATAAATTCTGAACACGAACAGCACCAGCAGTCACGCTAATTTAGAAGGGAGAAAGTTCAGGAAGTCTCAACACTAGACAAAGAACTACAGCAACTAAGAAGTGAGGAGAGATGGAGGAATGGTCTTCCTCAGGGAAAAGTACAACAACTGGTTATCCAACATTGCATGGTCAGCTCTGAAAACATACACAGACAAGTAACATTACATGTACTGAGTAGGTTGTATTTAGGAATAGATACACACACATACATGTATATACACATACTTGTATATATGTAGATACACATAGGGACACAACAATAATTAAAGGAAAAGAGGTCATAAATTTGAACTAGAGCAAGGAGGGTGTACATAGGCAGATTTGGAGGGAGGAAAGGGAAGAGGAAATAATGTAATTAATACTCTTCCAGTTTAAAAAAAAACTTAAAAGAATAAAAATGTCAATAAGGCATAACTAATAAGAAAATTACAAATGACATGTTATTAGAAGCTAATAGAGAATACACACAAAAAACACTGAGTTAATTAAAATGTGTCGGAGAAAGATGAGAATAAAAACTATTCCATAGGTGCATAAAATGCGCATCTTCTATCATTGAGTAGGTTTCAAAAAAGAAGTACATTAAAAGCACTCACAGGGCTGGGGAGATGCTCAGCATGTAGATACTTGACATACAAGCTTCAGGACTTGAGCTTGGTTACCAGAACATGTGTAAAAGCCAGCTGCAGTGGTAAACACTTGTAATCCCAGTGCTGATGCAGCAAGATGGGAGGCAGACAGGACAACCAGTAGAAAAGCTCAGGCCAGATAACCTGAAGTAGACAGTGCAGCAGTGGCAGAGAGAGATGCTGCCTCAAAAACAAGGTGGAAGCTTTTATCCACTTTCTCCTCTATAAGTTTTAGTGTCTCTGATTTTATTTGGAGTTCCTTGATCCACTTAGACTTGAGCTTTGTACAAGGAGATAAGAATGGATCAATTCACATTCTTCTACACGATAACCCCCAGTTAAGCCAGCATCATTTGTTGAAAATGCTTTTTTCCACTGGATGGTTTTAGCTCTCTTGTCAAAAATCAAGTGACCATAGGTATGTGGGTTCATTTCTGGGTCTTCAATTCTATTCCATTGATATACCTGTCTGTCGCTGTACCAGTACCATGCAGTTCTCTTTTTCCCCACAATTGCTCTGTAGTACAGCTTGAGGTCAGGCATGGTGATTCTCCCAGAGGTTCTTTTATTGTTGAGAATAGTTTTTGCTATCCTAGGTTTTTATTATTCCAGATGAATTTGCAAATTGCCCTTTGTAACTCGGGAAAAGCCTCAAAGATATGGGCACAGGGGAAAATTTCTTGAACAGAACAGCAATGGCTTGTGCTGCAAGATCGAGAATTGACAAATGGGACCTCATAAAATCGCAAAGCTTCTGTAAGGCAAAAGACACTGTCAATAAAACAAAAAGGCCACCAACAGATTGGGAAAGGATTTTTACCAATCCTAAATCTGATAGGGGACTAATATCCAATATATACAAAGAACTCAAGAAGCTGGATTCCAGAAATTCAAATAACCTCATTAAAAAATGGGGTACAGAGCTAAACAAAAAATTCTCAACTGAGGAATACCCAATGGCTGAGAAGTACCTGAAAAAAATGTTCAACATCCTTAATCATCAGCAAAATGCAAATCAAAACAACCCTGAGATTCCACCTCACTCCAGTCAGAACGGCTAAGATCAAAACTTCAGGTGACAGCAGATGCTGGCAAGGATGTGGAGAAAGAAGAACACTACTCCATTGTTGTTGTGATTCCAAGCTGGTACAACCACTCTGGAAATCAGTCTGTTGGTTGTTCAGAAAATGAGACAGTGCTACCAGAGAATCCAGCAATACTTCTCCTGGACGTATACCCAGAAGATGTTCCAACTGGTAATAAGAACACATGCTCCACTATGTTCATAGCAGCCTTATTTATAATAGCCAGAAGCTGGAAAGGACCCAGATGTCCCTCAACAGAAGAATGGATACAGAAAATGTGGTACATTTACACAATGGAGTACTACTCAGCAATTCAAAACAATGAATTTATGAAATTCTTAGGCAAATGGGTGTATCTGGAGGGTATCATTCTGAGTGAGGTAACCCAATCACAAAAGAACCCACATGATATGCACTTACTGGTAAGTGGGTATTAGCCCAGAAACTTAGAATTCCCAAAATACAATTTGCAAAACACATGAAAATCAAGAAGAAGGAAGACTAAAGTGTGGATACTTCGTTCCTTCTTTGAATGGGGAACAAAATACCTACCGAAAGAGTTACAGAGACAAAGTTTAGAGCTGAGACAGAAGGATAGACCATCCAGAGACTGCCCCACTCGGGGATCCAGCCCATAATCAGCCACCAAATGCAGACACGATTGCATATGCCAGAAAGATTTTGCTGACAGGAGCCTGATAAAGCTGTCTATTTTGAGGCTCTGCCAGTGACTGGCAAATACAGAAGTGTATCCTCACAGTCATCTATTGGATGGAACACAGGGCCCCTAAAGAAGGAGCTAGAGAAAGTACCCAAGGAGCTAGAGGGGTCTGTATGCCCATAGGAGGAACAACAATATGAACTAACCCGTACCCCCAGAGCTCATGTCTAACTGCATATGTAGCAGCAGATGGCCTAGTTGGTCATCATTGGGAAGAGAGGCCCCTTGGCCTTGCAAACTTTATATGCCCCAATACAGGGTAATGCCAGGGCCAAAAGCAGGAGTGTGTGGGTTGGAGAGCAGGGTGGGGGAGTATATAGGGGACTTTCGGGATAGCATTTGAAATGTAAATGAAGATAATATCTAATAAAAAATTGTTAAAAAAAGAAAGAACTGACTTCCAAAAAATTGTTCTCTGATGTCCTCACAACACTGGGCATGTATATACATGTACACCCTTCAAACATAAACAAACTGAAAAAAGTTTAAAACCTATTTAGAGGTGGTTATCATGTAGAAGAATGCGAATTGATCCATTCCTATCTCCTTGTACTAAGGCCAAATCTAAGTGGATCAAGGAACTCCACATAAAACCAGAGACACTGAAACTTATAGAGGAGAAAGTGGGGAAAAGCCTCGAAGATATGGGCACAGGGGAAAAATTCCTGAATAGAACAGCATTGGCTTGTGCTGTAAGATAGAGAATTGACAAATGGGACCTCATAAGGCAAAAGACACCGTCAATAAGACAAAAAGGCCACCAACAGATTCGGAAAGGATCTTTACCTATCCTAAATCAGATAGGGGACTAATATCCAATATATATAAAGAACTCAAGAAGGTGGACTTCAGAAAATCAAATAATCCCATTAAAAATTGGGGCTCAGAGCTAAACAAAGAGTTCTCACCTGAGGAATACAGAATGGCTGAGAAGCACTTGAAAAAATGTTCAGCATCCTTAATCATCAGAGAAATGCAAATCAAAACAACCCTGAGATTCCATCTCACACCAGTCAGAATGGCTAAGATCAAAAATTCAGGTGACAGCAGATGCTGGCTAGGAGGTGGAGAAAGAGGAACACTCCTCCATTGTTGGTGGGATTGCAATCTTGTACAACCCCTCTGGAAATCAGTCTGGCGCTTCCTAAGAAAATTGGACATAGTACTACTGGAGGATCCTGCAATACCTCTCCTGGGCATATATCCAGAAGATGTTCCAACTGATAAGAAGGACACATGCTCCACTATGTTCATAGCAGCCTTATTTATAATAGCCAGAAGCTGAAAGAACCCAGATGCCCCTCAACAGAGGAATGGATACAGAAAATGTGGTACATTTACACAATGGAGTACTACTCAGCTATTAAAAGGAATGAATTTATGAAATTCCTAGGCAAATGGTTGGACCTGGAGGGCATCATCCTAAGTGAGGTAACACAATCACAAAAGTACTCAAACGATGTGTACTCACTGATAAGTGAATATTAGCTCAGAAACCTAGTATACCCAAGATAAAAAAAAAAGATACAATTTCCAAAACATATGAAACTGAAGAAGAAGGAAGACCAAAGTGTGGCCACTTTGCCCCTTCTTAGAATTGGGAACAAAACACCCATGGAAGGAGTTACAGAGACAAAGTTTGGAGCTGAGACAAAAGGATGGACCATCTAGATACTGCCATATCCAGGGATCCATCCCATAATCAGCCTCCAAACGATGACACCATTGCATTCACTAGCAAGAGTTTGCTGAAAGGACCCTGATATAGCTGTCTCTTGTGAGACTATGCCGGGGGGCTAGCAAACACGGAAGTGGATGCTCACAGTCAGCTATTGGATGGATCACAGGGCCCCTAATGGAGGAGCTAGAGAAAATATCCAAACAGCTAAAGGGACCTGCAACCCTATAGGTGGAACAACAATATGAACTAACCAGTACCCCGGAGCTCTTGACTCTAGCTGCATATGTATCAAAAGATGGCCTAGTTGGCCATCACTGGAAAGAGAGGCCCATTGGACATGCAAACTTTATATGCCCCAGGACAGGGGAATGCCAGGGCCAAAAAGTGGGAATGGATGGGTAGTGGAGTGGGGGTGGGGGAGGGTATGGGGGACTTTTGGGATAGCATTGGAAATGTATATGAGGAAAATACCTAATAATAATAATAATAATAATAATAATAATAATAATAATAATAAACCTATTTATTTAGAAAGTGTCATTCTTTGTTTGTATGAATCGACACTGGCAGCCAAATCCGGGTTCCCAGTGGTTAAGAGTGATTGCTCTCTGAGTCATCTCTCCAGCCCCAGAACTTGGCTCTGGAAAAATAAAACCAGTGGTTAAGAGCATTTGCTCTAAACATTTTGATTTGTTAGCCAAGAACTGTTTCCGAGGATTTGAAGTGTAGACTCTGATGAATTGGGGATCCTAATGCCCATGAAATAATAAGAATGGAGGTCTTTTTCCTGACTTGGAAAATTTTCATGTTATAGGGAAAGTGGGTTGTTGTAGCCCCCTGTGGCAGGGATGGCTTAGCTTGGCATCTAGAAGTGCTATTTAAAACACTCATGAAATGTTGGAACTGAAAACAACAAAGCTTCTGAGGACTTGAATGCTCAAAAAATAAAATCTCACATCCCCCCTTATAGAGAGATAAAAGATCCAGAAAGTTCTATTCAGGGATTGGAAGCAGGTGAACAAGACACAGGTGTGCATGTTATAGAGATCACTTGTCGATTCAAACAAACCCTGGACAGTTATGCACAATTCTGTTGTTTCTGAGCTAACGTTTCTTCTCCATCTCTGTATTGCTTCATGTAAGAATTGCTGTTGAATGACAAGTGAAATTGAGTGCATTCAAGAGTATTTACTATTGGCACAGAAAGGAGTATCTGTGTTAGTACTCCAAGATTAAGGTAAATTTGGAACTGTCTCCTGGCAAATGCTGAGAAATTCTTTATGTGGAGGATAAATGAGCCTTATTAGGAAAGCCACAAAGTTATTTTTCTTTTTAAACAGATTCAAAATACATATAAAAGGGTGATTATATATATATGTTACCAGTAAGGTGGCTGAGTTGGTTGTTAAATTATTATCTCTTACTTCCTCCTGCAGCAGATGGGAACAAATAAAGAGACTTATAGCCAGACATTACTGGTGGTGAGTTTCTCAGGTTCAGTGAAGAGGGAATGAGAAAGGGGGTATGAAGTATTTATGCAGATAGCTCTGACACAGAGATTGCTCATGTTGTTATGTCTGAATATCATATTAGACCAAACCTCACAAGAACAGAGATTATGACTGTTACATCTAAGTACCTAGCACTACCTGGAAGGTGTGATTTTAATAAATGTTTTTTAACGGATTGAAAGAGAGTTTGCAATGGGAGAGAGAGAGAGAGAGAGAGAGAGAGAGAGAGAGAGAGAGAGAGAGAGAGAGAGAGAACATGAAGAAATGTAACTTCTTTTGTTCTCATAATAGGATTTAACCATCCTTTCCAGGGTTTGTCCACAGCAGTGTTAGAAATCAGCCTCAATCCCTATGACATGTTCATTTTACCCCATTCCCTACAATATGCTAGAATCACACATCATCGAAAGCCTGAGTCTCACATGCGCTATTGTCTCGCCAGCAAGAACACACGCGTGAGAAACCGGATCCTTCTGCAGCAACTTTATTACACCAGTTTCAACCACTTCCCACACCTGAGTGTGTGAGACATGGAAGTAGTTGGGAGCTTCACTTAGCCATGAGTATCTATTATCCAGATCCAGAGAGTTTCCTTGACCCCACAGCTCTCAGGGTCCATAGTGCTGTGCTTCATTCTTGGTGGTCTTAGGTCCTTAGAGCTCTTCCCTTCTTGGGATCCTCTAAGAGTTCTCCAGGGAAACTGGTGCCTGGGAATCTCTAGAATCCCACAGAGTCCTCCCACAATCCCATATCTCTAGTCCATAGCACCAAAGATGGCAGAAGATCCTTATCTCTTTGTATCTCTACTAAAGGTCTTTCCACACCCTAACCCTTTCTCATCCTGGCAGAAGCATCCATGAACAAAATGAAGAAAAGCCCAATTACCCATTTTCTTTTTCAACATACACATCTCTTTTCAGGATGTCAGTGGTGCATACTTTAGTTGAGGTGGAATAAGAAGCAGGGAGAAAAACAAGATAAAGAATTAATAAATCTTTAGCTACACTGGTTATAGACTTTAGTGGGAAAGCTATAACCACTGGTCTGGTAAATGGACATGATGGACATGGTAAATGGACCTGTCAGCTTGCCTTCTAAATAACTGTGTTTGTCTCTCTAAACCAGTGTTGCTGCCTGCTTTTGTTAGAAAAGCTTCTTGCAGTGTTGAGTAGTAGCTACAGAGACTCATAACTTGTCATAAGAAAGCCATGAGTAGAATATCTGTATCACCACTTCCAAGGCTCAGGGAACATGGCAGAAGAGAGTATGGGAAGGCTGGAAGGGCTCATGGTTGGGGTGGAGTGCAGGGAAGTTCTGTTTTCTGGGAATAATCTGACTAATGAATTCTTGATTTCATGGCAGTTGTGCTTATCTGGGGAGGGGCTCATAAGGCCCCACCCTTCCGAGAGGACTCATAAGATTAGTGTTTGATGGGGAAAGGAGAGACATATCTTCATCCCTGTAAATAAATAACCTTTCATAGATGCTCCTCTAAGCAACTCTGATTAAACTCATTGAGCTACACACACACACACACACACACACACACACACACACACACACACGACATGAAAGTAGAGATGAGGGTAGTTGAGAAGGTGATCAGTGGAGTTGAAGACAAAGAGAGCAGATGAATATGATCAGAATACATTATATACATGTGTGAAAACATTAAAGCAAATCTGATTATTATGTATAATTACTACATGGTAATAAAAAATTCTGCCACAGAATAGAAGAAGGGAAAGGAAGGAGACATTTTTTTTGAATTTTAATTATTTCTTTCATCCTTAGTACCTTGTTATCCAATGTTAAACCTAGCTCTACTAGGTTTACCAACAACCCAAGCATGTGCTGATATTGGTAAAAAAGTTTTATTTTTTCACTTTTTATTGGTTTCAAAACAGGAAGGGACTTTAGAAAAAGGGTGCTTTCCCTCTGACATGTAGAAGGCAGAATCACGCGTTTGCAGACCTTTTTTGCAGGCTTGTCCTCAGGAGGTCATTGTGGAGAGGCCATCCCATCACCCACATCTTGGAGCACAGATAGATAGAAGCATTTAAAAATTTTCATTGCACATGTCTTGGCCCCGGCAGCATCTGAAGTCCACCAGATAGGGGCCCCATTTTATTTTTTTCACATTAGCACAGTTCTTTAAGCAGCCCATGAAATTTAACCATATGGTACCATCCCCTGAAGAAGAAGAGGGACAGATCAGCAAGCCCAGAAGAGGATTCTGCAAATCTCTTCTCCCCAACCCACATTAGCATCTAAAAATCACCATGTGGAGTTTGTACACCATTATTCAGATGTGAAGGGTTGGAAGCCATTGGAAGTTGGAGGCTACCCAAAATAAAAGAAATGGAACAGTTTTAGGATTTTTTTTTTTTTTTACTGGATGTAGAAAGGTCAACATGAGAGGCTTAAGTGCACAAAGGATTACCACTGTGAGAGTTTCTACTGTAAAATTCCAATGCTTGGATATCACAGAAGGTAGGAAACTAGAGAAATCACATGTCATCTTATTCAGAAGGAGATGTAACCAGTACATATTCGTGATACTGGCCCTTCTGTTTTCATAGCCTGGAGCCATTCATGCAAAACCTTGGGCAGATACACAGAGATTGGCTTTCATTACCAACCAGCTGGTCTCCAGAGAGTGAGTATTATCTCCATCTTTTCTGCATTTGACCCCACTCCCACCCCTGTTCCTCTCCAGGATTCTTAGTGTTGCCTTGAATATCACTCCTGCTTCAGCATCCACCACCATTTCTTTCTTTCTTTCTTTCTTTTTTTTTTTTTACCATAGTGCATCATGGGTTTTACCAGCTACTTTAGGAGTGAGGCTGACTACAGTAACCAGAAGCCCACCCCCAAGGCCCACACGTCCTGCTTTCTCTTCCCTGTCTTTGCTTCTTTATCCCACGACTCACTTTTGAAGACTTTCCCAGCCATACAGGCCTCTTCTGCTGTTGCAGTACATATTCCTCTTCCTCTGGTGCAATTTTCTCCAGGGAACTTGAGGTGGCACATCCTACACTGCACAATTTCCACAACTTAAAGAGAGACATGAGAAAGGATATTACTGGGAAAAAGCCCATTCACCACTTTGAGTGAAGCCTGTTTATAGCTGGGAGTGTCCCATCAAAGCACTAGAATGAGTAAAACCAAAAGGTTGGCAGGAGTTTATGGTCCCAGAGGCCTCAGCTTAGAAGATGGGCAGGGATAGAAAGGGAAAGGCACAAGGAAAAGAGAAACATATCAGTGCCAAGATGGTCAGGCTAGGGTGTTTTTTGTACTTACCATTGTTATTTTCATGAACCAGTACTTTACCAGCTGTTCAGGTGAGAGAAGGAGAACAAGTCTGCACTTCTGCCTAAGATTTACCCTCCCTTTGCACCTCTCTTTCCCCAGGACGCATTTTGCCTTCCATCTTGGAGTTTTTTGAGGTTTAAAAAAATCACCCTATAGCAGCTTATGCTGTCTTGTCCCACTTTTTTCCTTTATCCTTTCCATTTCTTTAGAGCCTCTGAGATTCTTCTTTTCACCCCTAAGAGATATAGCATAGACCAGAAGGAAGGGAACAGATACACATGATCGTTAATTTTAGCTTCTTCCTTCAGTTAAACCTCCATGATGGTCTCAGCTGGGATCTGACAGTGAGAACAGACCTCTGCAATTCAGGAAGTTGCTACCTTAGATTTGAACATCTGGTTTCTGTGAACCCCACATTCCACTTCTCTGGTCCTTTGTTCTTGCCCCCAGGATGATCGGTTTCTGCTCTAATTCTTTGTTAGCTCTAAAGACAGCTACCACTGTGGCTGAATCCTGCCAGAAGAGACTGCTCATTGTGGGAATTCCATCTATTTGTGGGCTACTTTTAGCTGCCAGTGCCCACTGCACTCTGCTCAGCCTCAATTCTCCCATCTCCATAGCCTTTTCTCACATCTGTTTCTACTTACGTTTGTTAGCATCACCTGGAAGTGACCCAGAGAAAACTGTTGAAAAAACAAAAAGGTAAAATTCATACCCTCTGTGAATATAATTTGTCATCCCCCACTTCACAGCTTCTAGGAATCAGTCAATCTGTTGGCAAACCATCTACTTCCTCCGTTGAGCAAGAGGGCTTTGGTTAGTGTCCCAGTGACCTGATAGTGTGTGGGTGGTAAGCATGACACACAGGAGCTGCTTTTTCTGCTGGGCTGCCAAGGCTGGCCTTTATCATGGGAGTTCTTACACACTCCTGGATCCTGTACACAGCTCACCAACTGGTGATTGTCATGACTCACCCTTCAAATAGCACAGAAAGATGAGGCATCTCAGTAATTGGGACTTGCACATTTTGGAGGCAGAAAGGTTCAGGTTAGGACAGGAAGTCCCACTATTTATACAGTGGTAAGGCTAGTTTCTTCAATAGGAGTTAGGGGTGGGACACTGAGAAGACATTAAAAGGCGTACCCTGATCCTAGGAAAACTAGTGACTCTAATGTCTTCTTTGTAACTTGGTGGAAGAGAGACTGACTAGGGAAGTCCTGGGCTTGATTTCTTCCATCATGTCTCTCAGGATTTTTGATATCCAGCTATGTAATCCTGTCATTATATCTCTCTGTGAAAGTACACAGAATAGATCAGGATTGTATCAGCAGGGACCAGAGTTACCTACACCAACACACTTGTAAAAGCTGAGAGAATATACAAGAAAAAGAATTAGAATGCAGCACCACAACACCCAGAGGCAGCTTCACTCCCAGGCAGTCTAACATGCGCAGGTTCAGAGAATCAGGTGAGGAGGACACAAGATCTGTCCCCTAACACTGGAAGTAACTGGGACCAGCTGGACTCAGGCATGCAGGAACTCCACCAGAGCAGTGGCACGGGTTTCTTTTGGTCTGTATGGTCTGGTGCCCTGAGAAGACCTTGGGCACAAACTCTGCAGCCATCCCCACAACACGCTGAGACGGCTCCTCTCCCAGGTGCTCTAACACACCCAGGATCAGGGGATCCCAGGATCCCAGGAGCTTGGTAACACCAGGATCTCTAGATCCCAAAGGCAGCTTTTTTCCCTGGAGCTCGGACACACCCAGGATCTCAGGATCATAGGATCACAGGATCACAGAGACAGCTTGACTCAGAGGAGTTCTGATACAACCAGGATCACAGGAATGACAGGCTCCAGACAGACATATCCAGGGAAGATAGCACTATAGATAACCAGATGGCAGGAGGCAAGCATAAGAACATAAGCAACAGAAGCCAAGGTTACTTGGCATTATCAGAACCTAATTCCCCCACCAAAGAAAGTCCTGGATACCCCAACACACCAGGAAAGCAAAATTCAGATGTAAAATCACTTCTCATGATGATGATAGAGGACATTAAGAAGAACATAAATAACTCCCTTATAGAAATACAGGAGAACATAGGTAAACAGCTAGAAGCCCTTAAAGAGGAAACACAAAAATCCCTTAAAGAGTTACAGGAAAACAATCAAACAGGCAAAGGAAAGGAACAAATCCATCCAAGATCTAAAAATGAAACTAGAAACAATAAAGAAATTATAAAGGGAGACAACCCTGGAGTTAGAAAACTTAGGAAAGAGGTCAGAAGTCATAGATGCAAGCATCACTAACAGAATACAAGAGATAGAAGAGAGAATCTCAGGTGCAGAAGATACAATAGAAAACATTGACACAATAGTGAAAGAAAACGCAAAAAGCAAAAAGCTCCTAACCCAAAATATCCCAGAAATTCAGGACACAATGAGAAGACCAAACTTAAGAATAATATATATAGAAGAGAGTGAAGATTCCCAACTTAAAAGGCCAGTAAATATAGAAGAAAACTTCCCTAACCTAAAGAAAGAGATGGCCATGAACATACAAGAAGCCTACAGAGCTGAAAATAGATTGGACCAGAAAAGAAATTCCTCCTGTCACATAATAATCAAAAAACCAAATGTACTAAACAGAAAGAATTTTAAAAGCAGTAAGGGAAAAGGGTCAAGTTAACATATAAAGGTATACCTATCAGACTTATAAACAGACTTCTCACCAGAGAGTATGAAAGCTAGAAGATCCTGGGCAGATGTCATACAGATGCTAAGAGAACACAAATGCCAGCCCATACTAGTATACTCAGCAAAACTCCCAATCACCATAGACAGAGAAAATGAGATATTCCATGACAAAATCAAATTTACACAATATCTTTCCACAAATCCAGCCCTACAAAGGATAATAGATGGAAAACACCAACACAAAGGTGTGAAACTACACCCTAGATGAAGCAAGAAAGTAATCTTTCAACAAACCCACACAAACATAATTCTACCTCTAACAAGAAAATTAACAGGAAGTAATAATCACTTTCCCTTAATATCTCTTAATATGAGAATTAATATTACCAACATATCCTAATCAATTGAAATTCAAAAATATGAGGAATTAGAAATTTGTTGGCTGTCATCCTGTGGTTGCTCTAATTTGGTAATTTGGTAAATGTCCGGAATTGTACAATCCATATAAACTTTATGCTTGTTTGTACATGACAGGGTCTTTCTGTGTGCCACAAAATGGTCTTGAAATCATGCTTCTCTATCTCAGCCTCTCTCTCAGTAGGATTGTTTATTTGATGTTTTTTCACTATACTATGGTTTTCAGAACAGCTTGCATGTTTAAAAATTATTTATACAGCCAAAAGAAATGTAGACTATTAATTTGAGAGGTGGCTTGTAAGAGAAAGAACAGCAAAGAGTGAGACTGAAGGCTTTGCTTGATATTTATAATTATTGTATCAATTTTGAAGAAGAGAACTTTATAAGTTACTCTTAGTCTGAGATAAATGCTTTTCAAAACCATCACAGCCAATGAGCCAGAATCTTACTCTCATCTAATGTCTGTGCCACCCTCCAAGCAGAACCATTGTTCAATGAAACATTTGATGAATGACTTCACGGATTGATCATCGTACTACACACACCATTTCTTAAATGAATGTAACCTGTTCCTTGCGGGTTGAGAATGACAGCAATCACTCAATTCAAGAAGTTTTGACCATAGCAGGAAATCTGTACCCAAGAATCTTGCCTACAGTTCATTCCTTGGCGCAGCAGAACTGTCAGCTTTTAGCTTATCTACCATGGAGGTAAAAATCCTTTGGTGATGTGAGGGACAATCAAATATAGCCTCATTACATTGAACTCCAATGTCCAAAATCTGTTCTTATTTTGTGCTTGTACCACAGTAAGAGGGAAGACTTTAAGCTCTTCTAAAAATAAAACAAACATACCAACAAACAAAAGACTTTATTTACATTCATTAAAAATACTAATAGTGATATATTATTTTAAAATATCATACAGTTAATATATTTGGAGTTATTTGAAATTTATATTGAGAAAAACGTATCTATTTTCAGTATTGCTGTAGACAAACATCTACATAAGACTGTTCAATTGACTGTTTTATATCAAACAACTTTTATAATACTCATTTTTATTGTTATAATATTGTATGAATTTTAAAGAATATGATAAAAACTGAAAGATATTTCAGGTTTTGAGAGGGGGCTCTCTGGGAGGAGCTGGGGTACAAAAGGGAAAGAAGAATGGGATGTAAGTCTATTTACTCAAAATATGTTTTTAAATATTAACAAATTCAGATAACTTGAAATTATGTATATTTTCTCATCATAAAGCAATAAAACAAATAAAAAAGAATTAGAATGCAGGAAGGCTTAGAATCCTATGAAATACATGCTTCTTAGAAATGGAGGTGAGAGGGGCTGGAGAGATGGCTCAGCAGTTAAGAGCACTAGCTGCTTTTCCAAAGTACCTAGGTTCAATTCCTTGCACCCATACGACAGCTCACAACCATTTGTATCTCCATCTCTAGGGGATTCAAGTCCCTCTCGCAGACATACATACAGAAAAACACTAATGGTAATAAACTTAAAAATATATACATTCATAAAAAATAAATGCAGGTGAGAGGAGCAGAGAGATCAGGCTGTGAGACCCATTCAGAATTCTGATGAAGGTAGTGGAGGTTCTGTCTGTCATTTTGGAAGAAGGCAGACACTAAAGTAGAAGAGGAAAGATGAGAAGGAAAACGTTTTTCCTTTTTTGATGGTTCATATTGAGGCTTCATTAGGAGAGAGATAAGCTTTCCGAGACAAGGCAAGATGTGGTAGGGTGGTGTCTGCGTGTATCTCTTATGTAGAGTGTATAACCTGAAGATTCAAGGAGCTATGTATAGTTCCTCACTTTAGTCTTCTGGTTTTTCTCTCACCAAGGGAAAATGAAATTGTAGCTCCCATCATCGACATTGTAGAGAGCCAGTGAGAGGGGCTGCACCAAGGCTTAAGAAAAAGCACCTGGGGAGAGAGTTAGACACTGGAAGGAAATGCATTGTAATAGGGCAAAATACATTCTGTAGCAAAGTGAATAGATCTGAACTAGGTGTACAGATCCATGCTAGTTTGGAGATCATTATATGCCAAAAGGGTTAGCTGGCTTCTCAAAAAAAAAAAAAAAAAAGGTGAAGGGTGACTGTTTCCCTGGGAGCACCTATTACCCTATTAAAGTGTCATTAATTAGGGTTCTGTGCACATACATGTACTACTATGCCTGACTAGTATAATTCCTTATCTGGTCACTTACAGAGACTTTTCCTTGAGTGGGCACCAGGTCTTTGTTTCTGTCTACAGGGCACCTTCTTTGATCAGTGAAGACCTTCTAACCCTTTTATAGCCTTTTTGTGACACAGACACAGAAACAAACTCAGAGAGTCAGACACAGCCACATATGTGCGTGTGCACACGTGCACACACACACACACACACACACACACACACACACACACACACAGATCATGCATAATGCATGATCTGATAATGTTAGTGATTAATAATAAACTAAAACATGATGGACAATAGCCAAATGAAACCAGGAGTACTTGTTTAACTAAAAGAATTGAAACTGATATAACATCTAAATGGTATTGTGTTCCAATAAATCCTCACACTGTGGAAAGAAATAAATGTGCCCATCTGTTTTTGCATCCCATACATATGTAAAAGATGGATCCAGGGGATTGCTGAGATGGCTCAGTGGGTAAGGTGCTTGCTATAAAACTTAATGACCTGATTTAATCCTCAGAATAGACATGGTGAACACATTGAACTGACTCCTGTGAGCTGTTCCCTAACACAAATGTGCAGTAATGCACACATGTTCTTCTTTCCTACCACAGAATCAACCAATAAACACAAAAAAGAAATCAAAATAAATAAGCAAAACAATAGAATTTTTTAAATAAAAACTCTTTATTAAATTTGTTCTTTGGCTATATATACCCTCTCTTTCCACCCTGTGACTACTATTACTCCTACCATCCTTCTTACAAATTCCTTTCCCTCATTCATATCTTTTTGTTTGGCTTTGTTGAATGGCCAGGGCCATTCGAGTTACTGTTGGTTGGTAATGCATTTTGTCCTGTTACAATGCATTTCCTTCCAGAGTCTAACTCTCTCCCAGGTGCTTTTCCTTAAGCCTTGGTGCAGCCCCTCTCACTGGAACATAGTGGTCTCACAACTGGGCTAAGAATTTGAAGACAATTGTTGCTCTTCCCTCAGAATCCAATACGACCTCATAGTTATGTGCATGTGTGCGTGCACACACACACACACACACACACACACACACACACACACAAACACACACACACACACACACACACACTTCATGCACATGCAGTGACACACAATAAAAATTATTCTTCATAAGGTATACGAAGAACTTAGTTTCATTGGTGGTGAGAATGTTTTCACACTGAGACCGTGTTTAGTAGGTCAGTGAGGCTGGTGGTGAATGACCATACTCCAGTGAATATGAGCATATATATATATATATATATATATATATATATATATATATATATATCCTGGACTTTTTTGTTTTGATTTTGTTTGCCTGTTTGTGGAGAGGTCACAAGAGCAGGGAGGGAGCAGACATAGAATGACTGGTAAGTGAGTATGAAAGGGTATAATGTCAAATCCCAAAGAATCAGTAAAAATATTATTCTGAAAAACAAAAACAAACAAAAGAGGGGTAGTAGATGAATCTAAGAAAATGTAAGTGGCCATGACAAAAGTCGGTGAGTAAAGACATTTGCCACCAAGCCTGGTGATCTGAATTCAATTCCCAGAATATACACATAGTTTCATTGGTGGTGAGAATGTTTTCACATTGAGACCGTGTTGAGTAGGTCAGTGAGGCTGGTGGTAAGTGACAGAGCTGGATGGATGAGATCTCCTGTGGACAAACAGCCTGAGTCATAAGGCAAATAAACAAGAGAAAAAAACCCAGTTATCCCAGCGCAAAGTTTCAGCTTCCTGCAATCTACTCAGTGCCTACAGGACACCTACTAATGATCTCCATCTCTAGGGGATTCATTAGTGTGGAAAGAACAACGTCTTCTTCATCAGGACATGAAGCATCAGTGATCAGATAAGAACAGCCTATCTCATTGCCTCAGAAAAGTGAAGAACACAGCAATGGGTGACAAGAACTCAAAGAAACTAGGTCTCTACATCCTTGAAAGATATGGGGTACAGGGAATATCTAAACAATAAGTACTGATCCATGAAAGGGCACACAAGTGTCTTTGAAGAACATTCACATGCACTTTCTCCTGTCATGAGACTAGCCAGTGCTTTTATGTCAGAACCTCAGAATTGCCATTATCTCCACACACCCATAGTGTGCTCCCCTTGCACTGAGGATTAGGGAAGATACTAATGACAGTGAGGTGGCTAAGGAGGTAGGTCTGCATTCCAAAGATGAAAAATCACCAATAATCTGTTTATTGTCCTCATGGTAACAGAGATTAAATGAAATTATTTGGATTTTCAATAGAGAATATCAATAAACTTGGCTGCCACCTGAGAACAATTTCTAAATTAGCTAAGGAGAAACAAGGGACTCCTCCACTGTTTTTCATGGTAAATTCAATAGAAAGGAGAGGCTACACCTAGACACCCCTGCCCAGCCTGCCAGCATTTATCTTGTGAATTTCTATTTGTTTCCTTTTCATACTTTCAGTGTTCATATTAACATTCTTTATTAGAATCTTTCTAGAGTCTTTTTTTTTGTCTTTAGCTTTAAGTTTTTGATCAAAGAAGAAATATATCACATAAATAACCTGTGTTCTGCCTTATGAAGTAAAAACAAAAACAAAAACAATTGAAACCCAGCCCCTTCCCTCAAAAACCAAAATAAGACTAGAGATTTGGACTGAGACCATATTTTAATAAACACAACATTAAATAGGAAAACAATTGGGAGCAGAAGGAATGACTGACTGGTTAAATGCACACACTGTTCATACAGAGTACATGAGTTCTGTTCTCAGAGCCCTGGTTGAGAGGCTCACATCCTCTCAACTCTTCCGGCCTTTAAAAGCACAGTATTTTCATCCCCTCCCCCATATATGCACCCATCATTAAAAACAAATGAACAAACTTGAGAAGCCAATGAAAGCAAACATTGGTTCTTTGAATAAGTCAAATGTTCAAAGACTTTTAGTGAAGCTCATGAAGATGGAGAGAGGGAGAGAAATGTACATTTTATTATTGTGAGAATGAAAGGAAGTATATTGTTTCTGACCTTGCAAAAGCAGAAAAAGAATATAAAGGAATGCTTTCAACCGATATATACAAACAAATTAGGTAACTTGGTGAAGTAAATCCAATATTGTAAATAACAGTCTTCATTTGATAAGTGGATATTAGCCCAGAAACTTAGAATACCCAAGATACAATTTTCAAAATACATGAAACTCAAGAAGAAGGAAGACCAAAGTGTGGATACTTCATTCCTTCTTAGAATGGGGAACAAAATACCCATGGAAGGAGTTACAAAGACGAAGTTTGGAGCAGAGCCTGAAGGACTGACCATCCAGAGACTGCCCCACTTGGGGATCCACCCCATAAACAACAACCATACCCAGACAGTAGGCAAACGCAACAGGAGCCTGCTGACAGGAGCCTGATATAGCTGTCTCCCGTAAGGCTCTGCCAATGCCTGGCAAATACAGAAGTGGATGCTCACAGTCATCCATTGGACAGAGCACAAGGTTCCCAGTGAAGGAGCCAGAGAAATAAATACCCAGCGAGCTGAAGGGGACTGAAGCCCCATAGAAGAAACATCAATGTGAACTAACCAGTACCCCCAGATCTCCTTGGAACTATACTACCAATCAAAGAAAACACAAGGTGAAACTTGTGGCTCTAGCTATATATGTAGCAGAGGATGACCTAGTTGGTCATCATGGGAGGAGATGCCCTTGGTCCTGTGAAGGCTCTATGCCCCAGTATAGGGGAATGCCAGGACCAGGAATGGGAGTGGGTGAGTTGGGGATCAGGGGGAGGGGGAAGGGAATAGGGGATTTTTGAAGGGGAAATTAGGAAAGCGATAAGATTTGAAATGTAATAAAATACCTAATAAAAAGAAAGAAATAAAAAAAAATGAATATGAAGGAATGCTTTCAACAGATATATACTAACAAATTAGGTAACCTGGTGAAGTAAATCCAATACTGGAAATAACAGTCTTCATTTGGAAGGCTGATTCTGGACATTTTTAGAGACATATTTGAAAGTTAGCTACAGTTCTCAATGATGCTATGTTAGCAATAGGTTGGGACAGGACATAGCTAATATTACGGTTAGGTTAGCTAAAATGTCATACTTCATTTCAATATATTTATGTCACGCCATTACCTTATAATGCAACCATTGACTGGGAAAAGACTAAGGCTCATTTGCAGGGAGTGTGGAAGGATACAGATATTTCACACGATATGGAGCAACTGAAGACAGAAATTTCAGATATTAACAGAAGTCATTTGGATACTTGGAACATTGATGAATTGGCCAGTGATTTAAAAAGTAATCTGAGTGTATTGAATCTCTTCGACTGGGTTCAATATCTAATCTTGCTTGCTATTATTATTGGCATTATTTTATTAGTAATTGTTGTGTTTCCACTTATCTTTAGAGTTCTTCTGAGATCCCTAGCCATGATGAGGTAGGACATTCTGGAACTTCATCTAAAAAATAAGAAAAAGGGGGGGAATGCCACACCCACTCTAGTGAAGTCTTTGTATGTGACAAATACAAAACCTTGACCCCAGTCCTGAGGCAAAAAGTTTCAAGAAAACTTGTCTCCTGGAGAGTCTTTTGTGTCCCATAACCAGATATATCCTTGCGATAGTTGGTGAAGGGTTTAGAGTGCTTTCCTTCAGTATTGTTTTATTATAGGTACCCCCAAGGAATGATTTGCCAAATAGCTAGTTAGGTTGAACATTGTTTCCTGGTCTTCACCTGTGACCCAATGTCCTAGGCAGTCCTTGAGCCAACCCTGGGCTTGGAATTTAGTAAGAATGTTACTTATTTGGATGAACTGCCTCTAGTATTGAAAGAGAGATAGTGAAAGAAATCAGGCATTACAATCTACTAAATAGAGTTAGAAATTTCAGGGCAAGCTTGACAAAGTAAGTTTAGTATTCTTATTATAGTCATGTATGGCAGACCACGTTACTTAATAGAAGAAAGTTTGGTGGGCTCCTCTGGTAATGGAGGTCCCCCAGAAACATTTAGAATACAGCGGAGTCACTCCCATATACAGGAATTTACAATGGTTTAGGAAAAAGATTGGGCTGTGGTTTAAGAAGGAACTAGAGTATTGTGTTGCTCACAGGAAGGTTAGCAAGTGTGGACCCTCCCTAGTACATACTTTCACAAGTTCAGAAGAATAGCATAGTTAGTTATTTACTAAGAGCTGGCTGGTCGTGGGTTATACAATAAATTAGAATTAGAACTATGGCATGATTGTGAAAGCCCTTGCCCCTGGGGCACAAAGACCTCACACCTGGCTTCTAAGAGTGAGCTGACCTTAAATAGGACTGACTTTTTCTCAGTTGTTATATTGCCTGGTTCCTGCCAGTCTTTATGTATGCATTCTTCTGTTTTGTGTAAAGAGTCATTAAGCAATGGGTAACCTCAATGTACCTTGGCTGATGTGTCACCTAACTTCCTTGTTTTCTTTTGTATTATAAGTCTGACGCTTGCTTTGCGATATTACACTCATATTCAGCACTCCCTTGTATTAGTGTCTGTTATTTTCGCTGACTCCTTGCCCACCTGAGTATTGGGACCCTGATTCTCACGCAGGTTGAGGGATTGACTGAGTCCAGTCTGTGGTAAAACCCAAATTTTAATATTAGTCAATATAGCTGTAAATACCATCAAAGTATTCACAAACTTGATTGTAGTCAATTTTATTCAAAAAGTTATATATCTTGATAAAAAGAGGCTTATTACCTGTTAATTCATGGTATAAAATTCATGTATGCAATCTGTCTTATTAATAGAGTGATTATATAAATAGAATACATGATTATCATAAGCATAGCACCAATAACAGAAATAAATGAATGTCCTGTAAAGGGTCATGAGGTTTGTGGGAAAGGGCACTGAAGCACATATGCTTTCCTCAGCTCACTATCCCACTACATTCTTGGGGGTATTCCTCTCTTAATAAACTGTCTCTAATTTTGTTTCTGTAAAAAGCCCACAATTGGACAGAATTCAGAGAATAAGAGCCTTTGAAATGCTCTGCCATAAATAATATGTCTATACCACATCCCCCCCCCCCCCAAGGATCAAGGGTTTATACAGCCATGAAGTTGGTAGGGAGGTCAGGAAGGATCTGGAAGAAGCTTGGGGAAGGGCAAGAATATGATCAAAATATATTGTATGAAATTCTCAAACCATAAATAAAAACATTAGAAAAATGTTTAAAAGTACAAATGCCAAGGACATCACCAATATGACAGAACAGGCTCTACTACTGCACATCCTTCACACAAACTTCCATGAATAGCCACACAAAGCATATTTTCTAAGGAGGGAAGGATTTGAGGCAGGACATTAAACTAGTGATGTGTAGCACAGAAATAAATAAGGATGGGTACATTGCAAAGGGCATGGAGGTCAACTTCACATTACCAGCCTCACTTTCTTCACAAACATACAATATGACAGAGATGGAGGCAAAGAAGGGGCAAGGAGAGACTAGAGAAGGAAGATCAGAGAGAGGAAAGGAAAGAGGAGAAAGGATAGAAGAGAGGAAAGAGGTGATGAGTATGACTCTCCTCAGGACAGGAAGGTGGACTGAGAATATGGCCCCCAAAACCCTTGAATTAAGCAATCCTTATAGCTCAAACTCCAGGTCTAAACTTTCCATCTTTAGGATCAGGATGACTCTGTCAGTACTGGGATCAGTTCAGTGTCCATGGATCCCAGATCAAGGCTGGCCCCAGACTTAGGATTGACCCTGTACCAAGATGTCCTTTGGCCTCAGACCAAACCCTGTGGATCTACACACTACAGATGAATATCTATGTTCCATGTAACTATTGCTCTATTACTGAAGAGGTTTCACTGGCAAGATATAGTATTTTATATGAAGAGAATAATGTTCTTTTTGTGTCTAGCTTCTTTAACTCCATGTAATCTTTTCATCCTAGAGGAAGGAAGATAACAAACTTATTTATGCAAAATTCTACAAAAAATGCTCATAGAAACTTTACCTGTAACAGCTCTAAACTGGAAAGAACACTAATTTTTCTCAAATGGTGAATAGGTAAGTGAATGATGATATAATGGAAGACTATTCAGTAGTAAAAGAGAATGAACAACCGATAAATTCAATAAGGGTAGTTTACAGAATGAAAGGTAAAATTTCCTGTTTTTCTTTAAGGACTTGTAACTCTTTAGCAGTGTTCTCCTGTATTTCTTATAGCCAGAAGCTGGAAAGAACCCAGATGTCCCTCAACAGAGGAATGGATATAAAAAATGTGGTACATTTACACAATGGAGTACTACTCAGCTATTAAAAAGAATGAATTTATGAAATTCCTAGGCAAATGGTTGGACCTGGAGGGCATCATCCTGAGTGAGGTAACACAATCACAAAAGAACTCAAATGATATGTACTCACTGATAAGTGGATAATAGCCCAGAAACTTAGTATAGTGAGATATAAGGTACAATATGCAAAACACATGAAACTGAAGAAGAATGAAGGCCAAAGTGTGGACACTTTGCTCCTTCTTAGAATTGGAAACAATCACCCATGGAAGGAGTTACAGAGACAAAGTTTGGAGCTGAGACAAAAGGATGGACCATCTAGAGACTGCCATATCCAGGGATCCATCCCATAATTAGCCTCCAAACGATGACACCATTGCATACACTAGCAAGCCTTTGTTGCAAGGACCGCGATATAGCTGTCTCTTGTGAGACTAGGCCAGGGCCTAGCAAACACGGAAGTGGATGCTCACAGTCAACTATTGGATGGATCACAGGGCCCCCAATGGAGGAGCTAGAGAAAGTATCCAAGGAGCTAAAGAGATCTGCAACCCTATAGGTGGAACAACAATATGAACTAACCAGTACCCCGGAGCTCTTGACTCTAGTTGCATATGTATCAAAAGATGGCCTAGTCGGCCATCACTAGAAAGAGAGGCCCATTGGATAGGCAAACTTTATATGCCCCAGTACAGGGGAACGCCAGGGCCAAAAAATGGGAATGGGTGGGTAGGGGAATGGGGGGGGGTGTGGGAGACTTTTGGGATAGCATTGGAAATGTAATTGAGGAAAATACGTAATAAAAAATAAATTAAAAAAATTTAAAAAAAGGTAAAATTTGAAATGATTGTGCAGTGTATGATTCTTCCTGTGGAACATTCTCAGAACTGCAAAAGTGTATGACTGACACACATACCAGTGCTCTGGAGTTGGGTGGAAAGCCAGTCTGTAACACCACAGACCTTCTTGGCAATGATGAATAGCATTTGCCTTGCTTTTGGAGGATTTTATACAAATTATACAAATCATAAAATTTCATAGTAGTAGATGCTAAAATAAGCACATGTCAAGACTGACAAAACACAAGTTACAGTTAATACTCTTGTATATCTGTTTCCTGCTTTAGAAAATCATCATGGTGATTGAAGATAGCACTGTTGGGAAAGGTGCACAGAAACTATTTTTCAACTTTTTGCAGTTCTTTTGAAATTAAAAAAAACCTGGTTTTGTAAATACTCTATTTTTGACATTTTATTAAAGGTCTAGGTCTGTGGAAAACAGGTGCACTCATGTGATTGAATTCCTGACCAACAACTGTAATCTCTTTTTCCACTTATATTGTATCTTGTTGACTTTCTTATTTCTGTTACCCCCTAGCGATTTTGTTCAGCTTGGATAAGATTTCTTCCTAGATCCTCAGGACATTGTTCAGGTACAATCTGAGATGTAGCACATGCTGTTAGGACCAGAACATCTGTTTCTTGGGGCCTTGAATGTCTTGAGGACATTTTTATGATAAAATCTAGATGGGCAGTAGATGAAAGGCAATCTGCTTAACCAAGCGAGAAAAGGGAACAGGTACATTCAAACGAGCAGCACTAGCAGTCTCCTCAGTGTTCACTGGTGGTTAGAGATTGAGAAAGAAACCTTGAGAACATTCAGGAGATAGAGCCAAACCAAAGAAAATGAAAAAAATCTCTGTCCCCCAATCAGTGAAAGCCCAGGGTTATGAGATGATATACCCTTTCCTCCCAGGCTAAGAAACTATTCAAACAAATGTTACGCTCAGACGCACTACCTAAAAGTAAAACTAGTTTGCTCAGTGCTATGGTCATCTCAAGGTCTGTATGCTAACTGAGTTCCCCATCACCAAGCTGTGGTTCCAGTCCTAGAAAGTGAGTTTCTTGTAACACATATCTCTCTTTCCATCCCATAGAAAGGTCTAGAATGCATCTCCAAAACCTCTCTTCTGGTTAGCCTTATTTCTGTTACTCTTGGATTGGCTGCCATCACGTACCTAGGCTTCTATAGTTCTAAAATTTTTGTAATATTCAAGATATTAATATTGTAAGTATAATGGAAGCATCTTTTATTTTTTTGTCGTAAATTTAATTATTGACTGTCCTATTTTTTTTTTAACCTGTTTGCTATTCTGTTTCCAGTCCCACTTCTTGTCACTCAGTGTCACCACTATGGCTTTTTAATGTGAGTTTGGTTTAGATGTAGTTTGGATACCTGAAAGTATGTGGCAGAAACAGTCTTCTGAGGGAGGATAATGCCAACGAATTATCCAACACCAAATGGTCAGCTCTGAAAACATATGCAAGTAACACTAAGCAGACTGAACATATATTTAGGAGTGTGTGTGTGTGTGTGTGTGTGTGTGTGTGTGTGCTATTTACTTTCAACATTCCCTAGATGTCTGAAGTTCTTTGTACGCCGGGGGCCTCCTTGCCTTTCCCTCACCCACATTCATATTTGCATGTCTATTGCTGTTGCTCTTGTTCAGATCATATTGAGGCACTCAGGTTGGTGAGAATTTATGTGCAGAGCTTCAGGCATTTCTAGGAGACACAGTTTCACAGAAAACTATTGATCATCTGGCCCTTAAGTCTTGTTTTTGCCTCTTCTACAAGGATCACTGAGCCTTAGATACAGGAGTTGTTTGTAGATAGATACATTAATTGGAGCTGAGCACTTTGATTAATTGTTTCTGTTGCAAAGGGAAGTTTTCTTGATGAGGGGTGAAGACTGCATTTATCTGTGGGCATAAGGAGAGATATTTAGAGTGTAGTTAGGGGTTATGCTTCTTTAGTACACCCCCAGCAATGGTCCCCTTTTATTTTCCTGGTTTCTGTGGTTCCTCTAGTATATTATTTTCTCACATCTGAAGATTTGGAGTTAGGAGCCTCAAGTAAGAGAGAACATGTAGTATTAGCCTTTCTGTGTATGGGTTACTGCACTTGGTATGATTTTTCGGAGTTGCATCTATTTACATGCAAACTTCATGTTTTCATTTTTCTTTACTGTTGAATAGTATTCCATAGTGTCTATGTAACACATTTTCATTATGTATTCATTGTTTGAAGAGGTGCTGTAAATAGAGTGGCAATGAATATGGCTGAGCAAGTTTCTTTGGAGTAAGATGTTGAATGTTTTGGACACATGTGAAGGAGTGGAATAGTTGGGTTACATGGTAGATTTGTTAGTTTTCTGAGAATTCTCCACATTGAGTTTCAGAGTGACTGCATCACTATGGAATCCCACCAACAGTGAATGAGATTTGCTCTTCTCCAAATCCAGGACAGCACTTAGTGGTGGTTCTTCTGTTGATATTGTCATTCTGACAGATAAGATAAAATCTCAAAATTGTTTTAATTACTAGGAATAATGACGATTTTCCTAGCCAGTCTTTAGCCAGTAAAATACTTTGTGTTCTTTATATATCATAGGCCTGCCTTTATATGTTACTTGACCTTTTGCCCTTACTGCTTTTAATATCCTATCTTTATTTAGTGCATTTGTTGTTCTGATTATTATGTGTCTGGAGGAATTTCTTTTCTGGCCCAGTCTATTTGGAGTTCTGTAGGCTTCTTTTTTTTTTTTTTTTTCCATTTTTTATTAGGTATTTAACTCATTTACATTTCCAATGCTATACCAAAAGTCCCCCATATCCACCCACCCCCACTCCCCTGCCCACCCACTCCCCCTTTTTGGCCCTGGTGTTCCCCTGTACTGGGGCATATAAAGTTTGCAAGTCCAATGGGCCTCTCTTTCCAGTGATGGCCGACTAGGCCATCTTTTGATATATATGCAGCTAGAGTCAAGAGCTCCGGGGTACTGGTTAGTTCATAATGTTGTTCCACCTATAGGGTTGCAGATCCCTTTAGCTCCTTGGCTACTTTCTCTAGCTCCTCCATTGGGAGCCCTATGATCCATCCATTAGCTGACTGTGAGCATCCACTTCTGTGTTTGCTAGGCCCCGGCATAGTCTCACAAGAGACAGCTACATCTGTGTCCTTTCAATAAAATCTTGCTAGTGTATGCAATGGTGTCAGCGTTTGGATGCTGATTATGGGATGGATCCCTGCATATGGCAGTCTCTACATGGTCCATCCTTTCATCTCAGCTCCAAACTTTGTCTCTGTAACTCCTTCCATGGGTGTTTTGTTCCCAAATCTAAGGAGGGGCATAGTGTCCACACTTCAGTCTTCATTCTTCTTGAGTTTCATGTGTTTAGCAAATTATATCTTATATCTTGGGTATCCTAGGTTTTGGGCTAATATCCACTAATCAGTGAGTACATATTGTGTGAGTTTCTTTGTGAATGTGTTACCTCACTCAGGATGATGCCCTCCAGGTCCATCCATTTGGCTAGGAATTTCATAAATTCATTCTTTTTAATAGCTGAGTAGTACTCCATTGTGTAGATGTACCACATTTTCTGTATCCATTCCTCTGTTGAGGGGCATCTAGGTTCTTTCCAGCTTCTGGCTATTATAAATAAGGCTGCTATGAACATAGTGGAGCATGTGTCCTTCTTACCTGTTGGGGCATCTTCTGGATATATGCCCAGGAGAGGTATTGCTGGATCCTCCGGTAGTACTATGTCCAGTTTTCTGAGGAACCGCCAGACTGATTTCCAGAGTGGTTGTACAAGCCTGCACTCCCACCAACAATGGAGGAGTGTTCCTCTTTCTCCACATCCACGCCAGCATCTGCTGTCACCTGAATTTTTGATCTTAGCCATTCTGACTGGTGTGAGGTGGAATCTCAGGGTTGTTTTGATTTGCATTTCCCTGATGATTAAAGATGTTGAACATTTTTTCAAGTGCTTCTCTGCCATTCGGTATTCCTCAGGTGAGAATTCTTTGTTCAGTTCTGAGCCCCATTTTTTAATGGGGTTATTTGATTTTCTGAAGTCCACCTTCTTGAGTTCTTTATATATGTTGGATATTAGTCCCCTATCTGATTTAGGATAGGTAAAGATCCTTTCCCAATCTGTTGGTGGTCTTTTTGTCTTATTGACGGTGTCTTTTGCCTTACAGAAACTTTGGAGTTTCATTAGGTCCCATTTGTCAATTCTCGATCTTACAGCACAAGCCATTGCTGTTCTGTTCAGGAAATTTTCCCCTGTGCCCATATCTTCAAGGCTTTTCCCCACTTTCTCCTCTATAAGTTTCAGTAGCCAACATCAAAGTAAATGGAGAGAAGCTGGAAGCAATCCCACTAAAATCAGGGACTAAACAAGGCTGCCCACTTTCTCCCTACCTTTTCAACATAGTACTTGAAGTATTAGCCAGAGCAATTCGACAACAAAAGGAGATCAAGGGGATACAAATTGGAAAAGAGGAAGTCAAAATATCACTTTTTGCAGATGATATGATAGTATATATAAGTGACCCTAAATATTCTACCAGAGAACTCCTAAACCTGATAAACAGCTTCTGTGAAGTAGCTGGATATAAAATAAACTCAAACAAGTCAATGGCCTTTCTCTATACAAAGAATAAACAGGCTGAGAAAGAAATTAGGGAAACAACACCCTTCTCAATAGTCACAAATAATATAAAATATCTTGGCGTGACTCTAACTAAGGAAGTGAAAGATCTGTATGATAAAAACTTCAAATCTCTGAAGAAAGAAATTAAGGAAGATCTCAGAAGATGGAAAGATCTCCCATGCTCATGGATTGGCAGGATCAACATTGTAAAAATGGCTATCTTGCCAAAAACAATCTACAGATTCAATGCAATCCCCATCAAAATTCCAACTCAATTCTTCAACGAATTGGAAGGAGCAATTTGCAAATTTGTCTGGAATAACAAAAAACCTAGGATAGCAAAAAGTCTTCTCAAGGATAAAAGAACTTCTGGCGGAATCACCATGCCAGACCTAAAGCTTTACTACAGAGCAATTGTGATAAAAACTGCATGGTACTGGTATAGAGACAGACAAGTAGACCAATGGAATAGAATTGAAGACCCAGAAATGAACCCACACACCTATGGTCACTTGATCTTCGACAAGGGAGCTAAAACCATCCAGTGGAAGAAAGACAGCATTTTCAACAATTGGTGCTGGCACAACTGGTTGTTATCATGTAGAAGAATGCGAATCGATCCATACTTATCTCCTTGTACTAAGGTCAAATCTGTAGGCTTCTTGTATGTTCATGGGCATGTCTTTCTTTAGGTTTGGGAAGTTTTCTTCTATAATTTTGTTGACGATATTTGCTGGCCCTTTAAGTTGAAAATCTTCATTCTCATCTACTCCTATTATCCGTAGGTTTGGTCTTCTCATTGTGTCCTAGATTTCCTGGATCTTTTTGCATTTTGCATTTTCTTTGATTGTTGTGCCCATGTTCTCTACGGAATCTTCTGCACCTGAGATTCTCTCTTTCATCTCTTGTATTCTGCTGCTGATGCTTGCATCTATGGTTCCTGATTTCTTTCCTAGAGTTTCTATTTCCAGAGTTGTATCCCTTTGGGTTTTCTGCATTGTGTCTACTTCTCCTTTTAGGTCTTGTATGGTTTTGTTCAATTCCATCACCTGTTTGGTTGTGTTTTCCTGTATTTCTTTAAGGGATTTTTGTGTTTCCTCTTTAGGGAATTCTACCTGTGTAGCAGCGTTTTTCTCTGATTCTTTAAGGACTCCTACCTGTGTAGCAGTGTTCTCCTGTATTTTTTTAAGTGAGTTATTAATGCCCTTTTTAAGGTGTTCTACCAGCATCATGAGATATGATTTTGAATCCAAATCTTGCTTTTCGGGTTTGTTGGGGTATCCCGGACTGGCTGAGGTGGGAGTGCTAGTTTCTGTTGATGCTGAGCAGTCTTGGTTTCTTTTGGTAAGATTATTATGTTTGCCTTTCACCATCTGGTAATCTCTGGTGTTAGTTGTTATAGTTGTCTCTGTCTAGAGCTTGTTCTTCCTGTGATTCTGTTAGCCTCTCTCAGCAGTCCTGAGAGTCCAGCTCTCTCCTGAGTCTCAGTAGTCAGAGTACTCTCTTCAGGTAAGCTCTCTTTTGCAGGGAAGGCCCGCATAGGTCTGGTGTTCAGACCTGACTTCTGGCTGAAGATTATGACCCAAAACAGGGCCTTTCCCAGAACATGTGCTGCCTTTGCAGTCTGCGAGCTCACCTGCACAGACTGGTCTCAGAGGGACCCGGGAGACAAGATGGATCCCTCACCTGTTCCGCCAGTCAGAGCCCTCCCAGGTGGTCTCCTCTCCTCTGTCGGGGAAGGTGCCTGGATGTCTGGAGCCTGAAATGGGATCTGTTCCAGAAGCTGTGTTGCTTCTGCCTGTCCCAGAAGCTGTGTAGCTTCTGTAGTCCGCTCGTTCACCCTCCATAGTCGGAGAGCTGACCTGCGCAGACTGGTCTCAGAGGGACCTGGGAGACATGATGGCTCCCTCACCTGCTCTGAAGGTCAGAGCCCTCCTGGGAGGCCACCTCTCCTCTGGTAGAGAAAGTGCCCGGATGTCTGCAGCCCAAAACAGGGCCTGTCCCAGAAGCTGTGTCGCTTCTGCAGTCTGCTCGCTCATCCTGTACATAAGCTTTTTATATTTATAAATTCATTTGTCTATTGTTGTTTTAATTCTTGAGCAATTTAAATCCTCTTCAGAAAGTCCTTTCCTATATCTGTATCATATAGGATGCTGTCTATGTTTTCTTCCAGAAGTTTCAGTGTTTCAGCTTTTATATTAAGTCTTTGATACATTTGGGGTTAGGCTTTTTTCAAGGTAGTAGATACAGGTCTGATGTCATTTCTCTGAATGTGGAAATCCAGTTTTCCTAGCACCATTTGTTGAAACTGAATTATTTTTCTAGCTTTTGTCATATTTGTTAAATATTAAGTAGCAGAATTTAGACATGCTCATTTTTGTTGTTCAGGATTGTTTTGGCCATCCGAGGTCTTTTTTGGTTCCATATGAATTTTAGATTTTTTTCCATTTCTGTGAAAAACAAGATGGGGATTTTGATTTGGATTGCATTGAATGTATAGATAACTTCTTGTAAGTGTTCATTTTCATGTTATTTTCTATGAATACATGGGTATGGAATGCATTTTTTTTCTTTTTTTTTCCTTTTCCATTTTTTATTAGGTATTTAGCTCATTTACATTTCCAATGCTATACCAAAAGTCCCCCATACCCACCCACCCCCATTGGCTGTCTCTACATCTCTCTTCAAAAGCTTAACAATTTCATTGTAGAGGTTGGGTTTTTTTCTTAGATATTTCATATTCACTGAGGCAATGGTGCATAGGAGCGAGTCTACAATCTGTTTCTGTATGTTTGATCTTGGTATATAGAAAAAGCTATTGATTTGTGCAAGTTGATTCTGTATCCTGCCACACTGTTGAATTTGTTTATCATTTCTTGAAGTTTTCTGGTAGACTTTTTGGGATTTTTAATGTATACATATCATCTGCAAATAGAGATGGTTTGAATTCTTTCCCTGACTCTCAATCTTTTTCTCTTGCTCTATTGCCCCACCTAGTGTTTTGAGCACAATATTGAAAAGGAAGGGAAATAGTGTTTCTCTCTCTTTTGTTCCTAACTTCAGTGAGATTGCTTTAAGCTTTCCTCCATTTAGGATAATGTAATCTGTGGGTAGCTTTTATTATGCTGAAATATATTTCTGCTAGCCTTACATTCTCTAGGAGTTTTATCATAAAGATGTTGGCATTGGATTTTGTTAAAGGACTTTTCTGTATCTATTGAGATAGTCATGTGATATTTTTCTTAAATACACTTGTGTTCTCTATTACTTTTACTCATTTGTATATGTTGTACCATCCCTGTAATTTCAGAGATAAAACCAACTTGGTCATAGTGGATAATCTTTTTGACATATGTCTATATTTTATATGCAAATATTTCATTAAGGATTTAAAAAATGTATGTTCATCAGCGATATGACCTTTTTTTCAACTTTGAGGTTTTTATTCTTTTTAAAAAATTTAATCATTAATTAATTACCTAATTAATTACATTCCAGATTGTATCCCTCTCTTGGTCTTGCCTCTGACTGTTCCACATCCCATACCTCCCCCCTGCCCCTGTCTACACAAGGATGTCCCTACCTTCCCTCCCTCCACCCCACCAGATCTCTAAACTCCCTGGGGCCTCCAGCTTCTTGAGGGTTAGGTGCATCTTCTCTGACTGAACACAGACCCTGCAGTCCTATGCTGTATATGTGTTGGAGGACTAATATCATCAGGTGTATGCTGCCTGGTTGGTGGTCCAGTGTTTGAGAGGTCTCGGGGATCCAGGTTAATTGAGACTGTTGGTTCTCCTACAGAGGTTACCCCCCCTCCTCAGCTTCTTCCAGCTTTTCCCTAATTTATCCATAGGGGTCAGCAGCTTCTGTCCATTGGTTGGTTGCAAATATCTGTATCTAACTCATTCAGCTGCCTTTCAGAGGGCAGCCATGATAGGTCCCATTCACTCACTTGATGCCCTGTCTTTCTGCTGGAGGTGGGCTCTACAAGTTCTCTCTCCACACTCTAGGGCATTTCATCTAAGGTGCCTCCTTTTGAGTCCTGAGAGTCTCTGGTATATTCTAGAGGGTCACTCCAACCTCCTACCTCCCAAGATTGCCTGTTTCCATTATTTTTGTTGGCCCTCAGGGCTTCAGTCCTCCTCCACCCAATACCAGATCATGTTCCCCTCTTCACTCTTGCTCCCCATTCACTTTAACTCCCAGGTCCCTCCCTTCGTCCCCCCTTGTGATTGTGATTGCTTTCTTCTCCCTCCCAAGTAGGAAGGAGGCATTCTCACTTGGGCCCTTTGTTTGTTGACCTTTTTGAGTTCTGTAGCCTGTATCCTGAACCCCCCTTTTTTTTTTGGCTAATATCAACTTACTAATGAGTACACACCATGAATGTCCTTTTGGGTCTGAGTTACCTCAGCATGATATTTTCTAGTTCCATCCATCTGCCTGCAAACTCAGGATGTCTTTGTTCTCAATAGCTGAGTAGTATTCCATGGTATAAATGAACCACATTTTCTGTATCCATTCTTTTGTTATGGAACATCTGGGTTGTTTCCAGTTTTTGGCTGTCACAAACAAGGACACTATGAATGTTGTGGAACATGTACCCTTATGGCATGGTGGGGCATCTTTTTGGGTATATTTCCAAGAGTAGTATAGCTGGGTCTTCAGGTAGATCTATTTTCAATTTTCTGAGGAATCTTCAAACTGATTCCAAGTGGTTGTAGCAGTTTGCAATCCCACCAGCTATGGAAGAGTTCCTTTTTCTCCACATGCTTTTCAACATGTGCTGTTACCTGAGGTTTTGATCTTAGCCATTCTGATTGGTGTAAAGTGGAATCTCAGGGTTGTTTTGATGTGAATTTTTCTGATCACTAAGGACTGAACATTTCTTTAGGTGCTTCTCAGTTATTTGATATACCTCTTCTGTGAATTCTCAGTTTAGTTCTATACCCCGTTTTTTGATTGGGTGTTTGTTTGTTTGTTTGTTTTTTGGTGGTTAGCTTCTTGAGTTTTAAAATATATTTTGTGAGTTAGTGAAGATTTCTTCTCAATCTGTAGGTTGCTGATTTGTGTTATTATGTCCTTTGGCTTACAGAAGCTTTTATGTTTCCTGGGTTCCCATTCATCAATTCTTGATCTTAAAGTGTGAGTCATTGGGGTTCTGTTTAGAAAATTTCACCTGTGTCAATGAGTTCAAGGCTCTTTCCTGCTTTCTCTTCTATTAGATTCAGTGTATCTGATTTTATGTTGAGGTCCTCGAACCACTTGGACTTGAGCTTTGTGCAAGGTGATAAATATGGGTCTATTTTCATTCTTCTACATACAGGCAGCCAGTAAGACCAGCACCATTTATTGAAGATGCTTTCTTTTTTCCACTGCATATTTTGGTGTCTTTTTCAAAGATCAAGTGACCATAAGTGTGCGGTTTTATTTCTAGGTCTTCAATTGTATTCCATTGATCAACCTATCTGTCTCTGTACCAGTATCATGGAGTTTTGATTACTATTGTTCTGTAGCAGAGCTTGAGGTCAGGAATGGTGATTCCCCAAGCTGTTCTTTTATTGTTAAGAATTGTTTTTTTGCTATTCTTTTCTTTCTTTCTTTTTTTAACCTTTCCAGATGAATTTGAAAATTGTTTTCCCCATGTATTTGAAGAATTGTGTCGGGATTTTGATGGGGATTGCATTGAATCTATAGATTACCTTTGGTAGGATGGCCATTTTTACTATGTTGATTCTGCCAATATATGAGCATAAAAGATCTCTATATTTCCTGATATCTTCTATGATTTCTTGAGACACTTGAAGTTATTGTCATACAGGTATTTCACTTGTTTGGCTAGAGTTACCCAAGATATTTTATATAATTTGTGGCTATTGTGAAGGGAGTTGTTTCCCTAATGTCTTTCTCAGCCTGTTTATCCTTTGTATAAAGGAAGGCTACTGATTTATTGGAGTTAATTTTATATCTGGCCACTTTGCTGAAGTTGTTTATCAGCTGGAGAAGTTCTTTGGTAGAATTTTTGGGTCCCTTATGTATACTATCATATCATCTGCAAATAGTGATACCTTTATTTCTTCTTTACCACTTTGTATCCCTTTGATCTTTTTTTGATGTCTTATTGTTCTAGCTAGCACTTCGATTACTACATTGAATAGATATGGGGAGTGAGGGCATCCTTGTCTTGTCCTTGATTTCAGTGGGATTGCTTCAGGTATATCTACATTCAATTTGATATTGGCTATTGGTTTGCAGGAAAATTCTTTTATTATGTTTAGGTATGGGCCTTGAATTCCTGATCTCTCCAATAATTTTAACATTAAGAGGAGTTGTATTATTTTATACGCTTTTATAATATATTAATAGGTTAAAAGGGTCAAGTTATATAACAGTGTATTTACATACCCTTTGACCTTGCCATTTCATTTTTTTAAAATAATTTTTTAAAATGAACATAAATTGCTAAAGTCTTTTTGTTCGTTTGTTTTGTTTTTAGTAGACCTTAAAATCTTAGCTCTGACTGTGGTACAAACACAAAATAAGAACAGTTTTTGGAGATTGGAGTTCATTGTAATAAGACTGTACTTGAATGTCCCTCACATCACCAAAGGATTCTACCTCCATAGTAGATTAGCTATGAGTTGACAATTCTGGACCAAGGAATCAATTGTAGGCATAATTTTTGGATATAGATTTCGGGCTATGGTCAAAGCTATTTGAATTGAGTGATTGTCATCACTCTCATCCCGCAGGGAACAGGTTACATTCATTTAAGAAATGGTGTGTGGTCTATCCATGAAGCCATTCATCAACTGTTTCAATGAACAATGGTTCTGCTTGGAGGGTGGCACAGACGTTAGATGAGGTTAAGATCATTGGCTATAATGATTTTGAAAAGCATTCATCTCAGAATAAGAGTAACTTATAAAGTCCTCTTCTTCAAAATTGATACAATAATTATAAATATCAAGCAAAACCTTCAGACTCAATCTTTGCTGTTCTCTTACAAGCCACCTCCCAAATTAATTGTCTACATTTCTATTGGCTGTATAAATAATTTTGAAGTATGCAAGCTGTTCTGAAAACCATAGTACAGCAAAAAAACATCAAATAAACAATCATACTATTAGAGATAGAAGAAACATGATTTCCAGACCATTATGTGGCACACAGAAAGACCCTGTCATGTACAAACAAGCAGAAAGTGTACATTGATTGTACAATATTGGACCTATTTCTCCCATTACCAAATTAGAGAGACCATGGGATGACAGCCGACAAATTTCTAAAACCTCATATTTTTGAATTTGAATCTATTAGGATATGTTGGTAATACTAATTTTCATATTAAGAGATCTTAAGGAAAAGTGATTGTTACTTCCTGTTAATTTTCTTGTTAGAGGTAGAATTATATTTGTGTGGGTTTGTCGAAAGACTTATTTCTTGTTTCATCCAGGGTGTATTACCACTCCTTGTATTGGTGTTTTCCGCCTATTATCCTTTTTAGGGCTGGATTTGTGGAAAGAATTGTGTAAATTGGGTTTTGTCATGGAATATCTTGTTTTCTCTGTCTATGGTGATTGAGAATTTTATTGGGTATAGTAGCCTGGGCTGGCATTTGTATTCTCTTAGGGTCTGTATGACATCTGCCCAGAACCTTCTAGATTTCATAATCTCTGGTGAGAAGTCTGGTATAATTCTGATAGGTCTGCCTTTACATGTTACTTGACCTTTTTCCCTTACTGCTTTTAATATTCTTTCTTTGTTTAGTGCATTTGGTGTTTTGATTATTATGTGACAAGTGGAATTTCATTTCTGGTCCAATCTATTTGCAATTCTGTAGGCTTCTTGTATGTTCAGGGGCATCTTTTTTTAGGTTAGGGAAGTTTTATTCTATAATTTTGTTGAAGATATTTTCTGGCCTTTTAAGTTGTGAATCTTCACTTTCTTCTATACCCCTTATCCTTAGGTTTGGTCTTCTCATTGTGTCCTGGATTTCCTGGACGTTTTGGGTTAGGATCTTTTTGCTTTTTGCATTTTCTTTGACTGTTGTGTCAAAGTTTTCTATAGAATCTTCTGCACCTGAGATTCTCTCTTCTATCTCTTGTATTCTGTTGGTGATGCTTGCATCTATGACTCCTGACCTCTTTCCTATGTTTTCTAACTCCAGGGTTGTCTCCCTTTGTGATTTCTTTACTGTTCTAGTTCCATTTTTAGATCCTGGATGGTTTTGTTCCTCTCCTTTGCCTGTTTGATTGTGTTTTCCTGTAACTCTTTAAGGGATGTGTGTGTGTGTGTGTGTGTGTGTGTGTGTGTGTGTCTGTGTGTGTGTGTGTATGTGTGTGTGTGTGTGTGTGTGTGTATGTTTCCTCTTTAAGGGCTTCTAGTTGTTATCTTTGTTTTCCTATATTTATTTAAGGGAGTTATTTATGTCCTTCGTAATGTCCTCTATCATCTTTATGAAAAGTGATCTTATATCTGAATCTTGCTTTTCTGGTGTGTTGGGGTGTCCAGGACTATCTTTGGTGGGAAAATTAGGTTCTGATGATGCCAAGTAACCTTGGTTTCTATTGCTTATGTTCTTATCTCCTGTCATCTGGTTATTTCTAGTGCTACCTTCCCTGGATATGTCTGACTGGAGCATGTTATTCCTTTGATTCTGGTTGTGTCAGAACTCCTCTGAGTCAAGCTGTCTCTGTCTGTGATCCTGTGATTCTGTGATCCTGTGATCCTGACATCCTGGGTTTGTCCAAGCTCCTGGAGTCAAGCTGCCTTTGGGACCTTGAGATCCTGGTGTGACCAAGCTCCTGGGGTACTGGGATCCTCTGATCCTGGGTGTGGTAGAGCACCTGGGAGTGGAGTTGCCTCTGGGTATTGTGGGGCTAGCTGTGGAGTTTGTCCCCAGGGTCTGCTAAGGTCGCCATCCCAGACAGACTGGAAGGAACCCATGCCACTGGTCTGGCAGAGTTCCTGTGTGCCTAGGTTCTGCTAGTCCTAGTTACTCCCTGTGTTGGGGACACATGTAGTGTCCTCGTCACCTCTGATCCTCTGATCCTGGGTGCATTGGAGTGCCTGGGAGTGGAGCTGACTCTGGGTGTTGTGGGTCTTGCTTCAGAGTTGTCCCCAAGGTCTGATTTGGGCACAGGCCCAGACAGACTGGTAGGGTGTTGTATTTTTGTCAAATGCTTTTGCTGCATTTAAGGAGACGATCATTTGATTTTTTCTTTGTATTTTTATAATGGATTACATTAATGCATTTTTGTATATTGAACCAACTTTGTATCCCTAGGATAAGCCTACTTGATTGTGGTGAATGATGGTTTGTATGTGTTCTTCGATTCATTTAGCAAGAATTTTATTGAGTATTTTTGCATTGATATTTACAAGCAAGTTTGGTCTGAAGTTCTCTTTTTTTGGTTGGGTCCTTGTGTTGTTTAGGTATTGAAGTAATTGTGGCTTCATAGAACAAGTTAGGAACTGTTCCTTCTCTTTATATTTTATGGAATAGCTTGCAGAATATTTGTATCAGGTCTTTGAAGGCCTAGTATAATTCTGCACTAAATCCATCTGTTCCTGAGCTTTTTTTGGTTAAGAAATTTTTAATGAATTCTTCTATTTCCTTGTGAGATATTGGCATATTTAGATATGTTACCTGCTCTTGATTTTACTTTGGTATATGGTGTCTTTTGAGAAAACCATCCATTTCACCTAAATTTTCCAGTTTTGTTGAGTATAGACTTTTATAGTAAGATCTGATGGTTTTTTGGAATTTCCTCCATTTCTGTTGTTATGTCCCCCTTTTCATTGTATTAATTTAGGTACTGCCTCTTGACCTTTTAGTTAGTTTGGCTAGGAGTTTATCTATCTTGTTAATTCTCTCAAAGAACCTTCTGTTGGTTTTGGTAATTCCTTGTACTGTTTTCTTTATTTCTATTTGTTTGATTTCGGCCCTGAGTTTGACTATTTCCTGCCTTCTACTCCTCTTGGTTGAGTTTGCTTTTTTTTTGTTCTAGAGCTCTCAGGTGTGCTTGTTAAGTTGCTAGTGTACAATCTGTCCAGTTTCTTTACCAGGGCACTTAGTGCTATAAACTTTCCTCTTAGCACTGCTTTTGTTGTGTCCCAAAAGTTTGGGTATGATGTGTCAATATTTACATAAAATTCCAGGAACTCTTTAATTCCCTTCTTTGTTTCTTTCTTTGTTTCTTTGTTTCTTTGTTTCTTTGTTTCTTTGTTTCTTTGTTTCTTTGTTTCTTTCTTTCTTTCTTTCTTTCTTTCTTTCTTTCTTTCTTTCTTTCTTTCTTTCTTTCTTTCTTCCTTTGTTTCTTTCTTTGTTTCTCTCTCTCTTTGTTTCTTTGTTTCTTTGTTTCTTTGTTTGTTTGTTTGTTTCTCTCTCTCTCTCTCTCTCTCTCTCTCTCTCTCTCTCTCTCTCTCTCTCTCCCTCCCTCCCTCCTTCCTTCCTTCCTCTTTGTTTCTTTGTTTGTTTGTTTGTTTGTTTGTTTCTTTCTTTCTCTTTCTTCCTCAATCAAGTTGTCATTGAGTAGAGAATTGTTCAGTTTTCACGTGTATGTGGGCTTTCTGTAGTTTTGCTGTTATTGAAGATCAGCCTTAGACCACAGTGATCTGATAGGATGCATGGTATTATTTCAATCTTCTTGTATCTGTTGAGAGTTGTTTTGTGACAAGTTATACGGTCTATTTTGGAGAACTTACCATGAGGTGCTGAGAAGAAGGTGTATTCTTTTTTTTTAGGATGAAATGTTCTGTAGATATCTGTTAAATCCAGTTGGTTCATAACCTCTCTTAGTTTCACTGTGTCTCTGTTTGTTTTCTGTTTCAATACCTGTCCTTTGTTGAGAGTGGGGTGTTTAAATCTCCCACTGTTATTGTGTGCAGTTAAGTGTGTGTTTTGAGTTTTAGTAAAGCTTCTTTTATAAATTTGGTTGCTCTTGTATTTGTAGCATAGGCATTCAGCATTGAGACTTTCTCTTGGTGTATTTTCTGCTTGATGAATATGTAGTGTCTTTCTTCATCATGCTCGATAACTTTTGGTTGGAAGTTTATTTTATTGGATATTAAGATGTCAACTCCTGCCTGTTTGCAGGAACCATTTGCCTGGAAGGCCTTTTTCCATCCTCTTACTCTGTGATAGTGCCTGTGTTTGTTATTGAAGTGTGTTTTTTGTATGCAGCAAAATGCTGAATCTTGTTTTTGTATTCAGTCTGTCTTAGCTTATGTCTTTTTATTGGTGTGTTGAGTCCATTAATATTGAGAGATATTAAAGAGAGATATCTGTTGGTTCCTGATATGTTTGTTTTTGTAGGTGGCTTTATGTGCTTGTGACTCTCTGCTTTTGACTTTGTTGTGAAATGCTTAATATCTTGTCCTTTCTTTGGTGCAGGTTTCTTCCTTGTATTGGCATTTTACTTCCAGGATCATCTGTAGGACTGTGTTGGTAGATAGATACTGTTTGAATTTGGTTATGTCCTATAATATTTTGTTTTCTCTATCTATGTTGATTGAGAATTCTTCTGGGTTTAGTAGCTTAGGCTGGCATTTGTATTCTCTGAGAGTCTGCATGACCTCTGACTAGATTCTTCTCACTTTCAGAGTCTCTGTTGAGAAGTTTGGTGTAATTCTGATAGGTCTACTTTTGTATGTTACTTGGCCTTTTTCCCTTGAAGCTTTCTTTGCTCTGTGCATTTAGTGTTTTGATGATTGTGTGACAAGAAGCTTTTCTTTTCTGATCCTATTTATTTGGTGTTCTATAGGCTTCTTGTATAGTTTTTGCCATCTCATTAGGTTGGGGAAGTTTTCTTTTATTTTATTGAAGGAATTTTCAGGTCTTTTGAGCTGGAAATCTTCATTCTCTTCTATTGCAATTATTCTTACATTTGGTCTTTACCTTGAGTCCTGAAATTCCTGGATACTTTGGTTTTTGAGTTTTTTATGTTTTGAATTTTCTTTGACAGTTGTGCCAATCTTTTCTACTGTATCTTCTACACCTGTGATTCTTTTTTCTATTCTTGCTTTCTGTTGGTAATACTTACATATGTAATTCCTTACCTCTTTCCTAAGTTTTCCATGTCCAGGCTTGCCTCCATTTGTATTTTCTTTATTGTTTCTGCTTCTACTTTAAGGTCTTGGATCCCTTTATTCAATTCCTTCACTTGTTTACTTGTGTTTTCCTTCATTTCTTTCTGTGAATTTTAAAAATATATTTATTTATTATTATTAGATATTTTCTTTATATACATTTCAAATGATATCCCGAAAGTTCCCTATACCATCCCTCCACCATGCCCCCCTACCCACCCATTCCAACTCCTTGGCCCTGGCATTCCCCTGTACTGGGGCATATAAAGTTTGCAATACCAAGGGGCCTCTCTTCCCTGTGATGGCTGACTAGGCAATCTTCTGCTACAAATGCAGCTAGACATATGAGCTCTGGGGGTACTGGTTAGTTAATATTGTTGTTCCACCTATATGGTTGCAAACCCCTTCAGCTCCTTGGGTGTTTTCTCTAGCTTCTCCATTGGGGGCCCTGTGTTCCATCTTATATATGACTGTGCGCATCCACTTCTGTATTTGCCAGGCACTGGCATAGCCTCATACGAGACAGCTATACCAGGGTCCCTTCAGCAAAATCTTGCTGGCATATGCAATAGTGTCTGGGTTTGGTGGTTGATTATGGGATGTATCCCCGGATGGGGTAGTCTCTGGATAGTCCAACCTTTCGTCTTAGCTACAAACTCTGTCTCTATAACTCCTTCCATAGGTATTTTGTTCCCTATTCTAAGGAGGAATGATGTATCTACCCGTAGGTCTTTCCTCTTCTTGATTTTCTTGTGTTTTGCAAATTGTATCTTGGGTGTTCTATGTTTCTGGGGTAATATCAACTTATCAGGGAGTGCATACCTAATGACTTGTTTTGTGATTGGGTTACCTCACTAAAGATGATATCCTCCAGATACATCCATTTGTCCAATAATTTCATAAATGCTTTGTTTTTAATAACTGAGTAGTACTCCATTGTGTAAATGTACCACATTTACTGTATCCATTCTTCAGTTGAGGGACATCTGGGTTCTTTCCAGCTTCTGGCTATTATAAATAAGGCTGCTAAGAACATAGTGGAGCATGTGTTCTTATTACCAGTTGGAACTTCTTCTGGATATATGCCCAGGAGAGGTATTGCTGGATCATCCTGTAGTATTATATCCAATTTTCTGAGGAACCTCCAGACTGACTTCCAGAGTGGTTGTACAACCCTGCAATCCCAACAGCAGTGGAGGAGTGTTCCTCTTTCTCCACATCCTCGCCAGCATCTGCTGTCTCCTGAGTTTTTGATCTTATCCATTCTGACTGGTGTGGTGTGGAATCTCAGGGTTGTTTTGATTTGCATTTCCCTGATGATTAAGGATTTTGAACATTTTTTCAGGTGCTTCTCAGCCATTCTGTATTCTTCAGGTGAGAATTCTTTGTTTAGCTCTGAACCCCATTTTTAATGAAGTTATTTGAATTTCTGAAGTCCAGCTTCTTGAACTCTTTGTATATATTGGATATTAGTCCCTTATCAGATTTAGGATTGGTAAAAATCCTTTCCCAATCTGTTGCTGGCCTTTTTCTCTTATTGACAGTGTCTTTTGCCTTACAGAAGCTTTGCAATTTTATGAGGTCCCATTTGTCAATTCTTGATCTTACAGCACAAGCCATTGCTTTTCTGTTTATGAATTTTTCCCCTGTGCCCATATCTTCGAGGCTTTTCCTTACTTTCTCCTCTTTTAATTTCAGTGTCTCTGGTTTTATGTGGAGGTCTTTGATCCACTTAGACTTGAGCTTTGTACAAGGAGATAAGAATGGGTCAATTCACATTCTTCTACATAATAACTGCCACTTGTCCTAGTACCATTTGTTGAAAATGCTGTCTTTTTCCCACTTGGTTGTTTTAGGTCCCTTGTCAAAGATCATGTGACCATAGTTTTGTGGATTCATTAATGGGTCTTCAATTCTGTTCCATTGTTCTACCTGTCTGCCATTGTGCCAGTACCATGCAGTTTTTAATCACAATTGCTCTGTAGTACAGCTTGAGGTCAGGCATTGTGATTCCACCAGAGTTTCTTTTATCCTTGAGAAGAGTTTTTGCTATCCTAGGATTTTTATTTTTCCAGATGAATTTGTAAATTGCCCTTTCTAACTCAGTGAATAATTGAGTTGGAATTTTGATGGGGATTGCATTGAATCTGTAGATTGCTTTCGGCAGGATAGCCCTTTTTACTATATTAATGCTGTCAATCCATGAGAATGGAAGATCTTTCCATCTTCTGAGATCTTCAATTTCTTTCTTCAGAGACTTGAAGTTCTTCTCATACAGATCTTTCATTTCCTTAGTTAGAGTCACACCAAGGTATTTTATATTGTTTGTGACTATTGTGAAGGGTGTTGTTTCCCTAATTTTGTTCTCAGTCCATTTATCCTTTGTGTAGAGAAAGGCCATTGATTTATGTGAGTTAATTTTATATCCACCTAATGCACTGAAGCTGTTTATCAGGTTTAGGAGTTCTTTGGTGGAATTTTGGGGTCACTTATATATACTACCTTATCATATCAAAATAGTGATATTTTGACTTCTTCTTTTCCAATTTGTATCCCCTTGATCGCCTTTTGTTGTCGAATTGCTCTGCCTAGAACTTCAAGTACTATATTGAACAGGTAGGGAGAAAGTGGGCAGCCTTGTCTAGTCCCTGATTTTAGTGCCATTGCTTTGAGTTTCTCTCCATTTAGTTTGATGTAGGCTACTGGTTTGCTGTATATTGCTTTTTATCATGTTTAGGTATGGGCCTTGAATTCCTGTCTTTCCAAAACTTTCATCCTGAAGGGGTGTTAGATTTTGTCAAATGCTTTCCCAGCATCTAAAGATATGGTCATGTGGTTTTTGTCTTTGAATTTGTTTAGATAGTAGATTACATTAATGTATTTTAATATATTAAACCATCCCTGTATCCCTGGGATGAAGCCTACTTGGTCATGATGGATGATCGTTTACATGTGTTCTTGGATTCGGTTTGTGAGGGTTTTATTGAGTATTTTTGCATTGATATTCATAAGGGAAATTAGTCTGAAGTTCCTTTTCTTTGTTGGATCTTTGTGTGGTTTATGTATCAGAGTAATTGTGGCTTCATAGAATTAATTGTGTAAAATACCTTCTGTTTCTATTTTGTGGAATAGTTTGAGAAGAGTTGGAATTAGGTCTTCTTTGAAGGTCTGACAGAACTCTGTACTAAACCCATCTTGTCCTGGGCTTTTTTGGTTGGGAGACTATTGATGACTGCTTCTACTTCCTTAGAGGAAATGGGATTGTTTAGATCATTAATCTGATCCTGATTTAGCTTTGGTACCTGGTATCTGTCTAGGAAGTGTCCATTTCATCCAGGTTTTCTAGTTTTGTTGAGTATTGCTTTTTGTAGTAGGACCTGATTATGTTTTGGATTTCCTCAGGTTCTGTTGTTATGTCTTCTTTCTCATTTTTGATTTTGTTAATCAGGATACTGTCCCTGTGCCCTCTAGTTAGTCTGGATAAGGGTCTGTCTATCTTATTTATTTTCCCAAAGAACCAGCTCCTGGTTTGATTGATACTTTGAATAGTTCTTTTTGTTTCCACTTGGTTGATTTCAGCCCTGAGTTTATTTCCTGACGTCTGCTCCTCTTGAGTTAATTTGCTTCCTTTAGTTCTAGTGCTTCTAGGTGTGCTGTCAGGATGCTAGTGTATGCTCTCTCTAGTTTCTTTTTGGAGGCACTCAGGGCTATGAGTTTTCCTCTTAGGACTGCCTTCATCATGTCCCATAAGTTTGTGTATGTTGTGGCTTAATTTTAATTAAACTCTAAAAAGTCTTTAATTTCTTTCTTTATTTCATTCTTGTCCAAGTAATCATTGAGTAGAGTGTTGTTCAGTTTCCATGTGAATATTGGCTTTCTATTATTTATGTTGTTATTGAAGATCAGCCTTAGTCCATGGTGATGAGATAGGATGCATGGTATAATTTCAATATTTTTGTATCAGTTGAGGCCTGTTCTGTGACCGATTATATGGTCAATTTTGGAGGCGGTACCATGTGGCGCTGAGAAGAAGGTATATCCTTTTGTTTTAGGATAAAATGCTTTGTAGATATCAATTAAATCCATTTTTTATAACTTCTGTTAGTGTCCATGTGTGTCTGTTTAGTTTCTGTTTCCAGGATGTGCCCATTGATGAAAATGGGGTGTTGAAGTCTCCCACTATTATTGTGTGAGGTGTAATGTGTGCTTTGAGCTTTACTAAAGTTTCTTTAATGCATGTGGCTGCCCGTTGTATTTGGCAATAGATATTCAGAACTGAGAGTTCATCTTGGTAGATTTTCCCTTTGATGGGTATGAAGTGCCCCTCCTTGTCTTTTTTGATAACTTTGGATTGGTAGTCAATTTTATTTGATAGTAGAATGTCTACTCCAGATTGTTTCTTCAGACCATTTGCTTGGAAAATTGTTTTCCAACCTTTTACTCTGAGGTAGTGTCTGTCCTTTTTCCTGAGGTTGGTTTACTGTAAGCAGCAAAATTTTGGGTCCTTTTTGAGTAGCCAGTCTATCAGTCTATGTCTTTTTATTGGGGAATTGAGTCCATTGGTGTTAAGAGGAATTAAAGAAAAGTAATTTTTGTTTCTTGTTATTTTTGTTGTTAAAGTTGGGATTCTGTTCTTGTGGCTTTCTTCCTTTTTGTTTGTTGAAGGATTACTTTCTTGCTTTTTCTAAGGCATAGTTTCTGACCTTGCGTTGGTGTTTTCCCTTTATTATCCTTTGAAGGGCTGGATTTGTGGAAAGATATTGTGTGAATGTGGTTTTGTCATGGAATACTCTGGTTTCTCCATCTATGGGAATTGAGAGTTTTGCTGGGTTTAGTAGCCTGGGCTGGAATTTGTGTTCTCTTAGTGTCTGTATAATATCTGTCGAGGCTCTTCTGGCTTTCATAGTCTCTGGTGAAAAATCTGGTGTAATTCTAATAGGCCTGCCTTTATATGTTAGTTGACCTTTTGCCCTTACGGCTTTTAATATTCTATCTTTATTTAGTGCATTTGTTGTTCTGATTATTATGTGTTGGGAGGAATTTCTTTTCTGGTCCAGTCTATTTGGAGTTCTGTATTCTTCTTATATGTTCATGGGCATCTCTTTCTTCTGGTTTGGGAAGTTTTCTTCTATAATTTTGTTGAAGATATTTGCTGGTCCTTTAAGTTGAAAATCTTCATTCTCATCTACTCCTATTATCTTTAGGTTTGGTCTTCTTATTGTGTCCTAGATTTCCTGGATATTTTGAGTTAGGATCTTTTTGCATTTTGCATTTTCTTTGATTTTTGTGCCGATGTTCTCTATGGAATCTTCTGCACCTAAGATTCTCTCTTCTATCTCATGTATTCTGCTGCTGATGCTTGCATCTATGGTTCCAGATTTCTTTCCTAGGGTTTCTATCTCCAGAGTTGTCTCACTTTGTGTTTTCTTTATTGTGTCTACTTCCCTTTTTAGGTCTTGTATGGTTTTGTTCAATTCCATCACCTGTTTGGTTGTGTTTTCCTGTATTTCTTTAAGGACTTGTGCCTCTTTAGCAGTGTTCTCCTGTATTTCTTTAAGTGAGTTATCAAAGTCCTATCAGCATCATGATATATGATTTTAAATCTGAGTCTTTCTTTTCGGGTGTGTTAGGGTATCCAAGACTGGCTGAGGTGTGAGTGCTGGGTTCTGATGATGGTGAATGTCTTGGTTTCTGTTAGTAAGATTCTTACCTTTGCCTTTTGCCATCTGGTAATCTCTGGAGTTAGTTGCTATAGTTGTCTCTGGTTGGAGCTTGTTCCTCCAGTGATTCTGTTAGCCTTTGTCAGCAGACCTGGGAGTATAGCTCTCTCCAGAGTTTCAGTGGTCAGAGTACTCTCTGCAGGCAAGCTCTACTCTTGCAGGGAAGGTACACAGATATCTGCCATTTGGACCTGCTTCCTGGCTGAACATGAAGGCCTGAAACAGGGCCTGTCCCAGAAGCTGTGTAGCTTCTGTATTCCACATTCTTACCTGTGCAGACTATTCTCTGAGGGATCCAGGACCCAAGATGGCTCTCCCATTTGCTCCAGCAGAGCTCTCCTGGATGGACACCTCCCCTCTATTGTGTAAGGTGCCCGGATGTCTGGAGCCAGAAACGGGGTATGTCCCAGAAGCTGTGTAGCTTCTGAATTCCACACTCTCACCTGCACAGGCTGAGGGATCTGGGACCCAAGATGGCTCCCTCAGGTGCTCCCCTTTCTGTGAATTTTTGATGTCCTAATTAAAGAACTCTATTATGTTCATGAGATAGGATTTTAGGACAGATTTCTGAGTGTCAGGTGTTTCATGGCTGCTGTGGTGGGAGAACTAGGTTCTGATGATGCCCACGTATTTTGGCTTCTGTTGGTTATGGTCTTGTGCTTGCCATCTCCTTATCCCTGGTGTTTGCTGGTCTGGTTAACTGAGTGAAGTCTGTTTCTTTTGTCCCTGCATTGCTTCAGGTCTCCTGGTAGACCTGCGACCCTGTCTGTATCTGATTATTTTTGGGACCTTCCAACTGGAGGGCTCTTTACAGAAGCAGAGAAGCTGCTGATTTGTTGCCCTTGTTGCAGTAGATCTCCCGGGAGGCTTTCAGACAACTCTTAGCAGGTCCTCTAAGATGTATCAGGACATTGAGTATTCATGGGAACAGACCAACTAGAAGTCTGTCCCAGCCGAAAGGACCAACTGTTCTGAGTGCAGCAGGTTCAACTCCTCTGAGTGCAGCAGGTCCTGTAGGCTGGATCAGGATATGGAGTCTTCACGGGAGCAGACCAATTAGGGATCTGTTTCAGTAGCAAGGATCAGGCAGAAGGGGTGGAAGGGAAGCAAGGGGCCCTATTATTTCTTAGGTTAGGTATTTTATGGTGTGCCAAATTTCCTGGATGTATTATGTCAGGAATTTTTTAGATGTAATATTTTCTTTGATGCATCAAATTCTTCTATTGTATATTCTACACCTGAGATTCTGTCTTCCATCTCCTATATTCTGCTGTTGATGTTTGCATCTGTTGTTCTTGTTCCCTTCCCTGCATTTTCCATCTCCAGAATTTACTCAGTTTGCATTTGCTTTATTGCTTCTATTTCAATTTTCATGTCTTGTACAGTTTTATTTCCTTAAACTCCTTACTTATATTTTCCTGTATTTCTTTAAGGGATTTATTCATTTCCTCTTTAAAGGCCTCATTCATCTTTATAAAATTGGATTTCAGATCATTTTCTTGTGTTTTGTTTGTATTACAATATTCAGGGCTGGCTGTAGTAGGGAAGATTGTTAGCCATCTAGATGGCTTTGGTCCCTGGATGTTCCTGTTGCAATAGGAATTGGAAGGGGGGTTAACTTCAATGATCCTGGTGCAGCAGGATTCTGATGTGTATCCTTGGGATGAATGGTTCAGGATTCACAGGTGTGTATGATTCAGTAGACACAGGTCTGATGAAGATGGGCAGATTGTTGCTGGGAGAAGGGAGGTTTGCCTTGGATTGCTCCAGAGGAATCAGTAAGCAGGGAGGATTTGTGGAGGAAGAGAAGCTTACCTGTGTGGTTCAGGATCCGCAGGTCTGACAAAGGTGGGTGGAGAGGTGGGGGGCAAAAATGGAGGTCCCTCTGGGATATCAGGGTGCTCAGGGCAGCTTGGAGTCAATATTTATATATGCTCTGTCTGTCTGTCTGTCTGTCTGTCTGTCTATCTATCCATTTATTGTGTATGTGCATACTCTGAAGAGAACAACCTAATTTATGTGCTGCAAGTCTCAAGGCAGCATTAAAAGAGGGTATAATTGAAAGTCATCTTTGGCCTGGGCAGAAGGGGGCAGGCTGCAGATGCAAGACAGGGGAAGTGAAATCTGTGAAAGCTACATGACTATCAGACTTGCTTATCAACTCTGTTTCTGGAGAGGGAGAGATTATGGTGTCTGAGACCCATATATTGGGATTCAGAGAAAGGCAGCTAGAAGGTCTATGATCTAATAGTTAATACAAAGTTTTGAAGGTCAGTCCATCTTCAAGAGGTGTCAAGCTCCAAATGATACCTGAACCTCAAAAGTTGTATAGTTGACCAGAGTGTCACAGGCATCTGAGAGTTCTTATCACTCTTAGGTCATACCCTCTTGAATGTCTCTTTCCTCAAAGATAAAATACCCACCACATTATATCCCTCACTTTTTAAAAAAATGATTCCATTACCTAGGTTTGTGCATTGTTTTTTTTTTAATTGCATATTTTATTTATTACATTTAAAATGTTATCCCTTTTCCTGACTTCCCCTCTACAACCTCCCTATCACATTCACCCTTACCGTGGTTCTATGAGAGTTCTCAACCACCCACCCACACACTCCTGCCTCATAACCCTAGCATTCCTCTATATTGGGGCATCAAACCTTCACAAGGGCCTCTCCTTCCATTGATACTATGTAAGGCCCCTACATCTCTTTCAGCCCTTTCCCAACTCCTCTGTTGGGGTTCCTGTGCTCAGTCTGATGGTTGGCTGTGAGCATCCACATCTGTATTGGTTAGGATCTGGCAGAGACTCTCAGGAAACAGCTGTATCAGGCTCTTGTCAGCAAGCACTTCCTGACATCAGCAATAGTGTCTGTGTTAGGTGTCTGCATGTGGAATGGATCTCCAGGTGGGGCAGTCTCTGAATGGTCTTTCCTTCAGTCTTTGCTCTAATTCTTGTCCCTGTATTTCATTTGGACAGGAGCATATCTGGATTAAAATATTGGAGATGGGTGGATGGACCCTTCTCTCACCCAGAGAGCCATGCTTAACCTCTGGATAGGTTCTCAACAAGTTCTCCCTCCTCTTGGTGGGGTAATTCAACTGATATCATCCTGTAGGGTCTTGGGAGGCTCTTGCTTCCTGGCATCTGGGACTTTCTGGTTGCTACCCTCAGCTCCCCATCCCCCATTGCTACACACCTCTGTTCAATTTCCTGACCCTCTGTACATCTCCTCCATCTCTTCCCACACCCGAATCTTCCCTTCTTTTTCCCTCCCTCTTTTCTATTCCTCCCAAGTCCCTCCCACCCTAACTTCCCTTGATATTTGTGTTTTCCCTTCTAAGTAGGACTGAAGCATCCTCTCTTTGGTCTTCCTTCCTCTTAAACTTCATGTGATCCTTTAGTTGGACTGTGAGTATTCCGTGCTTTTTGCCTAATATCCACTTATCAGTGAGTACATACCATTTCTGTTCTTTTGTGACTGAGTTATACCACTCAGGATAACATTTTGTAGATCCATTTGTTTGTCTGTGAATTTCATGAAGTCATAGTTTTTAGTGGCTGAGTAGTATTCCACTGTGTAAATGTACCACATTTTCTGTATTCATTCCTCAATTGAGGGACATCTGGGTTGTTTCCAGCTTCTGGCTATTGTGAATATGGTGGCTATGAATATAGTGGAGCATGTATTCTTATTACATGTTGGCGCATCTTCTGAGTATATGACCAGGAGTGGTATAGCTGGGTCCTCAGATAGTACTATGTCCAATTTTCTGAGGAACTGCCAGATTGATTTCAAGAGTGGTTGTACCATCTTGCAAACTCACCAGCAATGGAGGAGTGTTCCTCTTTGTCCACATCCTTGCCAGCATCTGCTGTCACCCGAGTTTTTGATCTTAGTCATTCTGACTGGTATGAAGTGGAATCTCAGGGTTGTTTTGATTTGCATTTCCCTGATGACTAAGGATGTTGAACATTTCTTTAGGTGCCTCTCAATCATTCTAGTTTCCTCAGTTGAGAATTCTCTGTTTAGCTCTGTTCCCTATTTTTAAATAGGGTTATTTGGTTCTCTGGGGTCTATCTTGAGTTCTTTGTATATATTGGATATTAGCCCTTTATCAGGTGTAGGTTTGATAATGATCTTTCCCCAATCTGTTGGTTGCCATTTTGTCCTGATTATAGTGTCCTTTTCTTTACAGAAGCTTTGCCATTTTGTGAGGTCCTATTTGTCAATTCTTGGTCGTAGAGCATAAGTCATTGGTGTTTTGTTCAGGAAAATTTCCCCTGTACCCATGTGATCAAGGATTTCCCCCACTTTCTCTTCTGTTAGAGTTAGTGTATCTGGATTTACGTGGAGGTCCTTGATGGACTTGGGCTTGAGCTTTGTACAGAGAGATAAGAAAGGATCAATTTGCATTCTTCTACAAGTTGACTGCTAGTTGATCCAGCACCATTTGTTGAAAATGCTTTTTCTCATTTGGCTTCTTTGTCAAAGATCAGGTGACCATAGGTGTGTGGGTTCATGTCTGGATCTTCAATTCTATTCCATTGATCTACCTGCCTGTCAGTATACCAATACCATGCCGTTTTTATCATTATTGCTCTGTAGTACATGTTGTGGTCAGGGATGGTGATACCCACAGATGTTCTTTGCTTGTTGAGAATAGTTTTCACTAACCTGGGTTTTTGTTATTCCAAATGAATTTTAGAGCTACTCTTTTTAGCTCGATGACGAATTGATTTGCAATTTTGATGGGTATTGCATTGAATGCTTTTGCCAAGATGACCATTTTTACTATATTAATCCTGCCACTCCATGAACATGAGATATCTTTTCATCTTCTGAGGTCTTCTTCGATTTCTTTCTTCAGAGACTTGAAGTTCTTGTTATACACATCTTTCACTTGTTTGGTTAGAGTCACGTCAAGATATTTTATATTGTTTGTGAGTATTGTGAAGGGTGTCATTTCCCTAATTTCTTTCCTTTGAGTAGAGGAAATATTTGTTTGAGTTAATTTTATACCCAACTACTTTGCTGAAGTTGTTTGTCAGGTTTAGGAGTCCTCTAGTGGAATTTTTGGGGTCACTTAAGTATACTATCATATCATCTGCAAATAGTCATATTTTGACTTCTTTCTTTCAAATTTGTATCCTTTTGACCACCTTTTTTGGTCTAATTGCCCTGGCTAGAAATTCGAGTACTATATTGAATAGGTAGGGAGAGAGTGGGCAGTCTTGTCTAGCCCCTGAATTTAGTGGGATTGCTTCAAGTTTCTCTCAGTCTAGTTTGATGGTGGCTACTGGTTTGCTGTGTATTGATTTTACCATGTTAAGTTATTGTCCTTGAATCCCTGATCTTTCCAAGACTTTTACCATGAAGAGGTGTTGAATTTTGTAAAACATTTTCTCAGGACCTAAAAGATGATCATGTGGGTTTTTTTTTCTTTAAGTTTCTTCATAGTAGATTTCATTGATGGATTTCTATATATTGAAGCATCCCTGCATCCCTGGGATGAAGCCTAGTTGATCTTGATGGATGATTGTTTTGATGTATTGTTCGATTTGGCTTGCACGAATTTTATTGAGTATTTTTGCATTGGTATTCATAAAAGAAATTGGCCTGAAGTTATCTTTCTTTGTTGGGTCTTTGTGTGGTTTAGGTGTAAATGTAATTGTGGCTTCATCGAACAAATTGTGCGATGTTCCTTCTGTTTCTATTTTGTAGAATAGTTTGAAGAGTATTGGTATTAGGTCTTCTTTGAAGGTCTGATAGAATTCTGCACTAAACCCATCAGGTTCTGGGGTTATTTTTGTTGGGAGACTTTTAATGACTGCTCCTATTTCTTTAGCGGTTATGGGACTGTTTAGATGGCTTACCTGATCCTGATTTAACTTTGGTACCTGTTATCTGTCTAGAAATTCTTTATTTCATTCAGATTTCCCAGATTTGTTGAGTATAGGCTTTTGTAGTAGGATCTGATGATCTTTTGCGTTTCCTCCAATTCTGTTGTTATATCTTCCTTTTCATTTCTGATTTTGTTAATTTGGAAACTGTCTCTGTCTACTCTGGTTAGTCTGGCTAAGTGTTTATCTATTTTGTTTATCACAATAGTCACAAATAATATAAAGTACATTGGTGTGACTCTAACTAAGGAAGTGAAAGATCTGTATGATAAAAACTTCAAGTCTCTGAAGAGAAATACCGAGGAAGATCTCAGAAGATGGAAAGATCTCCCATTCTCATGGATTGGCAGGATTAATATAGTAAAAATAGCTATCTTGCTGAAAGCAACCTACAGATTCAATGCAATCCACACCAAAATTCTAACTCAATTCTTCACAGAGTTAGAAAGGTTAATTTGCAAATTCATCTGGAATACCAAAAAACCTAGGATGGCAAAAACTCTTCTCAATGATAAAAGAACCTTTGGTGGAATCACCATGCCTGACCTCAAGTTGTACTACAGAGCAATTGTGATAAAAACTGCATAGTCCTGTACAGTGATAGACAGGTAGACCAATGGAATAGAATTAAAGACCCAGAAATGAACCCACACACCTATCATCACTTGATCATTGATAAGAGAGCTAAAACCATCCAGTGGAAAAAAGACAGTTTTTTTTTCAACAAATGGTGCTGGCACAATTCGCGGCTATCATGTAGAATGCAAATTGATCCATTCGTATCTCCTTGTGCTAAGCTCAAGTCTAAGTGGGTCAAGGGATTCCACATAAAAGCAGAGACACTGAAACGTATAGAGAAGAAAGTTAGGAAGAGCCTCAAAGATATGGGCACAGGGAAAAAATTACTGAACAGAACAGCAATGGCTTGTGCTGCAAGATCGAGAATTGATAAATGGGACCTCATAAAATTGCAAAGCTTTTGTAAGGAAAAAGACACCGTCAATAAGACAAAAAGTCCACCAACAGATTTGGAAAGTATCTTTACCAATCCTAAATCAGATAGAGGACTAGTATCTAATATATACAAAGAACTAAAGAAGCTAGACTCTAGAAAATCAAATAACCCTATTAAAAATGTGGTACAGAGCTAAACAAATATCTTGTGCGACTATGCCGGGGCCTAGCAAACACAGAAGTGGATGATCACAGTCAGCTATTGGATGGACCACAGGGACCCCAATGGAGGAGCTAGAGAAAGTACCTAAGGAGCTAAAGGGATTTGCAACCCTATAGGTGGAACAACAATATGAACTAACCAGTACTCCCCAGAGCTCGTGTCTCTAGCAGCATATGTATCAGAAGATGGCTTAGTCAGCCATCAGGGGAAAGAGAGGCCCATTGATCGTGCAAACTTTATATGCCTCAGTATAGGGGAATGCCAGGGTCAAGAAGTGGGAGTGGGTGGGTAGGGGAGTTGGGGGAGGGTATGGGGGACTTTTGGGATAGCATTGGAAATGTAAATGAGGAAAATATCTAATTAAAAAAAAGAATTAAAGCAGGAAAAAAAAAGAATTCTCAACTAAGGAATGCCAAATGGCTGAGAAGTACCTGAAAAAAAAAGTTTAACATCCTTAATCATCAGGGAAATGCAAATCAAAACAACCCTGAGATTCCACCTCACACCAATCAGAATGGCTAAGATCAAAAATTCAGGTGACAGCAGATGCTGGCAAGGATGTGAAGAAAGAGGAACGAGCACTCATCCATTGCTGTTGGGATTGCAAGCTGGTTTAACCACTCCGCAAATCAGTCTGTCGGTTCCTCAGAAAATTCGACATAATACTATGAGAAGATCCAACAATATCTCTCCTGGGCATATACCCAGAAGATATTTCAACTGGTAAGAAGGACACATGCTCCACCATGTTCATAGCAACCTTATTTATAATAGCCAGATGCTGGATAGAACCCAGATATCCCTCAACAGAAGATTGTAGAAAATATGGTACATTTATACAATGGAGTACTAGTCAGCTATTAAAAGCAAAACAATGAATTTGTGAAATTCTTAGGCAAATGGATGTATCTGAAGGATATCATCCTGAGGTAACCCAATCACAAAAGAACCTATGTGATATTCACTCACTGATAAGTGGATATTAGCCCAGAAACTTAGAATTTCCAGGATACAATTTGCAAAACACATGAAACTCAAGAAGAAGGTAGACCAAAGGGTGGATACTTTGTTCCTTCTTAGAATGGGGAACAAAAAATCTATGGAAAGAGTTACAGAGATAAAGTTCAGAGCTGAGACAGAAGGATGGACCATCCAGAGACTGCCCCACTCGGGGATTCATGCAATAAACAACCACTAAACCCAGACACTATTGCATATGCCAGAAAGATTTTGCTGACAAGACCCTGATATAGCTGTCTCTTGTGAGGCTCTTCCAGTGCCTGGCAAATACAAAAGTGGATGCTCACAGTCATATATTGGATGGAACACAGGGCCCCCAGTAGAGGAGCTAGAGAAAGTACCCAAGGAGCTAAAGGGGTCTGCAACCCTATAGGAGGAACAATCATATGAATTAACCAGTACCCCTGAGCTTATGTCTCATGAGTTTCATATGTAGCAGATGATGGCCTAGTAGGCCATCAATGGGAGGAGAGGCCCTTGTTCTTGCGAAGATTTTATGCCCCAATGCATGGGAATGCTAGGGCCACTTCGTAGTGGGAGTTGGGTAGCTGGGTCCGGGGAGGGTATAGGGGGCTTTCATGATAGCATTTGAAATGAAAATGAAGAATATCTAATAAAAATAAAAAACAGCTTCTGGTTTGGGTTCTTTTTTATTTATTTTTATTTTTATTTATTTTTTATTAGGTATTTTCTTCATTTATATTTCCAGTGCTATTCCAAAAGTCCCCCATACCCTCCCCCACCCACTCCCCTACCCACCCACTCCCACTTCTTGGCCCTGGCGTTCCCCTATACTGAGGCATATAAAGTTTCCATGACCAATGGGCCTCTCTTTCCACTGATGGCCGACTAAGCCATCTTCTGATATATATGCAGCTAGAGACACGAGCTCCGGGGGTACTGGTTAGTTCATATTGTTGATCCTCCTATAGGGTTGCAGATCCCTTTACCTCCTTGGGTACTTTCTCTAGCTCCTCCATTGTGGGCCCTATGATCCATCCAATAGCTTACTGTGAGCATCAACTTCTGTGTTTGCTAGGCCCCAGGATAGTCTCACAAGAGACAGCTATATCAGGGTCATTTCAGCAAAATCTTGCTAGTGTATGCAATGGTGTCAGTGTTTGGAGGCTGATTATGGAATGGATCCCCGCATTTGGCAGTCTCTAGATGGTCCATCCTTTTGCCTCAGCTCCAAACTTTGTCTGGGTAACTCCTTCCATTGGTGTTTTGTTCAAAATTCTAAGAAGGGGCAAAGTACCACACTTTGGTCTTCGTTCTTCTTTAGTATCATGAGTTTCACAAATTGTATCTCATATCATGGGTATTCTAAGTATATGGGCTAGTATCCACTTATCAGTGAGTACATATCATGTGAGTTCATTTGTGATAGGGTTACCTCACTCAGGATGATGCCCTCCAGGTCCATCCATTTGCCTAGGAATTTCATAAATTCATTCTTTTTAATAGCTGAGTGGTACTCCATTGTGTAAATGTACCAGTTTTTCTGTATCCATTCCTCTGTTGAGCAGCATCTGGGTTCTTTCCAGCTTCTGGCTATTATAAATAAGGCTGCTATGAACATAGTGGAGCATGTGTTCTTATTACCAGTTGGAACATCTTCTGGATATATACCCAGGAGAGGTATTGCGGGATCCTCCGGTAGTACTATGTCCAATTTGCTGAGGAACCACCAGACTGATTTCCAGAGTGGTTGTACAAGCTTGCAATCCCACCAACAATGGAGGAGTGTTCCTCTTTCTCCACCTCCCAGCCAGCATCTGCTGTCACCTGAGTTTTTTTTTTCCATTTTTATTAGGTATTTAGCTCATTTACATTTCCAATGCTATACCAAAAGTCCCCCATACCCACCCACCCCCACTCCCCTACCCGCCCACTCCCCCTTTTGGCCCTGGCGTTCCCCTGTTCTGGGGCATATAAAGTTTGTGTGTCCAATGGGCCTCTCTTTCCAGTGATGGCCGACTAGGCCATCTTTTGATACATATGCAGCTAGAGTCAAGAGCTCCGGGGTACTGGTTAGTTCATAATGTTGATCCACCTATAGGGTTGCAGATCCCTTTAGCTCCTTGGGTACTTTCTCTAGCTCCTCCATTGGGAACCCTGTGATCCATCCATTAGCTGACTGTGGGCATCCACTTCTGTGTTTGCTAGGCCCCGGGATAGTCTCACAAGAGACAGCTACATCTGGGTCCTTTCGATAAAATCTTGCTAGTGTATGCAATGGTGTCAGCGTTTGGATGCTGATTATGGGGTGGATCCCTGGATAAGGCAGTCTCTACATGGTTCATCCTTTCATCTCAGCTCCAAACTTTGTCTCTGTAACTCCTTCCAAGGGGTGTTTTGTTCCCACTTCTAAGGAGGGGCATAGTGTCCACACTTCAGTCTTCATTTTTCTTGAGTTTCATGTGTTTAGGAAATTGTATCTTATATCTTGGGTATCCTAGGTTTTGGGCTAATATCCACTTATCAGTGAGTACATATTGTGTGAGTTCCTTTGTGAATGTGTTACCTCACTCAGGATGATGCCCTCCAGGTCCATCCATTTGGCTAGGAATTTCATAAATTCATTCTTTTTAATAGCTGAGTAGTACTCCATTGTGTAGATGTACCACATTTTCTGTATCCATTCCTCTGTTGAGGGGCATCTGGGTTCTTTCCAGCTTCTGGCTATTATAAATAAGGCTGCTATGAACATAGTGGAGCATGTGTCCTTCTTACCAGTTGGGGCATCTTCTGGATATATGCCCTCACCTGAGTTTTTGATCTTTGCCATTCTGACTGGTGTGAGGTGGAATCTCAGGGTTGTTTTGATTTGCATTTCCCTGATGATTAATGATACTGAACATTTTTTCAGATGCTTCTCAGCCATTCGGTATTCCTCAGGTGAGAATTCTTTGTTATGCTCTGCACTCCATTTTTTTAATGGGGTTATTTGATTTTTTTGTAGTGCACCTTCTTGAGTTCTTTATATATAATGGAGATTAGTCCGCTATCTGATTTAGGATAGGTAAAGATCTTTTCACAATCTGTTGATGGCCTGTTTGTCTTATTGACGGTGTCTTTTTCCTTACAGAAGCTTTGCAATTTTATGAGGTCCCATTTGTTGATTCTTGATCTTACAGCAAAATTCATTGCTGTTCTATTCAGGAATTTTCCCCTGCACCCATATCTTCGAGGCTTTCCACTACTTTCTCCTCTATACGTTTCAGTGTCTCTGGTTTTATGTGGAGTTCCTTGATCCACTTAGATTTGATCTTAGTTCAAGTAGATAGGAATGGATCACTTCACATTCTTCTACATGTTAACCTCCAGTTGTGCCAGCACCATTTGTTGAAAATGCTGTCTTTTTTCCACAGGATGGTTTTAGATCCCTTGTCAAAGATCAAGTGACCATAGGTGTGTGGGTTCATTTCTGGGTCTTCAATTCTATTACATTGGTCTACTAGTCTGTCTCTATACCAGTACCATGCAGTTTTTATCACAATTGCTCTGTAGAACAGCTTTAGGTCAGGCATGGTGATTCCACCAGAGGTTCTTTTATCCTTGAGAATAGTTTTTGCTATACTAGGTTTTTTGTTATTCCATGAATTTGCAGGTTGCCCTTTCTAATTCGTTGAAGAATAGATTTGGAATTTTGATGGGGATTGCATTGAATCTGTAGATTGCTTTTGGCAAGATAGCCATTTTTACTATATTGATCCTGCCAATCCATGAGCATGGGAGATCTTTCAACCTTTGGAGATCTTTTTTAACTTCTTTATTCAGAGACTTGAAGTTGTTATTATACAGATCTTTCACTTCCTTAGTTAGAGTCACGCCAAGATATTTTATATTATTTGTGACTATTGAGAAGGGTGTTGTTTCCCTAATTTCTTTCTCAGCCTGTTTATCCTTTATGTAGAGAAAGGCCATTGACTTGTTTGAGTTAATTTTATATCCAGGTACTTCAATGACGCTGTTTATCATGTTTAGGAGTTGTCTGGTGGAATTTTTAGGGTCACTTATATATACTATCATATCACCTGCAAAAAGTGATATTTTGACTTCTTTTCCAATTTGTATTCCCTCTATCTCCTTTTGTTGTCGAATTGCTCTGGCTAGGACTTCAAGTACAATGTTGAATAAGTAGGGAGAAAGTGGGCAGCCTTTTCTAGTCCCTGATTTTAGTGGGAATGCTTCCAGTTTCTCACCACTTACTTTGATGTTGGCTACTGGTTTGCTGTAGATTGCTTTTATCATGGTTAGGTATGGGCCTTGAATTCCTGATCCATCCAAGACTTTCATCATGAATGGGTGTTGGATTTTGTTAAATGCTTTCTCTGAATCTAACGAGATGATCATGTGGTCTTTGTCTTTGAGTTTGTTTATATAGTGGATTACGTTGATGGATTTCCATATATTAAACCATCCCTCCATCCCTGGGATGAAACCTACTTGTTCAGGATGGATGATTGTTTTGATGTGTTCTTGGGTTTGGTTAGCGAGAATTTTATTGAGGATTTTTGCATCGATATTCATCAGGAAAATTGGACTGAACTTCTCTATCTTTGTTGGGTTTACTGTGGTTTAGGTATCAGCATAATTGTGGCTTCATAGAATGAGTTGGGTAGAGTACCTTCTGTTTCTATTTTGTGGAATAGTTTGTGAAGAACTGGGATTAGATCTTCTTTGAAGGTCTGATAGAACTCTGCACTAAACCCATCTGGTCCTGGGTTTTTTGGTTGGGAGACTAGTAATGACTCCTTCTATTTCTTTAGGGAATATAGGACAGTTTAGATCATTAACCTGATGCTTATTTAACTTTAGTACCTGGTATCTGTCTAGAAATTTGTCCATTTCCTCCAGGTTTATCTAGTTTTGTTGAGTATAGCCTTTTGTAGATGGATCTGATGGTGTTTTGTATTTCTTCAGGATCTGTTGTTATGTCTCCCTTTTTATTTCTGATTTTGTTAATTAGGATGCTGTCCCTGTGCCCTCTAGTGAGTCTGGCCAAGGGTTTATCTATCTTGTAGATTTGCTCAAAGAACCAGCTCCTCATTTGCTTGATTTTTTGAATAGTTCTTGTTTCCATTTGGTTGATTATACCCCGGAGTTTGATTACTTCCTTCCATCTACTCCTCTTGAGTGCATTTGCATCCTTTTGTTCTAGAGCTTTTAGGTGTGTTGTCAAGCTGCTTTTGTGTTCTCTCTCTAGTTTCTTTTTGGAGGAACTCAGAGCATTTCCTCTTAGAAATGCTTTCATTGTGTCCCATAAGTTTGGATATATTGTGGCTTCATTTTCATTAAACTCTAAAAAGTCTTTAATTTCTTTTTTTATTCCTTGCTTGACCAAGGTATCATTGAGAAGAGTGTTGTTTAGTTTCCACATGAATGTTGGCTTCCTACTATTTATGTTGTTATTGAAGATAAGCCTTAGTCCATGGTGATCTGACAAGATGCATGGGACAATTTCAATATTTTTGTATCTGCTGAGGCCAGTTTTGTGACCAATTATATGGTCAATTTTGGAGAAGGTACCATGATGTGCTGAGAACAAAGTATATCCTTTTGTTTTAGAATAAAATGTTCCGTAGATATCTGTTAAATCAATTTGTTTCATAACTTCTGTTACCTTCACTGTGTCTTTGTTTAGTTTCTGTTTCCATGATCTATCCATTGATGAAAGTGGTGTGTTGAAGTCTCCTACTATTAATGTGTGAGGTGTAACGTGTGCTTTGGGCGTTACTAAAGTTTCTTTAATGAATGTGACTGTCCTTTTATTTGGAGCATAGATATTCAGAATTGAGAGTTCCTCTTGGAGGATTTTACCTTTGATGAGTATGAAGTGTCCTCCTTTTCTCTTTTGATAACTTTGTGTTGGAAGTCAAATTTATTCGATATTAGAATGGCTACTTAAGTTTGTTTATTCAGACTATTTGCTTGGATAATTATTTTCCAGCCTTTCATTTTGAGGTAGTGTCTGTCTTTTTCCCTGAGATGGGTTTCCTCTAAGCAGCAACATGTTGGGTCCTGTTTGTGTAGCCAGTCTGTTAGTCTATGTCTTTATTGGGGAGTTGAGACCATTGATATTAAGAGATATTAAGGAAAAGTAATTGTTGCTTCCTATTATTTTTGTTGTTAGAGTTGGCCTCCTGTTCTTGTGGTTATCTTCTTTTAGGTTTGTTGAAGGATTACTTTCTTGCATTTTCTAGTGCATGGTTTCTGCCCTTGTATTGGTTTTTTTCTTAGTATCCTTTGAAGGGTTGGATTTGTGGAAAGATAATATGTGAATTCGGTTTTATCGTGGAATACTTTGGTTTCTCCATCTATGGTAATTGAGAGTTTGGCTGTGTATAGTAGCCTGGGCTGGCCTTTGTGTTCTCTTAGTGTCTGTATAACATCTGTCCAGGATCTTCTGGCTTTCATAGTCTCTGGTGTAAAGTCTGGTGCAATTCTGATAGGTCTCCCTTTATATGTTACTTGACCCTTTTCCCTTACTGCTTTTAACATTCTACCTTTATTTAGTGCGTTTGCTGTTCTGATTATTATGTGTCTGGATGAATTTCTTTTCTGGTCCAGTCTATTTGGAGTTCTGTAGGCTTCTTGTATGTTCATGGGCATCTCTTTCTTTAGGTTTGGGAAGTTTTCTTCTATAATTTTGTTGACGACATTTGCAGGCCCTTTAAGTTGAAAATCTTCATTCTCATCAACTCCTATTATCCCTAGGTTTGGTCTTCTCAATATGTCCTGGATTTCCTGGATGTTTTGAGTTAGGATCTTTTTGCATTTTGCATTTTCTTTGATTCTTGTGCCCATGTTCTCTATGGAATCTTCTGCACCTGAGATTCTCTCTTCCATCTCTTGTATTCTGTTGCTGATGCTTACATCTATAGTTCCAGAGTTCTTTCCTAAGGGTTGTATCTCCAGCTTTGCATTGCTTTGGATTTTCTTTATTGTGTCCACTTCCTGTTTTAGGTCTAGTATGGTTTTGTTCATTTACTCTTTGCATGTGCTTTCCTGTTTTTCTTTAAGGACTTCTACCTGTTTGGTTGTGTTTTCCTGTTTCTCTTTAAGGAGTTGTAACTCTTTAGCAGTGTTCTCCTGTATTTCTTTAAGTGAATTATTCTTTAAGTGAATTATTAAAGTCCTTCTTGCTGTCCTCCACCATCATCATGAGATATGCCTTTAAATCCGGGTCTTGCTTTTCAGGTGTGTTGTGGTGCCCAGGACTGGGCGAGGTGGGAGTGCTGAGTTCTGATGATGGTGAGTGGTCTTGGTTTCTGTTAGTAAGATTCTTATGTTTGCCTTTCGCCATCTGATAATCTCTGGAGTTAGTTGTTGTAGTTGACTCCGGTTGGAGATTTTTCCTCTCGTGATTCTGTTAGCCTCTATCAGCAGACCTGGGAGACTAGCTCTCTCCTCTGAGTTTCAGTGTTCAGAGCACACTCTGCAGGCAAGCTCTCTTCTGACAGGGAAGGTGTACAGAAATCTGGTGTTCGGACCTCCCTTCTGTCAGAAGATGAAGGCCCGAAACCGATCCTGTCTCAGAAACTATGTTGCTTCGGCCTGCCACAGAAGCTGTTAGCTTCTGTAGTCCACACTCTCACCTGCACAGATTAGTCTCTGCGGAATTCAGGAACCAAGATGGCTCCCCCACGTGCTCCAGCAAAGCCCTTCCGGGCAGAGTGGACACCTCTCCTCTGGCAGGGAAGGTGCCCAGATGTCTGGAGCTGGAAATGGTGTCTGTCTCAGAAGCTGCCCTCTAGGGACCTTGGGGGTTTCACCCAACTCTGTGCCTAGGTGACCAAGTACTGGCGCTGATCGGAAGGGACTTGTGACCCTGCTCATTTCAGATTTCCTGCTTCTCTAATGCTGTCTCAGGTCCTGCATGATTGGATTGGAACAGAAGTTGTGTTCTACTCACCGGTGGTCCTAAGATCTCGTGGAGAGTCCTCTAGGGGACCTTGGGGACGTCTGCTGACTCTGCACCCAAGGTGCCCTGGTGCTGGCGCCAACCAGAATGGACTTGTGACCCTGGTCAGGCCGGGTTTACTGCTTCTCTAATGCTGTCTCAGGTCCCGTGTGATTGGATTGGAACAGAAGTTATGTTCCACTTACGGGTGTTCCTAAGATCGAGTGGAGAGTCCTCTAGGGGACCTTGGGGGTGTCTGCTGACTCAGCGCCCAATGTGCCCTGGTGCTGGTGCTAATCGGAAGGAACTTGTTTATTGGTTCTTTTACAGTCCTTTTTGTTTCTACTTGGTTGATTTCAGTCTGAGTTTGATTTTTTCCTGCTGTCTACTCCTATTTGGTGTATTTGCTTCTTTTAGTTCTAGAGCTTTCAGGTGTTCTGTCAAGCTAGTAGTGTAAGCTATTTCTAGTTTCTTTTTGGAGGCACTCAGAACTATGAGTTTTTCTCTTGACACTTCTTTCATTGTGTCCCATAAGTTCTAGTATGTTGTGCCTTCATTTTCATTAAATTCTAAAAAGTCTTTCTTTCTTTCTTTCTTTCTTTCTTTCTTTCTTTCTTTCTTTCTTTCTTTCTTCCTTCCTTCCTTCCTTCCTTCCTTCCTCCCTCCCTCCCTCCCTCCCTCCCTCCCTCCCTCTCTCTCTCTCTCTCTCTCTTTCTTTCTTTCTTTCTTTTTTTTCTTTCCCAAATAATCATTGAGTAGTGCATGTGTGTGTGTTGGGGGGCTTTCTGTTGTTTTTGTTGTTATTGAAGACCAGCCTTAATGTGTGGTGATCTGGTAGGATGCTTGGCATTATTTCAATCTTCCTGTATCTGTCTAGGCCTGTTTTCTGACTGATTACATGGTGTGGATACTTTGACTATATGGGTTTTGGAGAAGATTCCTTGAGGTGCTGAGCAGAAGTTATATTCTTTTGTTTTAGGATAAAATGTTCTATAGTTATCTGCTAAATCCATTTGGTTCATAACTTCTGTTAGTTTTATGGTGTCTCTGTTTAGTTTCTGTTTTCATGATCTGTCCATTGATGAGAGTGTGTGTTGAAGGCTCCCACTATTATTGTGTGAGGTGAAATGTGTGCTTTGAGCTTTACTATAGTTTCCTTAATGAATGTGGATGCCCCTGCATTTGGAGCATAGATGTTCAGAATTTAGAGTTCATCTTGGTAGGTTTTCCCTTTGATGAGTATGAAGTGTCCTTCCGTATCTTTTTTTTTTTGATAACTTTTGGTTGAAAGTCAATTTTATTTGATATTAGAATGGCTATTCTGGGTTGTTTCTTTGGAACATTTTCTGAGAAAACATTTTTCAGCCTTTTACTCTGATTTAGTGTCTGTCTTTGTCACTGAGGTGCATTTCCTATATGAGTCAAAATATTGGGTATTGTTTATGTATCCAGTTTAGCCAGGGCTCTTGACTGTGAGACAGTAGACTGTTCGAGGAAACTTGGTAAAGTTGAGTGGGTTCTGATACCTTGACACCTAGGTACCCACCTGAGACAGTAGGTGTCCCCTGCTCCCTATTAGATTCCTTGCCTAGAACTCATGGCTACACTCCTCACTTTAGTCATGTAGCCCAGAACAGAGTTCTCCATTCTAATGAGGTATCGAGAGGACCTGAGAGTTTAGCCAATAAACTTCCCTTCTTGGACATTTCTTCCTGCAAATAGTATTTAATCTCTGGCTCACCCTGAGAAGTTAGTATGTATCCACTCTCTATGATGAACAATCTATAAATGATATAGATAAAATATTGACTGTCTCTTTAATCAAGAACTGCTGTAGGAAACATGGAGAGAAACTTCATTCTGTACCTCTGTGTTCCTGGACTTACCACCACTGAGCTAAGCTGGACTTCCCTATTTTCCCAGCTCTGGGCTTTTCCTTAACTTTGTGCTGTATCCATAGAAACCATCCAAATATAACACAATTAAAATACATGAGAATAGATAAGCAGAATTAGTCAGTGGGGGGGAGAGAGAGAGAGAGAAAGAGAGAGAGAGAGAGAGAGAGAGAGAGAGAGAGAGAGAGAGAGAGAGAGAGAGAGAAATGGAGGAGGAAAGAGAATAAGAAAGGAAGACATGTCTTGAATAAGGGTCATGGTTTCATTAAATGCTTTTTGTTTATGTTTACCTGAGAAAGGTTGAATTGTCTGTACTTCATACCTTTAAAATTCCTATTCTGCAGGTTGCTCAATATGATATGGGGATCATAATTAATTCATTATCTTGATCTGAATTTGTAATTTCCTGCCTCATTTTTGGCTTGAAACTCTGAAGTAAGCTTGGTCTTCTCTCTTCATGGAGCCTTCCCATTTTTTTAGCTTAATGTTATATGATGTGATGGGCTTGGGAATCTACTAAACTACATGTGTGCCATGCACTTGGAAGTCTGTAAGATAAAGTTATCATTTCTCCTCCATCCCTTGAACCTGGGATTGTTTCTTGCCAATGTTATTTTCCTTTCAACATCCCAGTTTGCTAAAAGGGTGAGAGGAAGCAGAACACCCACTCTCCACAGGAAGAGCCTACCAGCAATAAATGGGCCTCATTGTTCAGAGTCCATGAGATCACTCACAGAGTGGGAGGCCAAGAAAAAGTCCCAGCCCCAGCTCCATTTCACATCCTGCCCAGAGCACAGTTCCTGAGCACTTGTTGAATACTGAGTCTATATCTCATCCATCTTTTCTTTATTGTTTTACCCAAACACATGGACTGGCTACTGTTTCTCTTGCTTCCAGGAGTACTGATTTTGTACAAGTCTCATTCAATGGGTGAGTGTAATGGCAGGGAAACAAAGGAAGCAGAGCTCTTGGGTATGGGAGTGATGTCCCCAGCATCATGATTGGAAAGGGCAAGAGCTACAAGAACAACATTAGATCCATGTCTCCAAATTTTCTGGCTGTCATAATCCCATTTCTCACCTTGCAAGATTTTCCTGGGCATCTTGATGTCCAATAACTTCACTAGAATCTAGTTCTAGGGAGGTATTGTGATAGACTCAGGGGGGAGTTAGGTGGGGAGGGTGATACAAATCATCAAGGGAACACAAAATTTCTCTCAACTGAGGTACAAACCTTGGCAAGCCGTTAAAATGAGATCTCTTCTTTCTTGGTTCCACTGCATCTCTGGACTTTTTTTTCAACAATGCCTATCCCATTGTTATGATATAATGTCTATTCCTTATAGGGGAACCCACTTTTTGTACTTCCTGTGATGAATACATTGACAAAACCTGTACAAGAAACTTGGGGGTCTGTCATGCCAGATATCCTGACTTTGCATGCCAAACCAAAGAAGTATATATTCAACTTAACACTGGAGGTGAGGTGAAGGCAAGAGGAGGGGAAAGAGACTGATTTTATGACTTTACTTATGAAGAATAAGAGCACTAGATCTGGACTCATGTCTGCTTGTGGCATCAACATTGCCATTGACTTAATTGATGGTATAGGACATGTTCCTTCCATCCCTAGTTCAAAGTTCTCATCTATAAAATGATTTATTTTACTAGGTAGATTTCAAATTACTAACCATGTCTTTTCTTTATGGACTTAAACTAACATATCAGTCTGATACATCCCCTCTGTAATAAATGTGTGTGTGCTGTGGGCAGGGATAGGTTATCTTGGGAAGATACCTTTTTTTTTTCCTGTGGTAGAGTCTTTAGTTTCAAGCTGGAAGGGGAAGGATGGACAACTCATGTACATTTATTCTCATTGGTAAAGCCTGCATATTTATGTCAATGCCATGTTTCCTTAGAATATCTGTACAAATATTCTGTCTTGGGCTGTCCAAGAAGATGTGTGGAGTATGTACGCTTCATCAGGTTTGAGAAAAACATCTTCTCCTGCTGCAATGAAAGCTACTGCAACAGCTTTTCATCAAAAGATACTCAATTCAAAGAAAGATAATTTTGTCTAAGCTGCTCTTTTGGCTTGCAGGATCCTCCTGCTAGCCACATCCTATTCATTCCTTCCTGAACAAGCTTCAATGTTTGGAAGTTTCTTCACTCCCATCCAACACCCACAGTCTGCAGAGAGCTAAAGGGCACAAGACAAATGAGCCATGGAAAGAGGAGGTAGTGGAACTTTGAAATCCAACCTGGGCCCCTGTCAGATTCACTAGGAATCAAGTTCTAATATTCTGATTGGAGCCAAATCATAAGTTAAAAGCTATGTTTGGAAAGGGGATTATGTTGTGTGGGGATATTTGTTACAACTCACATAAGTTATCAAAAATTTTATAATAAATAATATGAACATATGCAGAGGATTCATGGGCTGTCTCCATAGCAGACCAGATAAAAAGGAGAAGACTGTCTGCTGAAAGTGGTCTGTCAAAGGTTCCCCAAATGTCTAGGATCCTAAATTTTCTTATATCTGATAGAACCCGAGTTAGTAAATTCTTTGTTTCTGAGGATTATAGATTAAAACGTGAAAAGATTCCAAGGTAAAACCAACACAAAGTTTATTGGCAAGTACTACAGAATCTGAATAGAGAGAGGTCTCATCACTGAATACTACTGATTCTAAGGGGCACTGGCTTTATTTTGGGCTTGAGTAGTTCCCTCCAGTGATCTTATTGTTCAATTGGACATAAGGTGTGCATGCATTACCTCTGAGTGCAGAGATCAGGCTTTCTGCTTCTTTCCAGGAGCTTGGAAACAGCTGCACTGGGATCCCTGTCTGAAAAAGCTGTGATGGTGGTTCCTGTCCTCCTAGTACACTGGACGGAGCTCAGTCTAAAGTTAAAACTTAAGGTCGGCTCCATTTTCTTTAAGTACAGTTTTCCCTGGGAATGTGTATTGCTTTCAAAAATTTCCATAGCTGTCATTTTCACTAAGAAGTGACTCCAGCTTATTGTCCAAGCTGTAAACTCCACCTTAACCTATTGTATGTATCAGTCAGTAATCTCTTGTATTGAGCTGTGTTTCTTTCAGCTCTCTTGTGGCTTTTGTAAAAATGTCCTTTTGCTTTCCTGCCAAAATTCTGTTTTGTATGAAACAGATATTAATGCCTCCCACCACTGCTTTAAGTATACTGATTCATTAGGAGAAATACACACAAAACAAGACTGGGTCCAAAATCAACAAAAAGGTCAAAAAATCTTTAGACCACTTTGAAGACCCCTTTCCCCCCTGACTGAACAATTGTTTGGCTTTTGTAGACCTCTGGTCTACAAAACCCAGAAAGTTCATTTGTTTGTCTGTTTTCTGGGGGTCACAGCACATGGAGATTCTGCCTCTTTGCTGCTCTCACTTTTGAAGTCAGACATTGAACAGTTAACAAAGAAGGAACTCCAAAGGCCAAAGGATTCCACTGTTCTCAAAGCTCCAATTTCCGTTTTCTGGGATTTTCTTTGCTATGCCTTTGTTTCCCAGTGTAGAATTTTTAGGAAGAAACCATTTATGCCCATGAATCATCTTTAGAGCTAGAGGTTTGCTCTATTACTGGCATTTTTACATCTGGGTTAATTATTTCAAAGGCTCCTTGAGTTCTCTGAAATTGTGAGGATTCTGGATAAGTCCAAGTTGGGACATACCCATCTTAAAACAAACTGGCCAGAAATGTGGAATTCAGTGATACCCACAGATGTACATCTTGCTTTTTCTATGAAGGTTTTTTTTTGCGTCTATATCACCTGGAATGACTGATATTCAATGTTTATCTTACATGTTGAGAAGTGAGACAGTTCCCAAGTCTTCAGAGCTACTCACCCAGTGCTCTACCAGCACTCTTGAGAGGGATAGGAAGCTTCCCGGGTTATTGTCCTGAATGAAATAACTACTGTCACAGACTCTCCTAGTATAAAGTGCCCATTGATTGTCACTCTAGCTAAATACGTTGATGACACCATATCCATTTCACAATGGACAGTTTCACTGTATACACAAAAGTTCAGAGAATACAAGGAAATGGAGAACAAAGGAGGAGATCTAATCATACCATCCTTCTGGTTCTGTTCCCATCTTATCTTCTTTACTTCTGGATCTACACTCCTTCTGTACCACCCACTCATTTTCTCTCGCTTCACCATTCATGTATGGTGGTGGTTAACCCATGCTTGATGCTATGTTGAGAATGTTCTTTTCTCTCACATTGATGGATTTTCACTTCTTCCTTGAGTTAAATATCAACTTTTTTGTTATGTTTCCCCAAACAGAGTAGTAGACTCATTTAGGTTCAGAATCTAATGTGTCATTTCTTTATTTGAGCATTTACCTGTACTCAAGCATGATGATTCATCTCAATGATATATACTATACATAAAGTTTCCATAATCTATACAACTATATTTTCAAATGTCTTAAAAACACTAGATGCTACACATAACTATCTGTGTAATTTAATGAATTCTGGCAGCATGACAATGTTTCTGAGACTGGTGTCTTTAAGCTGTGCTGCTATAACTAAATACCACAAGGTGAGTAGTGTATAAAGAAAAGAGATTTAATTTTCATTGTTCTGAAGGCTTGGAAAGGTAATCTCAAGGTGCTTGGATATGGCACCATCCTGTGATGGCAGATGAAAGAGGAAGAGGGTACAAGAACAAAAGCAAGAAGGTCCTGAACTTATGTTTGTAAATATTTTTGACCCATAGAAAGTCATATCCCTCATGCTTCCTACTGTCCTCCTACAGAAAAAGCTATACCTGTAGATCCAGCAGTCATTAGGGTACAATAACCTGGAAAAGTAGCTAATATGATAAGGAAACTGTTGGAGTAGAGTATCGTCTAATAAATATTTACAAAGTCAAATTACTAAGTACTATAGACCATGACACACAATAGAGTTGATTTGTATTTACTGATAAAGAAAATGAGCCATTGAATCATACAAATACAATTAAACATAATTTAGTTACATTTTTTTTTGAGACAGGGGCTTATTAGAAGCCCTGGAACCACCAATCAAAGAACATACACAGTCTGGACCTAGGCCTTTCTGCTCATAATAGCAAATAAAGCTTGACCTTCATGTGGGCCCTGAACAACTGGAACAGGGGCTATCCCAAAAGCTGTTGCCTGTACGTGGGATATGTTCTACAAACTGGTCTGCCTTATTGGACTCAGCATTACAGGAAGCATCCAGCGACACAGAGACTTGAAGTGCCAGGGTGGAGGGATACCCAGAGGCCCCCACCAGTTCTAAGGAGAAGGGGAGGGAGGATGAGGGAAGGATTGTGGGATGGGTGGCTAGGATGTGGCAGTGAATGGGATGAAAACTGAATAGGTAACAAAAAAATTAAATAAAGAAAAGAAAAGCCTTGGCTGGTCTGGAGCCTTCTAATAGATTGGGATGATTTTGAACTCACGGAAATCCATCTGTCTCTGTCTCCTAATATTTACATGTACTTTGGTACTTATGTGTGGGTAGCACACACCAGCAATCTCAGAACTCAGGTAAGCATGATAGGAGGATGATAATTCAGCGGTCTGGGATATACAGTGGTATCTTGTCTAAAAACAAAACAAAACAAAACAAACAAAACAAAACAAAACAAAACAAAATAAACCAAACAAAACAGAAATTCCTAAGCAGTCATATGATTCCATTTACATGACATTCTTGGGAAGGAAAAATAATAAAGATGGAGAAGAGACAATTCGTTGTCATTTTGGAGAGAGAATATGGTTTAACACAAAAGGGTACAGAGGCAGCACATTAAAGGAACAGAACTGTTCCTTGTAAATAAAGTTTATAGGAATCTGTGGTTTTCAAAACCTATAAGACATTGTGATATGGTATCAAGAGTGCTCTTTAACATATGCAAACTTAAAAACATAGAGCAGACTGGATGATCAGAAGAGGTTCCAAAAGCAATGAAGAACGTGCTAAATCTCGGTGCAGATGTATGGGAAACCTCATTGAGAGGACAAAAGAAAAACTTACCAGCCAGGCAGTGGTGGTGCATGCCTTTAATCCCAGCACCTGGGAGGCAGAGGCAGGTGGATCTCTGATTTTGAGGCCAGCCTGGTTTACAGAGTGAGTTCCAGGACAGCCAGGGTTACACAGAGAAACCTTGTTTCGAAAAAATAAACTTACCATATGTTGTCAGGTGGTGATTGGCTAGAACTACAAAGTGAAAGGCACACAAACTGTACAGAGCATGGGAATGAAGATTCTAAATTGTTACTCTCATGATATAAGCTTAGAATCCTGAAACTTAAAAGACTGAATAAAGTAAGCATATAAAAGATGGATAGTGGGAGCAAGATTCCATCAGAATAAGAAATGACCATTACATACACACAAAGCAAAGGCAATAGATACCTTATCATTTACTATCCTGTCATAACGTATATGTATCTTGTATCATGTGTTTTTTTGCATTTCCTTTTGAAAAGTAAGTCTTACTGTTCATACTTAAAATATGTAACACCACAATTAGATACATATATACACATAGCCCCAACTCATGAGGGTTCACTTCAATACTTGTATGAAAACAATGTTCTTAGCAGCAATTCTATTTAAAATGTCACCTCTGATCATCCTGTGGATCATCAACCTGCCTCATGAAACACTTGTGTTGTGCAGCACTAGCAGCTTCTGTTATCCACAACTTGACAAGATATAGACTGATTCTGAAGTTTACTCAGTTGCTAAATCATGGGATATTTGGTAGGTTATGTTTGCAAATGCATATTAAACTTATGATATTTCAATTTCTGATGGTGGTTTCAATGCAGAGTCTCATTATATGTCATGGAGCATATGTACTGCTAGGTGGCTACTATAGGGGACTAATTAACTAATTTATCACCTCATAGAAGTATTCCTTTCTCTAGCATGGAAAAAATGGCTAGAGTCTACCTATTCAGCAAAATCTATGAGTATGACACACCTTCAGGTTGAACATTTCATCTTTCAATTTGTTTTGCTTCCACATTTGCTAACTTGCAACTGTTGGCCTAAGTCTCTCTACTTCTTGCACCATGGCTCTGGCAAGTACTTATGCTCTCTATCTCTATGTATTTGTATTTGGCCTTTTAATTAACTTGGTTACTTTTAGATTCTACATACAAGTGAGACTTTACATTTTTTCCCTGTCTTGCTTAGTTTACTTAGCATAATGTATTTGAGAGTCATCTATATTGGGGCAAATGACAGTACCTCTTTTTTTATTAAGCTAAACAATGTTCTCTAGCATGTATGCATAATTTATCATTTTTAATCTATCAGTGTATTGAAGTACATGTCAATTTTTTCTATACCACTGATATTAATATTGCCACAATAAATATGGGAATGCAGATATTTTCTACTAAATGGTGACTTCATTTCTTTCTTTTTCTTTCAAACATGGATACTTTGAAAAAAAGCAACCCCTTTGCAGACCCTCTTCTTCCTCCAGAAGATCCAATCCCTCAGGTTTCCCCTTCTGTATAGCACAACAGAAAATCAACAGTAGTCCCCTTCCACTTTTTCCATATCTCCAATAAGTTATTCCTAAAGAGCATTTTCCTCCTGACCTCTCTTTCCCAATTCACCTGTGCACCCCTGCCTCTAACATCAACAGGCATTCCCTACAAACACACCAGTCAAACAGGCCAGCAAAATATGAATCATAGAGTTATCACACTCTCTGAAAATCCATCAAGGAAACAGAAACCAAGGAACAAAACATCGACCCAATCAAAGCCAGAAACAAGCACCTAGACCTAAAATCATGTCAAAACCATATGTCTAGATGTCAGTGTAAAAATACAACAAATAACAACCAAGAAAATATATCACCATTGGAGCCCAGATATCCTATCAAAACATGCTCTAAATATTCCAATGTGTTTAGGTTTGGTCTTTTGCTGTGTATTGTAATGTTAAATGTGGACCTCAAGATTAGGTTGCCCCAAAGATGAGAGAGTCTGCATGTAGAGCCAAGTAACACTATGTGAGCTTGTTCCCAAGTTCTTTTTTTTTTTCTGATGCAAAAGCAAGAGTTTTATTTTCTGGCACATCAGGGTCGACCTTCAATTAGTCCCTCAAGGTGAGTTACTAAGAAGGCGACTCTGAATGGCTATTAAAAGCAGTTTTTATACTTCTTAGTGGCATTAGTTATATCAACAAGGTTACAGTTCAAACTTATTGGCTAAGCATATTGACCTTTAAATTTATTGGCTGGCAAACATGACACACATTTCAACTCTACCTGGGACCTTCCAGAGGGAAAGTATCTGTGAGTATAGTCTGAGTTTTCTTTTAAATATATTTTTTATTAGGTATTTTCCTCATTTACATTTCCAATACTATCCCAAAAGTCCTGCATACCCCCACCCCACTCCCCTAACCAACCACTCCCACTTCTTGGCCCTGGCATTCCCCTGTACTGGGGCATATAAAGTTTGCATGGCCAATGGGCCTCTCTTTCCAGTGATGGCCCACTAGGCCATCTAATGATACATATGCAGCTAGAGTCAAGAGCTCCGGGGTACTGGTTAGTTCATAATGTTGTTCCACCTATAGGGTTGCAGATCCCTTTAGCTCCTTGGGTATTTTCTCTAGCTCCTCCATTGGGGGCCCTGTGATCCATCCAATAGCTGACTGTGAGCATCCTCTTATGTGTTTGCTAGGCGCTGGCATAGTCTCACAGGAGACAGCTATATCAGGGTCCTTTCAGCAAAATCTTGCTAGTGTATGCAATGGCGACAGCATTTGGAGGCTGATAATGGGATGGATCCCTGCATATGGCAGTCTCTAGATGGTCCATCCTTTTGCCTCAGCTCCAAACTTTGTCTCTGTAACTCCTTCCATGGGTGTTTTGTTCCTAATTCTAAGAAGGGGCAAAGAGTCCACACTTTGGTCTTAGTTCTTCTTGAGTTTCATGTGTTTTGCAAATTGTATCTTATATCTTGGGTATTCTAAGTATCTGGGCTAATATCCACTTATCAATGAGTACATATCATTTGAGTTCTTTTGTGATTGGTTACCTCACACAGGATAACGCCCTCCATTTGCTTAGGAATTTCATAAATTCATTCTTTTTAATAGCTGAGTAGTACACCATTGTGTAAATGTACCACAATTTTGAATCTATTCCTTTGTTGAGGAGCATATGGGTTCTTTCCAGCTTCTAGCTATTATAAATAAGGCTGCTATGAACATAGTGGAGCATGTGTCTTTCTTACTAGTTGGAACATATTCTGGATATATGCCCAGGAGAGGTATTGCAGGATCCTCTGGTAGTACTATGTCCAATTTTCTGAGGAACTGCCAGACTGACTTCCAGAGTGGTTGTACAAGCTTGCAATCCCACCAACAATGGAGGAGTGTTCCTCTTTCTCCACATCCTCGCCAGCATCAGTTGTGACCTGAATTTTTGATCTTAGCCATTCTGACTGGTGTGAAGTAAAATCTCAGGGTTGTTTTGATTTGCATTTTTCTGATGATTAAGGATGCTGAGCATTTTTTCAGGTGCTTCTCAGCCATTCGGTATTCCTCAGGGAAGAATTCTTTGTTTAGCTCTGAGCCCCATTTTTTCATGGGGTTATTTGATTTTCTGGAGTCCACCTTCTTGAGTTCTTTGTATATATTGGATATTAGCCCCCTATCTGATTTAGGATAGGTGAAGATCTTTTCCCAATCTGTTGGTGGCCTTTTTGTCTTATTGACGGTGTCTTTTGCTTTGCAGAAGCTTTGCAGTTTCATTAGGTCCCATTTGTCAATTCTCAATCTTACAGCACAAGCCATTGCTGTTCTATTCAGGAATTTTTCCCCTGTGCCCATATCTTCAAGGCTTTTCCCCACTTTCTCCTCTATAAGTTTCAGTGTCTCTGGTTTTATGTGAAGTTCCTTGATCCACTTAGATTTGACCTTAGTACAAGGAGATAGGAATGGATCAATTCACATTCTTCTACATGATAACCACCAGTTGTGCCAGCATCCTTTGGTGAAAATGCTGTCTTTTTTCCACTGGGTGGTTTTAGCTCCATTGTCGAAGATCAAGTGACCATAGGTGTGTGGGTTCATTTCTGAGTCTTCAATTCTATTCCATTGGTCTACTGGTCTCTCCCTATATCAGTACCATGCAGTTTTAATCACAATTGCTCTGTAGTACAGCTTTAGGTCAGGCATGGTGATTCCACCAGAGGTTCTTTTATCCTTGAGAATAGTTTTTGCTATACTAGGTTTTTTGTCATTCCAGATAAATTTGCAGATTGTTCTTTCTAATTTGTTGAAGAATTGAGTTGGAATTTGATGGGGATTGCATTGAATCTGTAGATTGCTTTTGGCAAGATAGCCATTTTTACAATGTTGATCCTGCCAATCCATGAGCATGGGAGATCTTTATCCATCTTCTGAGATCTTCTTTAATTTCTTTTTTTCAGAGACTTGAAGTTCTTATCATACAGATCTCTCACTTCCTTAGTTATAGTCACGCCAAGGTATTTTATATTATTTGTGACTATTGAGAAGGCTGTTGTTTCCCTAATTTCTTTCTCAGCCTGTTTATTCTTTGTGCTGAGAAAGGCCATTGACTTCTTTGAGTTAATTTATACCCAGCTATTTCACTGAAGCTGTTTGTCATGTTTAGGAGTTCTCTGGTGGAATTTTTAGGGTCACTTATATATACTATCATATCATCTGCAAAAAGTGATATTTTGACTTCTTCTTTTCCAATTTGTATCCCCTTGATTTCCTTTTGTTGTCGAATTGCTCTGGCTAGGACTTCAAGTACAATGTTGAATAGGTAGGGAGAAAGTGGGGAGCCTTGTCTAGTCTCTGATTCTAGTGGGATTGCTTCCAGCTTCTCAACATTTACTTTGATGTTGGCTACTGGTTTGCTGTAGATTGCTTTTACCATGTTTAGGTATGGGTCTTGAATTCCTGATCTTTCTAAGACTTTTAGCATGAATGGGTGTTGAATTTTGTCAAATGCTTTCTCTGCATCTGAGGAGATGATCATGTGGTTTTTGTCTTTGAGTTTGTTTATATAATGGATTACGTTGATGGATTTGCATATATTAAACCATGCATCCCTGGAATAAAACCCACTTGGTCAGGATGGTTGATTTTTTAAAATATTTTTATTATTGCATATTTTCCTCAATTACATTTAGAATGCTATCCCAAAAGTCCCCCATACCCTCCCACCCCACTTCCCTACCTACCCATTCCCATTTTTTTGGCCCTGGCATTCCCCTGTACTGGGGCATATAAATTTTGCGTGTCCAATGAGCCTCTCTTTCCAGTGATGGCCAACTAGGCCATCTTTTGATACTTATGCAGCTAGAGTCAAGGGCTCTGGGGTAATGTTTAGTTCATAATGTTGTTGCACCTACAGGGTTGCAGATCTCTTTAGCTCCATGGATACTTTCTCTAGCTCCTCCATTGGAGGCCCTGTGCTACATCCAATAGCTGACTGTGAGCATCTACTTATGTGTTTGCTAGGCCCCGGCCTAGTCTCACAAGAGACAGCTATATCATGGTCCTTGCAACAAAGGCTTGCTAGTGTATGCAATGGTGTCATCGTTTGGAGGCTAATTATGGGATGGATCTCTGGATATGGCAGTCTCTAGATGGTCCATCCTTTTGTCTCAGCTCCAAACTTTGTCTCTGTATCTCCTTCCATGGGTGATTGTTTCCAATTCTAAGAAGGGGCAAAGAGTCCACACTTTGGTCTTAGTTCTTCTTGAGTTTCATGTGTTTTGCAAATTGTATCTTATATCTTGGGTATTCTAAGTATCTGGGCTAATATCCACTTATCAATGAGTACATATCATTTGAGTTCTTTTGTGATTGGTTACCTCACACAGGATAACGCCCTCCATTTGCTTAGGAATTTCATAAATTCATTCTTTTTAATAGCTGAGTAGTACACCATTGTGTAAATGTACCACATTTTTTGTATCAATTCCTCTGTTGAGGGGCATCTGGGTTCTTTCCAGCTTCTAGCTATTATAAATAAGGCTGCTATGAACATAGTGGAGCATGTGTCCTTCTTACTGGTTGGGACATCTTCTGGATATATGCCCAGGAGAGGTATTGTGGGATCCTCTGGTAGTACTATGTCCAATTTTCGGAGGAACTGGCAGACTGATTTCCAGAGTGGTTGTACAAGCTTGCAATCCCACCAACAATGGAGGAGTGTTCCTCTTTCTCCACATCCTCGCCAGCATCAGCTGTCACCGGAATTTTTGATCTTAGCCATTCTGACTGGTGTAAGATGGAATTTCAAGGTTGTTTGATTTGCATTTCTCTGATGATTAAGGATGCTGAGCATTTTTTCAGGTGCTACTCAGCCATCCGATATTCCTGAGGTGAGAATTCTTTGTTTAGTTCTGAGTCACATTTTTGAATGGGGTTTTTTGATTTTCTGGAATCCACCTTCTTGAGTTCTTTATATATATATATTGGTTATTAGTCCACTATATGATTTAGGATAGGTAAAGATCCTTTCCCAATCCGTTGGTGGCCTTTTTGTCTTATTGACGGTGTCTTTTGCCTTACAGAAGCTTTGCAGTTTCATGAGGTTCCATTTGTCAATTCTCGATCTTACAGCACAAGCCATTGCTGTTCTATTCAGGAATTTTTCCCCTGTGCCCATATCTTTGAGGCTTTTCCCCACTTTCTCCTCTATTATTTTCAGTGTCTCTGATTTAATGTGGAGTTCCTTAATCCACTTAGATTTGACCTTAGTACAAGGAGATGGGAATGGATCGATTCCCATTCTTCTGCATGTTAACAACCAGTTGTGCCAGCACCATTTATTGAAAATGGTGTCTTTCTTCCACTTGATGGTTTTAGGTCCTTTGTGGAAGATCAAGTGACCATAGGTGTGTGGGTTCATTTTTGGGTCTTCAATTCTATTCTATTGGTCTACTTGTCTGTCACTATACCAGTACCATGCAGTTTTTATCACAATTGCTCTGTAGTACAGCTTTAGGTCAGGCATGGTGATTCCACCAGAGGTTCTTTTATCCTTGAGAAGAGTTTTTGCTATCCTTGTTTGTTATTCCAGATGAATTTGCAAATTGCTCTTTCTAATTTGTTGAAGAATTGAGTTCGAAGTTTGATGTGGATTGCATTGAATCTATAGTTTGCTTTTGACAAGAAAGCCATTTTTACAATGTTGACCCTGCCAATCCATGAGCATGGGAGATCTTTCCATCTTCTGAGATCTTCTTTAATTTCTTTTTTCAGAGACTTGAAATTCTTATCATACAGATCTTTCACTTCCTTAGTTAGAGTCTCACCAAGATATTTTATATTATTTGTGACTATTGAGAAGGGTGTTGTTTCTCTAATTTCTTTCTCAGCCTGTTTATTCTTTGTGTAGAGAAAGGCCATTGACTTGTTTGAGTTAATTTTATATCCAGCTACTTCACCGAAGTTGTTTATCAGGTTTAGGAGTTATCTGTTTGAACTTTTAGGGTCACTTATATATACTATCATATCGTCTGCAAAGAGTGATATTTTGACTTCATCATTTCCAATTTGTATCCCCTTGATCTCCTTTTGTTGTTGAATTGCTCTGGCTAGGACTTCAAGTACAATGTTTAATAGGTAGGGAGAAAGTGGGCAGCCTTGTCTACTCCTTGATTTTAGTGGGATTGCTTCCAGCTTCTCACCATTTACTTTGATGTTGGCTACTGGTTTGCTGTAGATTGCTTTTACCATGTTTAGGTATGGACCTTGAATTCCTGATCTTTCCAAGACTTTTATCATGAATGGGTGTTGGATCTTGTCGAATGCTTTTTCGCAACTAACGAGATGATCATGTGGTTTTTGTCTTTGAGTTTGTTTATATAATGGTTTACATTGATGGATTTCAGTATATTAAACCATCCCCTGCATCCCTGGAATAAAACCTACTTGGTCAGGATGGATGATTGCTTTAATATGTTCTTGGATTCGGTTAGTGAGTTTTCTATTGAGTATTTTTGCATCAATATTCACAAGGGAAATTGGTCTGAAGTTCTCTATCTTTGTTGGATCTTTCTGTGGTTTAGGTATCAGAGTAATTGTGGCTTCATAGAATGAGTTGGGTAGAGTACCTTCTACTTCTATTTTGTGGAATATTTTTTGCAGAAATGGAATTTGATCTTCTTTGAAGGTCTGATAGAACTGCACTAAACCCTTCTGGTCCTGGGCTTTTTTTTTTTTTGCTGGGAGACTATTAATGACTGCTTCTATTTCTTTAGGGGATATGGGACTGTTTAGATCATTAACTTGATCATGATTTAACATTGGTACCTGGTATCTGTCTAGAAACTTCTCCATTTCATCCAGGTTCTCCAGTTTTGTTGAATATAGCCTTTTGTAGAAGGATCTGATCGTGTTTTGTATTTCTTCAGGATCTGTTGTTATCTCTACCTTTTCATTTCTGATTTTGTTATTTAGGATGCTTTTCCTGTGCCCTCTAGTGAGTCTGTCTATCTTGTTGATTTTCTCAAAGAACCAGCTCCTCGTTTGGTTGATTCTTTGAATAGTTCTTCTTGTTTCCACCTGGTTGATTTTGCCCCTGAGTTTGATTATTTCCTGCCGTCTACTCCTCTTGGGTGTATTTGCTTCCTTTTGTTCTAGAGCTTTTAGGTGTGTTGTCAAGCTGCTAATGTTTGCTCTCTCTAGTTTCATTTTGGAGGCACTCAGAGCTATGAGTTTTCCTTTTAGAAATGCGTTCATTGTGCCCCATAAGTTTGGGCATGTTGTGGCTTCATTTTCATTAAACTCTAAAAAGTCCTTAATTTCTTTCTTTATTCCTTCCTTGACCAAGGTATCATTGAGAAGGGTGTTGTTTAGTTTCCACGTGAATGTTGGCTTTCTATTATTTATTTTGTTATTGAAGATCAGCCTTAGTCCATGGTGATCTGAGAAGATGCATGGGACAATTTCAATATTTTTGTATATCTAGAGGCTTGTTTTGTGACCAATTATGTGGTCAACTTTGGAGAAGGTACCATGAGGTGCTGAGAAGAAGGTATATCCTTTTGTTTTAGGATAAAATGTTCTGTAGATACCTGTCAGATCCATTTGTTTCATCACTTCTGTTAGTTTCACTGTGTGCCTGTTGAGTTTCTGTTTCCATGATCTGTCCATTGGTGAAAGTGGTGTGTTGAAGTCTCCCACTATTATTGTGTGAGGTGCAATGTGTGCTTTGAGCTTTACTAAAGTTTCTTTAATGAATGTGGCTGCCCTTGTATTTGGAGCATAGATATTCAGAATTGATAGTTCCTCTTGGAGGATTTTACCTTTGATGAGTATGAAGTGCCCCTCCTTTGGGTTGGAAGTCAATTTTATTAGATATTAGAATGGCTACTCCAGCTTGTTTCTTCATACCATTTGTTTGGAAATTTGTTTTCCAGGCTTTCATTCTGAGGTAGTGTCTATCTTTTTCTTTGAGATGAGTTTTCTGTAAGCAGCAAAATGTTTGGTCTTGTTTGTGTAGCCAGTTTGTTAGTCTATGTCTTTTTATTGGGGAGTTGAGTCCATTGATATTAATAGATATTAAGGAAAAGTAATTGTTGCTTCCTCTTATTTGTGTTGTTAAAGTTGGCATTCTGTTCTTCTGGCTGTCTTCTTTTAGGTTTTTTGAGGAATTACCTTCTTGTTTTTTCTAGGGTGTGGTTCCCGTCCTTGTATTGGTTTTTTTCTGTTATTATCCTTTGAAGGGCAAAATACCAGGTATAAGAAGTGGACCGTGTGATCCTTAAGACTGATGCTAAGGAGCATTAGACTCATCTTCCCTTAAAAATGTAAATGAGGGCCATGTTTGAGGTTGTCTTTTGTGATGGTAACATCTTGATTGGACAATTTTTTTTTTAATGTTTTGACTATATGTGAGTTTTTGCCTGTATATATGTATCTGTAGCATATATAGACCTGGTGCTTACAGAGATCAGAAGAGGACATGAAATCCTGTGGGACTGAATTTATAGACTTGTAAACTGCCAAGGGCATTATGGGAACAGAACCTGGATCTTCTGAAAGAGCAGTATGAACCCTTAAGCACTGAGCCATCTCTCCTACATAGATTAGATAATTCTAATTAGAAGTGGATATTGAGTTGATAGGAGATTTTCCTCTTCATCTATTCATGATCTTTTTTGGGTATCCATAGCCACAACCAATTGTTCAGAGTGCAATTTGTCTAAGTCATTCTTCATACTCTGTCCTCCTCCACTATTCTAATGCTTACCTACTTTGGTCTCAGTACAGAATTATATGTCCTTAAAACTTTCTACATGGCTCACTGGATCACTGAATATACTTGGCAGCCTTTTCTTTTTTTTCTTTCTCTTCTTTTCTTCCTCCCTCCCTCCTTCCCTCCCTCCCTCTCCCTCCCTCCCTCCCCCTCCTCCTTCCTTCCTTCCTTCCTTCCTTCCTTCCTTCCTTCCTTCCTTCCTTCCTTCCTGGTCCAATACAGACTCTTTAAGATTCTTTTAAGATTTATTTATCTATTTTATGTATATGAGTTGCTGTCTTCAGACACATCAGAAGAGGACATCGAATCTCATTACAGATGGTTGTAAGCCATCATGTGGTTGCTGGGAATTGAACTCAGGACCTCTGGAAGAGCTGACCTTAAGACCTCTGGAAGAGCTATAAGATTTTTATGAGCCATGCACACAGATTTTATTTTTGCAAACACTACAATATCCACACAGAGTGAAGGCTATAAGAAAAACTGAGACTGTGCTTAAAGAAGAAAGGAAACATTTCTTTCACACTTCAAAGATAGATACATATTCCAGGCAATAGAAAAAGAAGAAGGAAGCAGAAGATTATGCAATGATCTCCTTGCAATAAACTGGCAGGCTGGAGAACTAACCACTCTGCTTAGAGCCACTGGCCTCTAGATTTTATAGTTTATTGTAGTAACCACATGTTAAATGGAGAGCACAGAACATTCCTTGCATTTCAAGAACCTGAGATAAATATTGAGGAGTATGGTATGAGGGAAATTACCCTCAGGTCGAACAGGAGTTTCCTATTCTTCACTTTCATGATATCTCATAGTTTAGGGAATATAAAGTTTATTTTTTCATGTTTTCAGTGGACAGTATTTAGGAAGAAACCAGCAGAGTAAAAAAAAAAAAATGGAAGAAACCAGGTAGCCAGGTTTGGGACCTTTATTTATATTACATTGGACTATATTCTTAATAAATTCAGTTTGAAGACACAGACCTAAGAGCATAGAGGAATTAAGATCTTGTTTAAAAAATATACTAAGGTTTATTCTCAGCTGATAATTTAAGTATCATCAAATCAACATCCAAAGATTTATCAATTCCTGTGTAGATCAGGAGACTCAGTTATTTCTTTAATGTACTCAGGCAGGGCACTAGACAAAGACTACAAGAATGGCCAGAAGCATACCCATCAGTAAGTACTATCAATACTCCATACCTTTCTTTCATGACCTGCTTCTCTGTCACCTTCAGGTTGCTGGCTTTATTTAGTTGAACCTAAATAAAGATGACCAAAAGGCTAATATTAATTTCAAAAAACTTTCTGGACACCAAATAAAATTTGTACCATGATATTTTAGGCTGGGTGTAACCTCTAGAAGAAATATGTGTAAAGTTATTGCAGGTCAAAGAGTCAAAGGCACACTCCAGAGAACCCTCGTGGCTGATTGACATACCATTGTGTTCTTTCTTGATACAGTGGGCATGGACAAAGCTATGGATATGGTCAAGATTAAAGAGCAGAAGACAGTGTTCCCACAACATCTACACTTCACCAAAAACTAAGCAGGAGGTGGAAATTACAGCAACTGGTACATGGAATGACCATTAGAGGTCACAGAAATATTTGCCTTACAAATGTGCCCTCTTGTTACATGGAAACATGGAACTGTTGAAATCAGATTGTTTTCTGTTTGTGATCAAGGTTCTTAGAAGTAGGTATTCTCTTTGTTTTCACCCCTCCCCAAACTCCCTTTTCTTTAAAGACAGTGTCTCAGGGTAGCACAGGCTGATCTATAGTTTATGATTAGCCCAAGCTGCCTTATAACTCATAGAAATCTTTCTGTCTCACTCTCCCAAGTACTAGATACACATGCATGGTCCACATATGAGGATGAAAACAGAAACAGTTTTTTCTATTCATACTTCTAAAACCCAATCAGCAGTTTATGAATATACTTTTCTATATCAGCTATTAAATTTTTTTATTTTGGTCTAAGAATTTGAGATTATGTTGATCCCCCAAGTGTTGTCTCAGAATGAGGTTAGGAATTTCACACATCAGTGGTCCTCCACTGATCCTGTGATTGAAACAGCTTCTTGTATCCTCATTCTCTTCTGTCCCCTGATGCTCTCAAATCCTGAGGTAGTTTCTGTTTTCCTCCATCTTCATTTATTTCTCAATTCCTTACTACTATAAGGAGAATTAGTTAATCTAATACACACCTATTTATCTGTTGTCCCCAAAGCTAAGACACCACTGTGGTTGATTAACATGGTGATCTATCTCACGGATGAGCAGATCTCCATAGCTAAGTCTTGATTACCACTCATTCTAGGGAAAAAGTGACCCAGTTCCACCAACTTGCCATCTTACAACAGATTCAAGTAATGTAGGAATTTTTTTATTAGTTATTTTCTTTATTGACATCCCCTTTCCCAGTTTCCCCCCAGAATCTCCCTTACCCCACCCCCACCCCCAGCTCTGTGTTTACTCCCTCATCCAACCACTCCTGAATTCTTGTCCTGGCATTCCCCTACAATGAGGCATCAAGCCTTCCAGGACTAAGGGCCTCTCCTTCCATTGATGCCCGACAAGGCCATTCTCTGCTACATATGAGGCTGGGGCTATGGCTCCATGTGTACTCTTTGGTTGGTGGTTTAGTCCCTTGGAGCTCTGGGGGAGGAGTCTGGTTGGTCGATATTGTTGCATATGGTTGATATTGGGCTGCAAATCCCTTCATCTCCTTCAGTCAATGGAGGAGTTAGAGAAAGGATTTTTATAAAAAAAGATGTACACAATGGTACTGTGTTGCTTCATCAGATTTGATGAGGTGCAGTCATACTATAGGGACAATCAACTTTCAACATTTGTACCTTTATAGCTTCTTTTATTTTGACTCACTGTACAGGTAGTGATTTGTATGGCCAGTTTCTAAAAATACTCATTAGCCAAGTCATATTGACCAGTGGTTGTGGTGCCTCTTGAGTCTCCTCGCTATAAATCGAAACAAAAGATAGAGTGTATGTGTGCACTACCACATTATCCTCATGCCTCCTCCTCAGACATCCTTATATTTATCCTACAACTTACTCCTTTTAGTCCCTTGACTCATCAAATATTCTTGTACCTTTCCCATTGCACTGTTTTGGAACACTCATTTAAGGGTACTCATTTTTCATAGAAAGTATTCCAGTTTTCCATGCTGTAAGTTTACTTGTAGTCTACCCAATTCAATACAAAGGAAAAATCTGCCCATATATTACCTTTTCTTGTATTTCTGGAGACCAGGATTTTGATATATATATATTGTATTAAGTATATTGTCATGTTCTAAAATAACTAATCATTTTAAATCTACATTTAAACTCTATAATTTCTTTTTCTACCATTTTATACACTTTGATGTATATTTCTAGAAACTGGATCATTAATGGTCTGGAAGCTAGCAAGAATATACAATACTCTCTTATACTTCTACTAGATTGACACCAAAGAATGCATGCAGATTTATTGCAATCAAGCTTCACAGAAGACAGAAACAATAGTAGAGTTGGACCGTGTGAAGTCCACAAACATTAAATGTTAGAAATGACAGAGAAAACAAAGAACTGAGAGCAAACATGATACAATACAGGTATAAGGGCAGTGGGATGGAGACAAGCTTGTCAGTGGGGTTATAGGTGAACAGAGAAATATGGTCTCAGTATTCTCACTGGTACAGAATCTGGCACTGCACACATTTTTATTCTAAGCACACATGAGACTTGGGATCTGTCTAGCAAACTGGCCTCAGAGAACAGGATTCCTGTATCTCAGAGCTTATGCTTACAGTGTCTTCTCAGCGACTCATCTTAGGAAGAGTCTTAGTATCAAACTTTTCTATCTGAGAGGTCAGAGGCTTCTGCATTCTTTTTTTCCTTTTTTTAAAAATTAGATATTTGCTTTATATACATTTCAAATGATATCCCGAAAGTTCCCTATACCCTCCCCCTGCCCTGCTCCCCTACCCACCCACTCCCACTTCTTGGCCCTGGCATCCCCTGTACTGGGTTATATAACATTTGCAAGACCAAGGGGCCTCTCTTCCCAGTGATGACCTACTAGGCCATCTTCAGCTACATATGCAGCTAGAGACATGAGCTTTGGGGGTACTGGTTAGTTCATATTGCTGTTCTACCTATAGGGTTGCAGACCCCTTCAGCTCCTTGGGTGCTTTCTCTAGATCCTCAATTAGGGGCCCTGTGTTCCATCTTAAAGAAGACTGTGAGCATCCACTTCTATATTTGTTAGGCACTGGCCTAGCCTCATGCGATACAGCTATACCAGGGTCCCTTCAGCAAAATCTTGCTGGCATATGCAATAGTGTCTGGGTTTGGTGGCTGATTATGGGATGGATCCCTGGTGGGGTAGTCTCTGGATAGACCATCCTTTCGTCTTAGCTCCAAACTTTGTCTCTGTAACTCCTTTCAAGGGTATTTTGTTCCCTATTCTAAGGAGGAATGAAGTATTCACCCATTGGTCTTCCCTCTTCTTGATTTTCTTGTGTTTTGCAAATTATATCTTGGGTGTTCTATGTTTCTGGGCTAATATCAACTTATCAGTGAGTACATATCTAATGACTTCTTTTGTGATTGTGTTACCTCACTAAGGATGATATCCTCCAGATACATCCATTTTTCCAAGAATTTCATAAATTCGTTGTTTTTAATAACTGAGTAGTACTCCATAGTGTAAATGTACCACATTTTCTGTATCCATTCTTCTGTTGAAGGACATCTGGGTTCTTTCCAGCTTCTGGCTATTATAAATAAGGTGTTTCTGCATTCTTGTGTTTCTAGATCTAGATCTCCATGTCTTGTTGGATCAGTGTGTGGGCACCATGAGAGATAGAGTAGGCCCAGAGAATTGACTCTCATTTTGAAACAAATGTATGAGAAATCTTACGTAGGAGGAACTACAGGCTTTTATATAAAATTTAAAATTGATATAGTCCAAGTTCGGAAGGCAGAGACCAAATGTAGGTGGACTCCTTTGATGTTGAGATCAAAGCAGATATTAATGTGCCCAGGTGGCTGGATCACTCAATTCTAGAAAGCAATTGACTCACTACAGATTTACGTTTTTTTCTAGCCCCTTCTTCCAGGCTCTGATCAATTCACGAGATCTGCAAGGCAGTGCACTTAAACATTTGCCCTCCTGTGGGTCTGCTGTCAGTGGATCTTGGGAGAAAAATTATGTGTCCTCTTGATTGCTACACAGGTATAGTGAGAGAACAGACAAATGGGTTGCAAATGTTGATGACATAATGATTCCTCCCATGAATGGTTTGTAGTAGACAATTCTTTTTGTTAATCTGTATGGCTCCAAGGGCACCAACTTTACCCTCTTTCAAGAGGAAACCTATTAAAAAAATCCTAAGCTACTATAAGTGCTTAAGGACAGGGACAAACTACAAGTAAAGGGTCCTGGATTTATCCTGCTATATATCCAGGGTGGGATACTGAATAGGAAGAAGTTATGGAAAACAGGAAGGCTGGATGTGACAAGTGAAAATAAGAAAGTGGCAGGAGATCAGACTCAAGCAGTGACTTATCTAAGGAAGTGTAGCACTGCCTGTGGTTTCTGGGTGCAAACATCTTTAGAGATGAGAATAATGATTGAGTTTGATAAGCATGAGCTTGAGATTGGCTCATTGATCCATTTTAGTTCCTGTCACAGTATCACAAAAACCCATGGTAGCTGATTCATTACATATACATTTACATTAAAAGCTAGAGCCTGCATAGGAGAGAAATTATGCAGCATTTGTCTTTCTACTCCGTGGCTGTGAGTTACTATAACACATTCCAGGTTCAGGCTCATCACTTTCCTGTAAATTTTATGTTTCCTTAAGGCTGAATAAAATTTCACTGTGCTTTTTGTTTTTGTTTTTGAAACAGCAAGAGAGACAGAGTCAGAGAGACTGGGAGACAGAGAGACACAGAGAGACTGACCATAAAGTCAGGTGAATAGGGAGGTAAGGAGGGCCTGGTAGGAGTTGGGGGGAGTGGAAATCATAGAGGATGTCATACTGAAAATATTTTAAATAAAAAGTTATGCTAGTTACTCTTGATGAAAATTTATGTCCTTTTTGTTAGAGCAATCCAGTTTGTCCTCTTGATGATAACACCACATGATTATCAGTTAAAAAACATGAGAAGCAATGTATTGTTTGATGTGGAGATTTTCTGGTTTTTACATTTAAAAATGAATGTAATATGCAGTCACTATAAATTCCCCATTCTTAGAATGAGTAAACTAAACACCTATTTACAAGTCAAATGTGCTAAAAATCAAACTAACTGGTTTTTAAAAGGTAGATTCCTTTAAAATCAGAACCAAGTATTTGGAAATAACAAAGGCATATGATACTCCCATTGATGAAGTAAAACTAAATATAATATGCATGTAAGTCCTATTAGTATTGAAAATGAATTCATTTTCTTCCTTGACAATTAGAAAGATTAGAAGTAATAAAATATAGACTATCAACATGTTGATTTGATAGAAATGTATAGAAATGTTGGTCTACCATATGCCTCTATTGTTTACTTTTATTAATGCATTAATCACAATACTGTGACAGGTCAAGATATGAATACAATATGTACAGACCAAATAAAAATCTTAGTGCTTCACAAACTTCAGCATCTATTTTTGCTTAGAAGGTCCAAGCATCTGTCTTTGGATTGTTGGCAAAACATATACTAAATTTTTGTAAAATACACATACTTTGCTATGCCATGTACCAAAACTTACCCATGGAATCTTTCTAATATATGGAATTCTAATAGGAAAACAAATGTCAGCATTTATATTGAAATAGTACTTATCATAGTGTGTTACTTTTAAAACTATCAAAATGGTGTGTGTGTGTACCTGCCCATTTGCATAGTGCCATAGTGGAGGAGGTCTGAGGACAACTTACAAGAGTTGTTTCTTTCTACCATGTGGATCCCATTGATCAAACTCATGTCATCAGTCTCGACAGGAAGTAAATTTGTTCACTGAGCCCATTGTGTTTCTCATTACTAGTGGTAATCACCCTTAGAAAAAAGTCTGCCTTCATTATTTCTTCATTATGTAAGGAGCTTGCGTGCTCTTCTTCATATGTCAAGGGGATAAGTGGCAAGACATGGCGGTGCATGCCTTTAATCCTAGCACTTGGGAAGTAGAAGCAGGTATATCACTATGAATTCAAATCCAGTCTCAACTACATATCAAGTTTCAGACCAGTCAGGGCTACATAGTGAGATGAGGTGTGTGTGTATGTGTGTGTGTCTCTCTCTCTGTGTGTGTGTGTGTGTGTGTGTGTTTGAAGAGAGGGGGGAGGACTCCCTTCTAATCAGCAGAAATCTAAGAACAGTGCTG